>NW_006399866.1:5534180-5552778 GCF_000299155.1 Elephantulus edwardii | reverse complement strand
TCATTTGTTGCAAAGAGACTGTATCTTCTGTTTTATTGAAGGTAATAACTGCCTTTCTAAAATTTTATTTTTATTTTATGGCAAAATGGTTAGAGTCATGTATGTTATTTTCCTTCTCAGGATTGTGTATCACAGTTTATCATAGCTTACCCATATTTGCTCTGGTGGCCTCGCCCATAGAGGTTTTTAATGTTAACCCCAAAGTGACACCTCTCTGGTGATTTGAATCCTTCAGTGGTTCCATGGGGAGAAAATCCTCTTGGGTGTTTTACAGTCTCCAAAAACCCACCTAGAGGGTCAGCTAGGAGTCAGTTCACAGTTAACAGCAATGAATTTAAGTTCTTATCCCAAGTTGGGGTGTTTTTTTTCCCCTTTTCTTTATACAAAATCTTCAAACAAACAACAAGAGTTACTGAGAGTTTCTATTGTTTTAAACACAGAGAATGCATAACTGACCCTCCACTCTCATTGTTGTCTCAGCTACTGTAGCTTCTTCACACTTACCAGCCAGATAGCTACTGGTTGCACAGAGTTCTCTGATCGGTTTCCCAAATCTAATTATATTCTAAAGCTCTGTTCTCCTTGCCAAGGATTTTGTTGCCCTGAACCTGTGGTTCCACTTTATGTGTCAGGGTCTTTGAATCTTGAAGTTAGCAATATAATTGGAAGAATTGGAAGTAATGTTTCCTTAGTTCTTTATATAAGTTTGAGAAAATGCTGGTTATCTAGATCAAGTGAGTAGAAATTATGAAGAATTACCCCTGTCTTTAACCACCCATTGGTGCAGGCAGTATTTTTAGTGTACTAGCAGAACTGTACCCCTCAGTATGCCCTGCTACTGGGATTCTTCCTGACTCTATCAACCACATTTTATCTTTGAAGACTTCATGTCATAAAGTAGAATATATTTCCTCTTCTTCCCCCATTTCTTTTTCCTAATTGTTTTCTTAGGTTGGTAAAAAGATACAAATGGAGATAGAGCTACTAAATTAGTGGAAAGGAGTTGTGCTGTCATCCCGAAGGCACATGGTTCAAATTCACCAGCCTGCTCCACAGGAGAAAGATGGGCATTAACCTCCTGTGCAATTTAAAGTCTCTGAAAAGTCAGTCCTCTGGAGATTCAGCTATGAGTTGATTCAGACTCAATGGCACAAAAAAACAACATGCAGTAAAAGGATATTTCACAGTTTTATTGTTACTCTTCATATGGGTGCAATGTCTCTTAGCCAGAGGAGTTAGTAAGAAGGAAACTATTCCTGTTGTAGTTATGTGTGGTCAGGTCAACCATGACTCATAGCACACTCGTTGTCTCTGACACACTTGAGCCCCCTTTTACCACCTTCCAATCTCTTGTAACTGCACAGATTTGCTATTTCAGACAACAAGTATTAGTGACCAAATCGCCTGTGGCCATATAACTTAAAACTTCACTCTCCCCAAGTCTGTTCTGGCTCATAGCAACCCTGCATTGGGTTTCCGAGGCTGTGAACCACAACAGGAGGAGACTGTCCATATTTCTCCCTCAAAGCAGCTTGTGGACTCAAGCAGAGACATGAAGCCTTTGGATTAGCAAAGCAGCTCATCAAGTACTACACCACCCAAGCTCTTGTTGGCCTGTATTGTTTGTTGTTATGTACCACTCACCCATACAGTCAGTAGAAAATACCCTTATATTTTACCTTTAATAGAAAAAGTTGGTCTTCCCTCAGATTCATGAATGGCCAGTTTTCTGATGAGTCTCCTTAGGTGTCTTACCGGGAAGTTGTCGTCAGCTGCTAGTCGGACAGTATTATATGTAAGTGATCAAAACAGGTATATGCTGAGATGGGAAGTTAAATGACAGTATTCATCCTGACTTGCCTCACATTTCTCAGGAAACTAGGTGGAAAGGTCATTTCTCAGGAAAAAGAGAGTATTTCTAGAGTGATTATTTGAAGAGTGACAAGGGAAACACAAGGTGGGAGATATAATTGTGTTGCTAGGTGCTATCAGGTTGACCACGATTCATAGTGACCCTGTAAGCAACAGACCTGGACCTTGCCCTGCCCTGTACCATCCTCCCCGTCTCTGATATGCTCCATCTCTTTGCTACAGTCACTGTGTCTATCTATCGTGTCGAGGGTCGTCCTCTTTTTCTCTAACTTTCCACCTTTCCCAGCATTATGGCTTTTTCCAAGGACTGGTCCCTCCTAACAGCATTACCAGAGTATATAAGGTAACATTTCACCACTTTTGCCTCCAAGGAGCAAGCACCCTGGTTGCACTTTCTCCAAGATAGACCTATTTGTTCTTTTGCTTAGTCCATGGGATATTCAGTATTCTTAGTGCTCACCTAAGGAGACTCGTGTCACAGTGGTTAAGAATTTGACTTGTAACATGAGAGATGGTGGTTCAACTCTCCACTGCTCTAAGGGAAAAAGATATGGACACTTACTTGCATAAAGATTATAACCTAGAAAATCTAGTGGTCTACTTTGTAAAGTCATAACTTAAACCTAAGATACTTCTCTAGTTACGATCTCTTCAGCTCTCTTTAGTTTGTGCCTTAATAGATGAATATTGCTATATTTATTTATATGCATTCTGAGGTAGTTCTGAGGTAGTACAGAATATAATTGCTGTTGAGCCACATGAAAAGCATTTATTGAAGTTGATTTACTATAGAATTTGTTTCTTTAGTTCAAAGTGCTTAGAGTCAAGGTTTTGTTGGTTATTTCAGACAATTAGCCTAATATTGTTGTTAGCATGTCTGTTGTTCCTCCCAGTTCTTTGCATAGTGACTGGAATCTGAAAACCTTTGTAACAGCCATTTGAGGTGCAATAATTGGTCTTGTCATCTTGAGAAGGGAGCACTGATGGCTTAGTGGATAAGGAGTTGTGCTGCCAACCCAAAGGTAAGCAGTTAGCATCCTCCAGCTGTTCCTGGGAGAAGGCTCTCTTCTGTGCAGTTTGCTTGAGGGTCAGCTCTGAGTTGGTTCCAACTAAACAGCAATGAGTTATGTTGAGGAATCAGGAGAAGAAATAGGCTTCATGTGTGATTATCTCCGTTAACTGATAAGACCAAACAAAATAAGATGGTGCCTGGCTACCATTTATTGCATGTTTTTGGTCAAAGATTCTATAGCAAAATCATAGTGAAAAGAAGAGAATGATAAAAGCATTTTCATTTGCCTAGAATCCAGCTTTCTGGCATGCAGTGAAAGTTCAGGTAACCTGTATAAATCATTGTCCATAGGTGTCCTTTTGAACATTTTTTACCTTGGAAAAAAATGATACCTAAAACCGAATTTTAAGTCAAGCAATTGTCTAAATGAACTTGAAGACCTGTGTGTTTTGATTATTGTGTTCTGAAGAATTCTGTCATTCTTAAAAAGGAGACTCCAAGGATCACAATGGTATTTACATTTAGAGTAGGTCAATAAATTGTTTTAACTGTTCCTCAGAGCGGTGTTATCTTAAAATCTTTGTTGTTGCTGTTGTTGTTCTTGTTGTAGTTGCTAGCGACCCTATCTATGTACAGCAGCTCTGAAGTCTGCCCTGCATGAGCTAGTCTCATTGACTCTTGACACACCTACCCCCATTGCCCTAGTTACTGTATCAATCCATCTTATCCAGGTCTTCCTCTCCTGCACTGTCCCTCCACCCTTCTGAGCATGATGTCATTCTCCAAGGATTGGTCCCTCCTGGCTACATACCCAAATATGAAAATCCTTACTAACCACAGATTTCTTTATCAGCTCTGTTCTTACCCTTTTCCCCATAGCAATGCCTTATAAGATCTGGCATAAAAATTTTGGAAGTTCTTCTCTTCTTTGGAATATTTATGACACTCTAGTTGAAATGCTATCTCATGTTGCAGATCGAGGATGAACTATATTAATAATTAATAACGAGACAAAACACCAGGAATGAGATAAAACAGCATTAAAAACAGGAGCCAGCAGTTCGAATCAACTGAAGCGCCACAAGCCATGCCTCTCTGTGTATTTGTAAATGAAGCCTAATTTTTTTCTTTTGTCAACCTGATACTTTGTTCAGGAATGAAGTATTTCACATGTGTTAACACTCCCTCTGCAGGGGGACCCTAACTGTCTCTTGTCTACAGGAAACAGCTCATATCCTGTGATTTGTTGCAAGAGAAATTCCAACTTACAAATTTGTGATTCCTTCAATTCCTGAATAAGCTTATGGTTTTTCATATAATATTTGGGATGAAATTTGGCTTCCCATAATCTCAGTTTTCAAACTAGCATGTTTTAAAACTTCAATAAATTTAAGATACTGTAATCCAGGAAGCCCTATGGGACAGTTCTTCTTCTTCCTGTAGGGTCAGTGTGCACTGGGATTGACTCAGCAGCACACAACAGTGATGTTGATGTTATAGCAATAGTCAAGTAGCATGAGTTTGCTGGGAGCTAGATATGTAGAAAATTTTGGTGGCTTTTGACACAAAAGAGGAATAATTTAAATGTAGTTGGTAGGAGGTGACTGTGCCCTGGAACTTATCATAGTGGACACAAAGAGAGGTGCACAGTACACAAGATCTGTGTGCTAGTAAGTAAATTATTAACTGTGGATAAAGGTACTGAAATGAACCAGCATGAGTTATACACTTGGAAACCACGATGGCGATGCTGTACTGATAAAGACAGAGAGGATGTCTGGAGTCTTGGAGAGTGAATGGCAAAGCATGCAATCAAGTGAGATTATTAGATTTGAGAAAGAAGGATATGAGTGCAAGATGTCAATTATATAAAATATCCTGATGGATGCCAAGTTTACTGATGATGTTGACCAAGATAGAATGATAAGAAAAGTCTGAGTCGAGATTCAAAGCTGTCATCCAGCTTCTTGTTTGAAAAACTGCATATACCTTTGTGCTCACCACTCCACTGGCAAAAGCTGAATAGGATTAAAGTGAAGAGTGGGAAGAAGAAAGCGTCTCCTCTGGCCCCTGCACTTGACGGCAGGCCATGGAACATGGAAGTGAACTGAGTGTGACCGTGACCCTGGGCCCATGCACAGCATTCACAGCTGGAGGCTTACTCATTGTACCCATGTTAGACCCTTACCTTTTTCTGGGGGAAAAAATATTTAAACTCACTTTCTTTTTGAGTAGTATGTACTAAATCATCTGTACATACTTGTGTGTGCCTGTGATTAGCATATACAGAATCAAATAGATCTGCCTTTTTTGAGCAAATTTTTAAAAGCTGCTGTGTTAGACATCATTTCAGGAAGGTGCTGTACATCTTTCAGAATAAATTTCATTATAGCTGTGAAACCTTCCCCTGCTGCTCTAGGCACATTTTGTCTCCAAGTCTGTTGCTTCTGTTGTTATGGCAGTTAACTTAGTTGTGTTAGTTTTTATCTGTTTAAAATATGTGTGTGTCTCTCTGCCATAAGGCTTTGCACTCCTCTAGGAGAAAAATCATGTCACTTTTATCTGTATGTTCAGCATTTACTAGAGGACCTGAAAAATAGTTTTCCAATAATGATTTCTAGATGGACAAATGTTTAGACAGAGCCTCTAGGCAGTTAAATGCAACATTAAAATAGCTTAATCATGCTAACTACAATAATCATAAAACTAACATTTATTATATGTTTACTGTATCCAAGTCTAAGCTTGCTTCCCTCCTTCCTTCCTCCCTTCCTTCTGTATATGTATATAAATGTATATGTTATATATATATAGTCTGTTGTAGTTGTTGTTGTTGTTATGTGCCGTCGAGTCATTTGCAACTCATAACGACCCTATGTATAACAGCCCTAAACTCTGCTCTGTCCTTTGCCAATCGCACGGCCTCTGACACACCCATCCTGATTATCCCAATCACTGAATCAATCCACCTCATAGAGGGCCTTCCCCTCTTGCACTGTCCCTCCACCCTCCCAAGCATGATGTCCTTCTCCAAGGACCAGTCCCTCCTTACAACATGTCCAAAGTCTAGGCTTTCTATATCTAAATGTATGTGTATTATGTATTACACATATGTGTGTGTGCATTATATATTATTGAATCTTTTCCACAACCCTAAGTAGTAAGGAATTGCACTGCCAACACAAAGGTGTATGGTTTGAACCCACCAATTGCTTTGCAGGAGAAAGATGGACAGTCTCCCCCTACCTAATTAATTACCTCTGAAAACCACTGCTGCTGAAGGATCTACTCTGGGTTGGTTCCAACTCAGCAGTACACAACAAAAAGTAAATATAATCATCGTTCCCATTTTAGAGATAAAGAAGTGAATGTTTAGAGAGGAAATAGTCCATGATTTATCTAAAGTCACACATCTAATAAGTATGGAACTGAGATTTGAAAGTCATCAGCTAGATTCCAAAATTTACACTCATAAATATTCATTTAAAAGATAAGAGAACTTTTAGAGTGTAATTCTGTCATTTCTAGAATGACAAGTACCTGGTACAAACTAACAGAAATCACTGAGACTCACATGGAAACAGACTACTATCTCAAAGAAACACCGGGATTAAATAGGGTCGGAAAGTGCTTTTTGCTTTTGAAAAATTATGTCACTCATATTAATTTCAGTAATATATTAATTTTATATAATATGAAACTACTACTATTTTTATTCATAGTAGCTAATGAATAACATTTCATACTTCTGTTCATTTTCATTGGTTAATTTGTTAAATCATATAAATGGCTGCTACTAGTTAGAAATTACTTCTTTCCCCTGAAATAAAACATATTGCATTGAACACTGTCCAGCATTAAGTGACTTAATTACAGTTCTGCTGAGATTAGACTAGAGCCTTTACTCAGAATTTTAATCGTGTGAACACAGCCTGGTTTTGTGTACTAAGATAACTATGTAGGTTTCAGCCTTTGAAACTGAGTTGAACTTGGTCATCCAAAATTGTACCAATAGCCACTGTCAGTGCCTTATCCAATAGAATATTCTGTGATGATCCAGGTATTTATATACTCATTGTTCAGTATAGTAGCCACTCGCCATGGCTAGCAAACAGAGGAACTGAGTGTTTTTAATGAACTTAAATTTGGATTGAAATAGTCACGAATGACCAGTGGCTGTAGTAGAGGATAGGGCACAGATCCAAAAGGCCTGTGAATGCTGGTCACATGGTAATTCAGTCTACTTTTTCTTTTATGCTCTCCTGGACACATTTTACTTAAGATCTGATCATATGACCAAATCAGAAGTGTAAGATGAAACAAAGAAAAGAAAAGAAAAGCCCTGCCCTCTTTTCTTAGTGCTACTAAGGTGAAATACAGGTTAACACCCCTTCTCTCTACATCCACAACAAAACAATGTAAAACATCCACCACTTAATTCTTTAGAGCATTGGTGGTTCAGTGGCAGAATTCTCGACCAGCATTCAGAGACATGGGTTCTACTCACAGCACAGCTGTCATGGGGTAGACATGGCCCTTATCCTCCTGACAGAATTTTCTTTTTTTAAAATTGTATGCTGGCTTACTTAAGTTCATGTACATTGTTTTTCACATCAGATATTTCCTGTTTCCTTTCCCCATCCCTCCCTCCAACCATCAAATTGTGTGACACTGTTTTAAAACTAGCTGTTGACTTGCTTATTCTAGTTCTTTCTCTTCTTAAAGTAATTTTAATTGCATAAGATTTCCTAGAAATTCTAGAATTGTATCTGTATACTCTTAGTGCTTGTTTAGACTTAAAAAGAATCTTATTAGTGGTTATGTGTTCTTTACTATGACTATGTATTTATGTTCACACTTTGCATTTAAAATCAGATTTGTTTAAGATTTCTTGATGATATATCAATTCTACTGTTTTTCTTATTTCTGTAATTTTTACTTTGGTCTTTATCCATTATTCCCTACTGTTTTTGTTAATTTCTTTCTTTCTTTCAAAAGTTTCTAGGGGTTAATCCTTAGTTACTGTTTTAATTCTTTTTTCTTTATTA
This sequence comes from Elephantulus edwardii, assembly GCF_000299155.1. Classification (NCBI taxonomy): domain Eukaryota; kingdom Metazoa; phylum Chordata; class Mammalia; order Macroscelidea; family Macroscelididae; genus Elephantulus; species Elephantulus edwardii. The sequence goes on along the minus strand of NW_006399866.1, from coordinate 5,544,846 downwards.
ATGACATTATTTTAGAATATAGATTGTCCCATAATTTTAACACTTGTTACACTAAATGTTTTGGGAGGTACTGTTCTTGTTGATATTGATTACTGAATAGCATCCCTTTTGGTTTTTCTGTTTGATTAAGAAGTTTTTTCAGGCATATGTATTTTAATTTCTAATATTTATCATGTTGACAGTAATTTCTCATTTGATTATTTTGCTGAAAAATGATCTGTGTAATTTCTTTTTTATAGATTTTCATTTTTGTTCATTAATAGACCAGTTTTTGAAGGCTTAATGGATGTTCTTGAAAGTGTGTATTCTTTGTTTAATAACTTAGTAAATTTTGTATGCATTTATTAAATTATGCTTAGTAATAGTCTCATTGTCTGTAGAGATAGGTGATTTTGTTTTGAACTATTAAGAAAAACATGATCATTTCCCACTTAATGATCATTTTATAAACTCTTCCTATTTAGAATAGATTTTTATCTTATCATTTTATAGTATTGTTCATTACATATTCATTACACAAAAATTCATAATTATTATGTTTTAGAGATTAATAGCTCCATTTGTCCATGTAAAATAGCCTTTTAATTTCACATTTTTCTCCTAAGATCTTCTTTATGATTTTATTATTGTCCTCACTATTTTTCTCCCGTTTATATGAACATATTTTACTCTGCCTTTCTTTTTTTATTATTGTTTTGTTGCATGAAATATGGCTATCATTTGGCTAGTTGGATTTCATCTGTGTTTTCACAGATGTGTTTTCTGAATCTTTTTTCTTTTAGTAAACCTACAAATCAGACCCACTCTCATGGAGTTGATTGACTCTTCAGTCCTCTCCATCCAGTTTCCAAAGTGGCCAGACTTGGATCCTCAAGTAAGACCCTTGGTACCAGCAGTAAGGAAATCAAGAGACGTATTGCACTGGGAAAGTCTGCAGCTAAGGACTTCTCCAAATAATTGAGGAATAGTGATGTCAATTTGAAGAGTAAGGTGTGTCTGATTCAGGCCATGGTCTTTCCGATCACTTGCTATGCATCTGAGAGCTGGACAATGAATAAGGATGACAGAAGAATTGATGCCTTTGAGCTCTGGTGTTAGAGAAGAATGCTGAACATTCCACGGACTGCCAAAAGAACAAATAAATATGTCTTGGAGAGGGTGTATCAAGAGTGCTCTTTGGAGGCAAAGATGATGAGGCTTTGCCTCACATAATTCTGACATGTTGCTAGGAGGGGCCATTCCTTGGAGAGGGATATGATGCTGGAAAGGGTGGTGGGTCAGCAAAGGAGAGGAAGACCGTCAACCAGGTGGATCGACACAGTGAATGCTGCAATGGACTCGTGTGTCAGGAAGTGTGAGGATGGCTCAGGATAGGACAGAGTTCAGATCTGTCGTTCATAGGGTCGCTATGAGTCTCATGTGACTCAACAGCACCTAACAACAACAACCTTCTAGTTAGCAGCCCAGCCTTCCGTGGCTCTCTTTTTCATTTAATACTTTTGTTGCCATCAAGTCAGAACCAGATCCTAGCTGACCTTCCTTTGGTTTTCAGAGGCTGTGAATCACAGGAGAGATTGTTTCTCTTACTCGAGAGGAGCGCTGGTGGATTCTAACCACCAGAGAGGTGCAGCCTTCAGGTTAGTGATCCAGCTCCTTATAGGCATGGCCATCAGAACCACCCCATCTTCTCCACTGACGAGTGTAATGCACTCATGTTTATTATGTTTACTCTGCTGATCTCTAAGAACTGTTCCAGGCTCCCTTTGATCTATTTTTTTATTTCCTTCCCCCACTCCATCCTACAGGAGTTTAGATCTTGATTAATTAGATTAAAAAAATCTTCATTAATAAGAATTTCTAAATAAATAGATCCAGTAAGAAAGCTCTGGCGGCTTAGTCCAGAAGTTTCTCTGAAAGTTCAAACCCAGCAGGGCTCCATGGGCAGAAGCTAAGCAAGCTCCTCTCATGCATTTGCCGCCTCAGAAACCTGCTGGGGTGTCAGCTGTGAGTCCTTTCTGACTGCAGCGAGCGAGCTGGTAGGTAGAGCTCTGTTTTTAAAGGTCAGAGGTGGAATGTCTCTCTTTTGAAGGACGATGACCAACTCCTTCTTTTGCTGACTTTTGAATAGTAAAATATCAGCCCACTACCTACTTTGTGTCCAAACCTTTGTGGCTAGTGTTTGCTTTAAATACAGGACTGCTCCCCTGGTTTGGACCGAGTCGAGTCAGTAGAAGGGAGTCTTGCGGAGAGGGGTAGGTGGTGTAGGGAATGATTTGGTTAGTCCTGAACACACTGCCCAAAGATTGTGCTGCAGTCCTGAAGGCACATGGTTCGAGGCCACCAGCTGCTCTGTGGAAGAAGGATGGACAGTTTCCTTCCATGTGATTAACTGCCTCTGAAAACCCACCAGAGGGTCAGCTATGGGTCTGTTCTGTCCCTACAGTATACAACAATACAACTACCCATAGATCATCTTAATAACACCACAGTCCAGTGTTCCATACAATATCTCCCAAATAAGCAATTCTGGGGTGCTCTGTATAAGGCATTAGGCTGTTAATGGGAACTCAGCAGTTCAAACCCTCCAGCCAGTCCAGGAAAGAGATAAAGTAGTCTGCTTCCAGAAACACTTACAGCCGTGAAACCCTGTGGGCAGTTCTGCCGGTGTCCTGAGGGGAACTAGAAGTGGGGAGTGACTCTACTGCAGTGAGTAAATCTTCCAGATAAGCTCTCCATTTGTGTTTGGTGGTGGTTTTGGTTTTTAAGTTGTATCTCTCTGGTTTGTCAGTGTTATTTATAATACAAATGCACACTTTCTTTGAGTTTGTTTTTCAGATCCTTTGTTCATAGGGTCGATCACATTGTGTTTTGCTCAACTCAGCAGCAGCCAACAACTGTCTGATACAGCTATCATGACCAGATAAGCGAAAGTTGTTGGTTGCTGCCCAGTAGATTCTGACTCATAGGCTCCCATGTGTGTGGAACACTACTCCATAGGGTTTTCAAGGCTGTGACCTTTGGAAAGTAGATCACTGGGCCTGACTTCTGAGGGGCTTCTGGGTAAGTTTGAACTGTCAGCCTTTCAGCTAGTAATCAAGCATGTAGTCGTTTGTACCACCAAGGGACTCCTATTCTCTGCAGTTATAATCATTTTCTTCTCTTAAACGTTATTCTAATTTACCCTTTTGAGGCATTTTCCTCTGGTTCTGGTTTTTTGTTTACTGGAATCAGTCCATTTCAAAATTTAAGTATCATGCTTTTCATTTGAAAATTATTTTTCCAGATAACAGAGCTCATTTTCATAAATCTAATATCCTCTAAGATTAATACAATTAGAAATTTTCCAAATCATCTTGTTCCCACACACACAAAATGAACGTTTGCTCTTATATGTAAGAGTAGTGTTTACTTGTCAAACGATTGACTTGTAATATAGGTCCAGTGATTTTTCTCTTTCTTATTCCTTATGGATTATATTAGTTAAATTAGAACTTCATGCAGTTAGTAGCTTGAAGAACAAGTTTGGTTTTGTATACATTCAACCAGATTCTCCAAGCCAGCAGGTAGCTCTGCCCCACACACTCAGAGAGCCAGACTTATGATAAATTCACTACCTTCAATTTGGGCTTCTACGATCTCTGTGGCTATTGGGGTTTCAACCTACAGAGGGGAACCTCCTTTCCCTTAAAAGCCTGGATTCTTGAGTGCCACTATGACTTTGGTTCACCTTCAAGTAGATAGAAAAAGTCAAATAGCTATCTCAAGGGAAATACGATCTGTCATGTGTGTAACTACACTTCTATTATTATTGTGTAAGATGACAACAACAGATTTTTGTGGCAACCAGAAGTCTGTACTAAATGAGTTGGAGGGTAGATTGTGCAATGTTTGGACATTCTAGAAGGATTTTAGTAAAGCTTATGTCGCTCCTGAGTCAATTCTCTCTCCAGCAAAGGGATTAGTTTAGATTTTTCTGTAGTTTTAATTGGCCAGACCAGAAGTTGGTGAGGAATAATGGAGAAAAGAACTGCTGAAAGAGACAGCTGCCTGGCAGTTAGCTTCACTGCTGTGCCGAAAGGCCTGTCTCTGCAGGGTTAGTTTTTCATTCCTTCAGTCTCTGCAGCTTCCTGGGACACTGTCTCTGTTTGTATCAGCCAGTGTTCCAGTCATCATCAAGCACCAGCTACCACAGCACCCCCTGATTTATTTAGCAAGCTTCCCCAGGCCAGCAGGAAGCTAGGGGTGGGCAGCAGGAGCACTGGATCTGTTGTTCCAAGTGCCAGTGCTGAATCGCTTTCCCAGCATGACTGGTAGAATCTGCTTCCCACCTACTGCCCCACCAGCCAGTCTCACAACAGGCCCTGTTAGCATGAGTTTAAGGGTGTCAGTTTGAACCTGCCAGATTTGATTAAATTCCTACTCAGATTGCCTTGCCACATTGCATGTGGTGATTTGCATTATTTGGCCTTTTTGGCGTGATTGGCCTGGTAGAATTTCATTGCAATTTCTTGCATGAATAATGAAACTTCTCTTGTTTCCTGTAATGGTATAGATCTTTATTTTTATGTTTCTTTAATTATTTGGGCAAGAATTAGGCATTTACTCATGTACATATTTCTTTATTAGTAAATATGAAGTATGTATTTATGTATTACATAGGTAGGAACTCAGACAATGTCGCTGCCTAGGGAGTTATGCTGCTAACTCAAAGGCCTCACTTCTCTGCTAGTTGGAATCCAACAGCATCTCTTTGGGGGGAGAAGAGGGGCAGTCTCCTCCTCTATAGTATACAGCCTCAGAAATTCACACAGGATAAGCTATAAGTTGATTCTGATCAGTAAAAATGAAAGAGCAAATGTACTGTGTAAGGAGCCATTGGTGGTATAATAGATTTCATGGTGGATTCAAACTAACTTATGGTCAGCTGTTTTCATCTACCAGCCAATCTGCAAGAGAAAAAAATTTTCCTAGAAAAATGTACAGCTTTGGAAACCCTAAGGGGTTATTCTGCTCTGTCCTAAAAGGTCACTGTGAGTTGGAATTGATGAGACAGCAGTGGATTTGGATTTGGGTTTGATTAACCAGGCCAGGCAGTGTGCTCAGCTCTGAGATATAGTGTGAAGAAACACAGCCCTTATGATTGAGTAGTAGGGGGAGCATGTGAAAAAGACAGATGTTAATCAATTATCATACAAAAATGTGTCCATCATCACTCGGTTGAGTGCTCTAAGGACTTAGTGTGGTATGTTTTTCCCTGGCAGTGAGATCAGAGAAGGAGTCCTGGAGCAATAAGGACCATGGTGAAATGAAAGGACAAGAGTTGATTACAAGACATCCCTAGTAAGGAGTACCTTCTGATAAGAGGTGAAACTATAGGACATTGTCAGATTTGTCGTTTGCCATGATCACCAGGAATGAGGTGAGGAATGAGTTGGAGCTGAGCAATGGTGGTCAGGTAGATAGACCAGTTAGGAGCAGATCAGTCATCCAGGTAAGAGGTAACAGTGGTTTGCATGATGACAGTGATGATAGAGATGGCAAAGAGATCAAGTTTATTTTAGCCTGAGGTCTGAGTTCAGCTTCTTTATGAATTTCGTAAGTTCAGAAGGAACAAAATTCCCTCTAAATATCCACTCATTATACATGTTCTTTCCTTTCCTTTGTCTTTAAGCTTTCAAGCGTGACAAGCAATAAAATTTTTGTTCTAATCTCAACAAAAGAAAGGGCTTTATTGCCCATGTCTAGCAGTGTCTGGCATATAATTGTTCTATAAATGAATCAGTGAATCTGCAAACGATCTTTGTCTCCTCTCTCAAGCCTTTGAGTCATAGATAAGACTGTCTATAGTCTAGACTGTGTCTATCAATCTTTAAATGAGAAGTAACAAGGAAAGGGCATGCTTGTTACCCTTTCCCCTTATATACTTTTGTCAGACATCAATTGCTGCTCTCCATTTTTGCGAAGTCCAGATGTGATCTTAGAAAACACTCCTTTAAAAAATCTTTGCAGCAGCCTATAACAATACTACTTCATTTGAAACCTGTTTTTAAGCTATATTTGAACACAGAATAAGTAGAAGTGCAAAGGCAATTAAGACAGTGATAGTGAATCTTACTGTACTTCTGTGAAAATGGCAGTGAACTTAAGACACCTAGATTTATCTTGCTCTCTATTGCTCTCCATTTCAGTTTACTGACAGTGTAATGATCTGATACCATAAATAATTAAACTTAGAACATTTTCTTTTTTACCTTTTTTTTTTTTTAGAAATATATTGGGAGGCTAATGATAGGTATTTTTCTTGTCATTGGCAGTCTGTGAAACATGGTTAGGCAGGGTAGTGGTTAGATGCAGGTAATGGGCTTCTGGAGTTGGCCTGCCTGTGTTTATGCCACTACTCTACTGTGTGCTAGTCACATGACAAGCAAAGCTTGTTTTCACTTTTCTGTGCCCCAGTGCCCTCACTTGAAAATGAGAATGGCACTAGTACCTGCCATGGGTTGTTACTGTGAGGCTAATATACTCATTTTATTATGGTGGCTTAGAGGAAGATAGTGATAGTGCTAGAGACGGTGATGGTAAAGGGGTAGAGTTATGCATGCTAGCCTGAGGTCTGAGTTCAGCTGCTTTATGAATTTCAGAAATTCAGAAGGAACAAAATTCCTTCTTAACATCACATGCTCTTTGTTTTGTCTTAAAACTCCTAAGTGTGACAGCTTTCACTCAAACAATAGTCAGGCCTATATAAAGCAAACAGTAATACCATATGAAACGAAAATGGCAACTTTCCCCCCCACAAAAAAAAGTTCAGAAGTCACATGGTGGAATGGAAATGCAGAGTCCAAGGAGGAAATCGGGCAAGTGCTGTTCCATTGAAGGGATTGTAACTACAGTCACAAATGTGTGTCTTCAAATGTCCCATAGAAAGAGAAAACATGTGAAAAACCTCAATAAATATTGAATGCTTACTTTTCTACTAATCATGGGAATAATAATATTTTTCTACTCATTTACTTAAGAAATTTTGTTTTCCCCCTAAATTCTTTGCATTTATTTCACACTTTCATCTCTCTGAAATATGGATGAAAATGCAGGATAATAATTTTTCTTCTAAGTGGCACAGCACTGGTCTATCAATTTGCTGTACTAAAGTAACTTGGGGTTGCTGTGATGCTAACTTCTGTGTCACATGTCATAATGGTTACTCATGGTGGACAGAGTTTGGTGGAGCTCCCAGATTGAGACAGGCTTCGAAGCAGAGTGGCATTGACTTCCCAAACAACATGCCTCTGAAAACTCTATGAATGTAGAGAAATAATGATAGTTATAGAACAGGCTTCAGGTCTTCTGTTCATAGGGCCCCTATAAGTTGTGCTCGACCCAGCGGTATTTAGCAACAATGATAATTTTTCTTAAGAAAGGGAATATTTTCTTAGGTAAGCCTTGTATTAAAGTAATGAAAAATGCCCAGCTGAGGAGCAAAAGTCAGTACTTAAATAGTAGGGGAAAACCCACAAAACCAACTCGATATTGCCATTGAGTAGGAACCAAGTCATAGCTGACCCTTCATCATATTTTTGTTGTTGTTAAGTGCCGAGTTGTAGATGACTCATAGCGACCCTATGAATGAAAGACCTGACCATTTGTATAACTTTCATAGTTTCTCCAATTTCATAAGAGTTTCCAGAGGCAGGCTATTTAAAAAGTGGATGCCACTCCTGCTTGCAAACTTGTTTTAATTGGGGAGCTCCACCAAACACTGTCCCCCATGGGTAACCATTATCACATTTAACACATCAGTGTCACAGTGTCCAGCATCCCAGCAAACATGAATTACCTTACTCTAGACAGCAAGTGGAGAGACCAGGGCTATATAACCTAGAAGAATATTTGACCAAAAACAGTTAAAACTAGGCCTGAGGGCCACAAATTAAAATCACCCACGTTTGGCTTTGTAGCATCATATTTTTAGAGGCTGAAAATTGCAGAAGTAGAGATTGTTCATCTTTCTCTTGTGGAACTGCTACTGAATTCAAACCACCAGAGAGGTACAATCTTTGAGTTGGAGTATAGGTGAAAAGAAAGGAAATAGAGAGTAAGAGAATGGTCAACACAATCATTAAAGAAAAGGAAGGCGCTGAGAGGTGTACCCGAAATAGAGAAAGGAGAGAGGAAGAAATGCCCTTCTGGACAATTCTAATGAGTCTTGAATACAGAAATCATTGGCAAATCTTTCCTGCAATTTGTGGGTAGATTTAAATGTGTTTGCTTATTTTTTTAAAAAATCTCATCCTCCCCCCCCAGTTTGCTGCTAAGAGTCCTAACAGGAGGAAATAAGTGAAATCCTAAATCAGTAATTTTAGAACTGATGTACTTAATCATTCTTTTCACGCATCTTTTTTCTAACATTGAGTCCCTTGAAGGCTGTCAATTTGCAAGTTGCGCATTGCCAGAACAAAAATACAGTCGGCTTGCCTTGGAAGGAACCAGTTAGTCTCTTGGAAACTGTTTAAAATGGTATTAACCCCTGCATTTTCTCTGGTGTTAGTAGAGCCTTGAGTTCATGCCAGCCATTAAATTGGCCTGTATACTTTCCTGTGAAGGCAGGCTGACCTTCAGAGTTGGCTTTCAGCCTTGGCAGCTGCGAACTACCACTTTTTCCATACGTGATTTGCAATAAAATTGTTGTTACAGGGAGCATCACTTTAATATTTTCCAGTATGAGAAATTGTTCAGATTTAAATTTTATACCCTTCTTTTGCATTGATTATGCAAAGACATTTGACAGTGTGGATCACAACAAACTATGGTTGACTCTGAGAAGAATGGGAATCCCAGAACACTTGATCTTGCTAATGTGAAACCTATTCTTGGACCAGGAAGCAGTCATCAGAACAGAGCAAGTAAACACTTCATGGTTCAAAATTGGGAAGGGTATTTGCCAGGGATGTTTCCTATCTCCATACCTTTTCAATCTATATGCAGAACAGACTATCCGGGAGGCTGGGCTCTATGAGGAGAAATGTGGCAACAGGATTGAAGGAAGATTCATCAACAATCTGTGTTATGCAGATGACACAACCCTGCTTGCTGAAACTGAGGAGAACCTGAAGTACTTGCTGCAGAAGGTCAAGGACTGCAGCCTTCAGTATAGACTGAGGCTCAATATCAAGAAAACAAAGATTCCCACCACTGGGCCGATTGGCAGAATCATGATAGATGGTGAAAAGATTGAGGCTGTTAACAGCTTTAGTTTGCTTGGGTCCACAATCAACAGTCTTGGCACCAACAGCGGAAATTAAAAGATGTATTGCAATGGGAAAGTTTGCTGTTAGGGACCACTCCAAAGTACTGAAGAGCAATGGTGTCACTCTAGAAACTAAGGTGATACAGGCCATAGTCTTTGCAATCACTTATTATGTGTCAAAGATATGGACAATAACTAGGGATGATAACAGGAGAATTGATACCTTTGAATTGTGGTGTTGGAGAAGAGTATTGAAAATACCATGGAGTGCTAAGAGAATGAACAGGTTCGTCCTGGAGAGGGTTAAACCAGGCTGCTCCTTGAAGGCAAGGATTCTGAAGCTTTGTCTGACATACTTTGGACATGTTGCAAGGAAGGACCAGTCCTTGGATTGGGACATCATGCTTGGGAAGGGGAGGGACAGCACAGAACAGCAGGACCCTCTATGAGATGGATTGATTCAGTGACTGGAGTAATGAGGGTAGATGAGACAGTGAGATTGGCACAGAATAGAGCAGGGTTTAGGGCTCTTGTACATAGGGTCGCTATGAGTCGCAGGCAAGTTGATGGCACATAAGAACAACACCACCACCACCCTTGTTTTCTACTCTTGCAGATTAGGCATTCCTTACTTCTGAGCTCCTAAAGACTATGGGAGTAGACAATATGAGGACTTGACTGATGGAGCTGAAGTGAGAGTGTTTCTTCTAGGCTGGACCTCCAGCTCATGTTATTTGGCTTAGCTTACTTATGGGCAGATACATATGGACAGAAGGGAATTGCAAATGGCAAGCCAGCTACCTAATCATGTGTTCTTCCCTACCTCTAGCTTATTTCCAGTGATGCTGATGGAGCCATCCAAAGAGCTGGAAGATTCCGAGTGGAAAATGGGTCATCAGATGAGGTAAGGAAGTTTCTCCACTTTCCATATTGCACATGATTATACCGTGTATGATGTAGTTCCCAGCAGTTTGTGAAGTTCATTATGACAGAAAGCTTTCCTAACAGGAGCTTGAGGAGTATAGAGTGTCAAGAGTTTTGCTTGGAGCAGCTATGAGGAGAAAATGCCTTTATTGTTTGTCTAATGCCTGTGGATCCTCTAAAATGTCTATAATGATACCAGATGGACACATGAAGGTGTTGTTCTGCCAGCAGGGGGGCCAGAGGTAAATTCACAGGTATCATGTCCTTGGTGAATAATCCCTAGAATCCCAGATTCATAGATTCTATAATATAGATCAGAGTCTGGGAGACAGAGCATTACCGTGACTACAAAATTTTGTCTTTCTCTTGAGAACACTGTGAAGAGAGGCCGTTACTGCTCACCACTCCTTGAAGCCAGGCCTTCTCTCCAGATTCTCTTGTCTTCCTTGCAACAGGCCACAAACCACAGGAATTGTCCTTCATTTTCATTTTTTT
>NW_006399866.1:5529762-5533090 GCF_000299155.1 Elephantulus edwardii | reverse complement strand
CCCATTCATCTATTTTATCTTCTCCTGGTTGTAAATTTTTCAGAATACTGGGAAGACTCTTTATGTTGTGGATTAGGACTACTAAAGTTTTTCCAAGCTTTTCTTGAATGAAGTTTACAGTCCTTGGTTTTAGTCCTAAGTCTATGATCCACCTTGAGTTGATCCACCTTCCTGTTCCTTGAAATCTGCCATGAAAACTGTATAGTGGTCTATGTGTCCCCTTCCTCCGCCCCTTCACTGCTGCACACTTTGAGTGGTAACATCTCTCAGCACCCTGTCAAGCTTTGAGTAAGGCAAGCCTAGGTTCAAGGTCAGTTATATGACCTGGGGCAAATAGCTCAACCTTTCTAAACCTCTGCTCCTTTATCTGTGAAATAAAATCTGGGGGAAATTGTAAAGAGTTGGTAAACTAAGCTAATGAAGCTATTAGCTTATGCCTAACAGATAGTAAGTATGTAAAGAAATTATGATTGTGATGGTATTGGCACCCAGATGCTTTGTGTTCAAGTGTCAGCTGGCCCACATGGAAGAGAGGACTAGAGAGAAATTTGCTTCTCGAAATCTCCCCAAAGTGAGATAGTAGCCCTCACTAAAATGGCCTGTCTTCTGAGATAAGAGCGTTTTAATCTTCTCACAAAATTTTGCATAACTTCAAACCTACCCTAAACAAACAATATGCTTGGGTTTTCCCTACCCCATTTCAGCAAAATTCTAGCCTCTGGTAAGACCGAAGTCTGAAAGAAATCTACACATCCCAAGAAAGACATAAATAAATAGAACTTTCATATGGCCCTTGAATCATCACTGCAAGCTTTGGCCATCAGTTAGTGGTAACCAGTAACTGACAGTAAGTAACCAGATACTGTCAGTCAGCCAGAAGAGGAAAGATTCTAGGGCCTAAAGAAGAATTGTATATTATTTGTAGAGTGTCTCCATATAAAGTGGAATCAGACTTCCTGGGTTCCGATCATGGCTCCACAACTAATTAGTATCAGTAAGGCCTTGGAGAGTTCATTTAACATGTTTAGAAACATTTTGGTGGAAGTATTGATTTCACAGATCATAACAGTCTGTTGTATTCGAAACACAGTTGTCTCAGATTGCTTCTCTGAGACATATAATATCAAGGCTCACATTCTGTTCTGGGTTTTGTTTTCACCAAAGCTACTGAGCATGAGTGCTCAATTGGATTATTTTGGCTGCATTTTATATTGATGGTTTTCATTTTAACAGCTTCTGGCCAGTGTTAATACATATCCTAAAAAGATCTTATGGGGACTCAACCTAGGTGAGGCATGGCTTGCTTTGATTTAAAACAGTTAGTGTATTAGAAGATCCAATACATTTTCCCCTCCAATACATTTTTTCTTTTAATTTTGTCTTTTTTATTATATTCCCCCAATACATTTTTATAGCTATTTTTTATATGAAAGACCTAAAAAAACAAGTTAGAATCCACCCACTCAGTGGCAAAAAGAAAATAACAATTAAGACCCAATGTAGGTTCTTTGAAAAGTTCACACCCACAGACAAACTATATGAAGATGTCATGTCATTGCTGGATTCTTGTTGCTGTTAGATGCCATCAAATTGGCTTTGACTCAGAGCGGCCCTCTGTATAGAACGCTGCCCAATCCTGAGCCGTCCCCATAATCAGTGTTGTGTTTGAGCCCATTGTTGCAGCCACTGTGTGAGTCCATCTTGTTGAGGGTCTTTTCTGCTGTCAGTCTGCTGTGAAGGGTTCGCCTTTTTACTTTGTTGCAGACCTCTGTGAGATGCATGATTAGTATGCAACACCCACCCCATGCAATTCATCACCAAATAAGCTAACGCCCACATTAGTCTAGATTCTTTTTATTGAAACAAATCCACCAAGAACATCGTTTAATGTTACACTGATATCTGGATTCTTTGAGAGTTTCTAAATTCTTACTCTCTATTCCTGTCTACCTTGTCAGGGACAAAGAAGCGGTTGGTAGATTGGCACTTACCCCGGTTTCATTTTTCAGTAGCATTCATTGCCTCGGTGTTCATCAAAGCCCATCACTACCCAGTTTATGAATCCCACAGCTTTGCTATCTGTCAGCTAACCAGTTCCTGCTCGAATCTACCTCCAGAAATGGGAATTTTGCTACTTCTTAATACAGTTAATTGCCTATTTTAGTATTCCTGGTAGTTAGCTATTTCTTTTTATTGAATGAGATTTGTCTGTATTTTCTACTTAGTTACTGTTTCTGCATTTCAAAACCCCTTAGTGTATGTCTGAGCCCTCTTCAATCTGATAAGCCTTCGAACATTTGAAAGCATCTGCTACTTTTTCTCCCAAGACATGGAATCAGTTCCACTCATCATGCTTACATGTGGGTTGCTAATGAACCTTTTAAAGTAATGTGCTCGGAATCAGTGTTCTGGGTGCCTCCTGACAGCCACAAGTGGAACAGGCTTGTCACCTTCTCTTTCCTTCCTACGGATGCTTTCCTTCTGTTTCTGACAACTGACAATGACTCTCCTTTATAATAACCATGACCCACAAAACTTTATCACATATGTTCCTTTTTTTTGGCTATGAGGTGGCATCATGGTATAGTGTAACAATTTTGGAGTAAAGACAATAAACCACACTTGAATTCCAATCTCAGCCCTACTACTTACTAAATTTTGTTTGTTTACAAAATTCAAATACATTGTTTTCAAGAACAAATTCTTCCAATTTCCCTCACCCCCACCCATCAAATTGTACAACCCTATGATTAATCCCCACCCCACCCACCCCCGCACATCCTCATCCCTTTGCTTCCAACCTCTCCCAACCCTCTTGGATCCTTATATTCATTCTACAGTAATGGTTTTATACAGTATTTATCCTTGTGGGATAGTTAGTTCACTCAGCATAATGCTCTCCAGTCCCTCCCAAGTTAGGCAATAATTTACAAAACTGTATAGTATTCCATAGTATTCCACTGTGTGAATGTACCATAATGTCTCAATCATTCATTGGTGGTTGTACATTTGGCCTGTTTCCATGTTCTTGTGATGGTGAATAATGCCGCTATGAACATTGGTGTACAAGTCTCCATTTGTGCCTTCATTCTCACATTCTCAAGGTATATTCCAAGTAGTGGAATAGCTGGGTCATATGGAATTTCTACGTTCAGCTTTTTGAGGAAGTGCCAAACTGCCTTCCAGAATGGTTGTACCATTTTACAATCCCTCTAACAATGTATAAGAGTTCCTTTCTTGCTACATACTCTCCAACTTTTTTTTTATTAAATTTTACTAGTTTTCATGAACATTTACAGAGATTTTGGGTTTTCATTCATTCATTGTT
>NW_006399866.1:5513766-5524637 GCF_000299155.1 Elephantulus edwardii | reverse complement strand
GAAATTCCCCTCTAATCCTATTTTGTTGAGTGCTTTAATCATGAAAGGGTGTTGGATTTTATCAAAGGCTTTTTCTGCATCAATTGATAGGACCATATGGTTCTTGCCATAACAAAGTATGGATTACATTGAGAGGAATGGGAATTTCAGAACATTTAATTATGCTCAGGTAGACCTTGAACATAGACCAAAAATAGTTGTTTGCACAGAACAAGAAGTACTGCATTCAACTAAATAAAAAAGAATATGGCATCAGGATTAGAGGAAGACTCATTAACAACTTGAAACAGACAGGTGGCACAACTTTGCTTTCAGAAAATAAAGAAGACTTGAAGCACTTACTGCTGAAACTTAAAGACAATATCCTTTGTGAGAAAAATGTGATTAGGTTATGGTTTGGGAATTAGTGTTACAGAGCAAAATGTGTATGAATGATTAAATAAAAAGTTAAATTTTCTTGTAAACTTTCATTCAAATAACAAGAAAAAAGAAAATAAATAAAGAGGACCACAGAGTTTGCACTAATATTGATGGGAAGCTTTTTGTTTAACTCAATGTCAATAAAACAAAAATTATCACAACTGAGGATTGACATTGTCAGGCATTTCCTTTTACTTGGATCCACAGTCAACACCCAGGGAAGCAGTGGTCAAGGAATCAAAAGACATTGCATTGCAGCTAAGGACCTCTACTTTCTGTGCCTGACCTAATCCGTTGCATTTTAAATCCCTTCATATACATGTAAATGTGGGGCAATGAATAAGGAAGATCTAGGAATGATTAATGTTTTAGAATTGTAGCATTAACAAAAATAGTTAATATGTCTTGGTCTGCTAAGGAAAAAAGTAAACACATTTGTTTTGGGGAAAATGCAGCCAGAACACTTCTTAGAAGCAAGGATGGTGAGCTTCATCTAACATACTTTGTGCATGTTTTCAGGAGGGACTAGTCCCTGGAGAAAGAAATTATGCTTGATAAAAAAGACAGTTGGGGGTGGCGGTGGGGAGGAGCCAAAACAAACAAAAAAGCCAAAAAAACCAAAATACCGTCAACAAGAGAGATTGATTGACAACAAGACAGTGACAGCGACAATGGACTTAAATACAGTGGAAACTGTCACTATGGCATTGGAGAAGACAGTATATCATTCTGTCTACATAGGGGTCATTGTGAGTCAAAGCCAGCTGGATATCAGCCAGCACTTCCCGTGTTACTCACTGTCTCTAAAAACCCACTGGAAGGTCAGCTATGGGTCAGTTCTGACTCAATGGTTAAGAACAACAACAGCCCATTAAGCTTAATTTCATTAGTGTGGCTCAGAAGAGCCGTGATGGCATGGCAGCTAAAGCACTCATCTGCCCATCAGAAGGTCAGCATTTACTAGGGGTAAGGGTTGAGAGAGGAGAAAAGTATAACAATGAATGAATGGAAACCCAAAGTCTCTGTAAATTTTCATTGAAATTAATAATAAATTTTAAAAAAAGAAGGTCAGCAGGGTCAGCTCATGAGCTGCTCGACAGAGAAAGATAGATGTGTCAGTCTGCCTTCTTAAAAATTTAGTCTTGTATTCTGTAAACTTTCATTATGAGACCCTTGTTGAGATAGTATTGCCAAATGTTTTTTCCCAGTCAGTAAGTTTTCTTTCCACCCTGTTGGAAAAAGTTTTTGATGCGCACAGAGATTTGATCTTTAGAAGGTCTCACTCATCAGTTTTATCCTCTTCAGATTGTGCTTTTCTGGCTGTATTTGGCAGTCCCTTTATACCATAGACTAAGTCTTCTAAGCTTGATCCCAGTTTGTCTCTTAAGAACATTATGGTTTGCGGCTTTATTCCCAAGTCTCTGATCCACCTTGAGTTGGTTTTTGTTATGGATCTTATTTCAGCTTTCTGCAGGTAGCAGTCCAGTTTTGCCAGCACCATTTGTTGAAGAGGTCATTTTGTCATTTGATAGGTTTTATTTCTTTGTCGAATATCAGTTGACCATAGATAGTTGGGTCCATTTCTGGGTTCTCAGTTCTGTTCCACTGGTCTATGTGCCTGTCCTTATAGCAGCACAATGCTGTTTTGGTTACTACTGCTGTGTAGTAGGTTTTGAGTTCAGAGAGTGCTACGCCTCCCACTTCTTTTTCTTTTTTCAGAAGTGCATTGTTTATTCGGTGTCTCCAAATAAACTTGCTAATTTCCCTTTTGATCTCCTTGAAAAATTAATTTTGTATCTGTATTGGGATTGCATAGAACATGTAGATTCTTTTGGTAGGATTGTCATTTTCACAATATTGAGTTTCCCTATCCATGTACAGGGAACATTTTTCTGTTTAAGTCTTTTATTGTGTCTTACAAAAATGTTTTGTAGTTTTATTTGTACAGGTCTTTTGTGTCTCTAGTTAGGTTCACTACCAAGTGTCTCAATTTGTGGTTGGCTATTGTAAGAGGTATTGCTTTCTTGGTTTCCTTCTCTAAGTTCTTTTTGTTTCTATAGAGGAATCCCACTGATTTTTGGATACTGATCTTGTATCCTGTCACTCTGCTAAATTGATCTACTAGCTTTAAAATGTTGGGTTTATTTTGTTGAGTCCTTGGGGTTTTCTGTGTATACTATCATATCATCTGCATATACCGACAATTTAACCATCTGTTTGCCAGTTGGGATGGATGTCTTTTATTTCCTTCTCTTGTTGTATTAGCCTAGCAAGTACTTCCAATATAGTATTGAACACAAGTGGTGACAGTGGGCAGATATCTTTATCTGATCCCTGTTTGTAAAGAAAATGCCTTTAGTCTTTCTCCATTGAGAATGATATTGGCTCTTGGTTTTACATATATACTTTTCACGATGCTGAGGAAATTCCTTTCCATCCCAATTTTGCTGAGTGTCTTAATCAAGAACGGGTGTTGAATTTTGTCATATGACTTTTCTGCATCAATTTCTAGGATCATATGGTTCTTGTTATTTGTTTTGTTAATGTGGTGAATTACGTTGATTGTTTTTCTTATGATGAACCATCCTTGCATGCCTCTTATGACTCCCACTTGTTCATGATGATATTTTGGATTCTATTAGCTATGGAAAGGCTTTTCACAGAGAAGGACTTTCGGATGGCCAACAGACACATGAAGAAATACTCCAAATCACTGGCAATAAGAGAGATGCAAATCAAAACCACAGTGAGATACCATCTTACCCCAGTAGCAGTGACAATGTTTAGTAGGGTGGCAAGTAAGAAATGTTGGAGAGGCAAGATAGGAACTTTTAATACATTGTGGGTGGGATTGTAAAATGGTACAACCATTCTGGAAGGCAGTTTGACATTTCCTCAAAAAGCTGAACACAGAAATTTCATATAACCCAGCCATTCCACTGCTTGGAATATACTCTGAGAAAATGAGAACGGAGGCACAAACAGAGACTTGTAAACCAGTGGTCATATCAGCATTATACACCATGGCAAGAATATAGAAACAGCCCAGTTGCCCAACCACAATGGAATGGATTAAGAAATTATGGTGCATTTACACAATGGAATACTTTACAGCATTCAGGAGTAATGATTTTGAAAATTACTATCTAACATGGGAGGGACTGGACAGCATTAAGCTAAGTGAACTAACTCAGTCTCATAAGGACAAATACTATATAAAACCATTATTGTAGAATGAGTACGAGGACCTAAGGAGGGGAGGGGGGACTTAATCATAGAGTCACACAACTTGATGGGTGGAGGGAAGGGTTGGGTAAAGGAAAGGAGGAAGATCCAGTGTGAAAAAAAAATGTATACGAACTTTATGAACTTTGAAAGTAAATAAGTATAAAATTTTAAAAATATTTTTAAAAATTGAGTATCTTGGAAACCCTTTGGGAAGGAAACCCTTGGTGCAGAAAGCCTGTAAATACCATTTACTGTGTCTTCTATAGGGTTGCTGTGAGTCACATCAGCTTGATGGCCTTGGGTTTTAGTTAGTGTGCTCCATAATTACTGTCAAGAGACTTTTTGGTTTTTTCTGACATCCTGATTCTATCACCTGCCTTATTAGTGAGCCCACTGAGAAGCTATATCATTTTCACATGTACTTATCCTGCCATCTGTCTGCTCATTTAAATTATTAATTAAAATGAACATGACCCTAGGGTAGATCACGGGAGACCTCCTTACCATTCACTTGTTCATACCAATTAGTACATGGTGGAACAGAGTGGGACAGTCCTTCAGCTTTTTACAAATCTGTTCTCTTTCCCATGGGGAAGATACATTGGAGGATATGTGAATTTGAAGTTGTGTGAATTGCTGCCACCTTTTAGGAGAGCACTTAACAGTAACCCTCTAACTTAAAAAAGTATATGGAACCTTTCTACAAAGATGGAGCTGAAAGTAAAGAAGGAAACCTCTGCCTCTCCCAAAACTGAAACCAAAGCAACAGTGTTAAAGACAGTCCTGAAAGGCACCCACAGCCCTAAAAAGAAAAAAAATATCTGCATGTCACCCACCTTTCAGTGGCCTATGATGAGACTCCAAAAGCAGCCCAGATATCCCTGGAATTGCACCCCAGGAGAAACAAACTGGACCATTATGCCATCATCAGGTTTCCCCTAACCATTGAGTCAGCCATGAAGAAGAAAGAAAATAACAGCATACTTGTGTTCATTGTGGATGTCAAGGCCAATAAAAGCACCAGATCAAACAAGCTGTAAAGAAGCTCTATGATATTGATGTGGCCAATATCAACACCTTGATTAGGTCTGATGGAGAGAAGAAGATCTGTGTTTGACACGCTCCTGACTATGACGATTTGACTATTGTCAACAAAATTAAGATCATCTAAGCTGAGTCCAACTGGCTAATTCTAAATATAAATTTTCCTCACACACACACAAAAAAGTAGATACCATTTGTCTAGCAGTTCTTGTGTTAGGATTTATAACATTATTTAAAATAGTAAAAACTAGAAACAACCTCCATTTCCGCCAGTAGAAGAATGGATATGTAAATTATGATGCATTTGTATATGACTAAATGCTTAGTAGTTATTAATACTCAAAACCAGACTCACTGTCATCAAGTCAATTCCAGATCAAAGCCAACCTCCCTTGAGCTTCTTAATGGGAAGAGACTGTTCATCTTTCTTCTTTGGAGCCACTGGTGGATTCAGACTGCAAAAGACACTCAGCCTTTTCGTTAACAGCACAGTATGGTACAGACTACACCATCAAAACTTATAATAAAACTATAAGAGGTATAGAAAAACATTTCAAATATTTTCTTGTTAAGTGCTACAGTCTACTACAACTCACAGAGGCCCTATGAACAATTAATTTGACACCTGCCCTGTCCTATGCCATCCTCATCATCTCCAGTGTTCTCAAGCTCACCATTACAATCCCTTTGTCAATCCATGTTGACAGGATCTTCCTCTCCTTCACTGACCTTCCATCTTTTCAAGAACTATGTCCTTTTCCAAGGTTTAGCCTTTCCTAACAACATGCCCAAAGTATGTGAGATGAAGCTTCTAAGAAGCACTCTGGCTACATTTTCTCCAAGACATATCTGCTTATTATTTTGGCAGTCCATGGGGCACTCAGCACTCTTCTCCTTTTCCTCAACTCAAAGGCATTGATCCTTCTTCTGTCATCTTTTTTCATTGTGAAGTTCACAGATGTATAGCAGGTTATTGCAAAGACCATGGCTTGAAGCTGGTACACTTCAGTTTAACATGTTGCTGCAAATGACGGCAAAATGTGTTTTTAAGCATGGTCATCAATTTAAAAGTGTGCAGCAACCTGTTAAGCTGATATTGTTCTTCAATACTTTGGAGAGGTTCCTAACAGCAGACTTTCCCAGTGCAATATATATTTTAATTTTTTAAATTATTTTATTTTATATTGGTTTGCATTTAAAATTCTTATACATTGTGTTTTATTTACATATGTTGTATTTCACACACTCCACTATTCACTTTCTATTTCATGGCATCATTCTCATACACTGTTTTTGAAACAATTAATCACCATTGTTCCATGCCCACCATTTCCCCAACTTTTTAGGCCCCCAGTGGATCTTTCCTAATTCCTTCAAACCCACACTCTGCCCACATAACTCTGACCTCAAGAATTCCCACCCATAGTCCACCCCCTACTTCCCATTCTTCTTTTTGACTTTTATACACATCTTACTAGGAATCCTTCTAGTTTTAGAATCATCTTTTGATCTCTTCTTCTGGTACTGATGGTGCTGATTGTGGATCCAAACAAGATGAAGTAATTGGCAACATCAGTCTTTTCTCCATTCATCATGATGTTGCCTGTTGGCCTGGTGGTGAGGATTTTTGTCGTCTTGATGTTGAGATGTAACCAGTAATGAAAGCTGTAATCTTCAGTCCTCTGTAGCAGACATTTCAAGCCCTCCTCCATTTCCACAAACAAGGTTGTGCCGTCTGCATAAGGCAGATTATTCATGAGGTCTTCTCCAGTTCTTCTTCATGTAATACAGCTTCTCGAATGATTTGTTCTGCTTACAGTTTGAACAGGTATGGAGAAAGGTTACAGCCTTAACAATCTGTCCTGATTTTAACATGTAGTGTTCCCTTGCTCTAGTCACACAAGTGCTTCTTTTTCTAATACTTTAAGATATAGTATTAGACATAAAACAAGTTCCAATAGAATTTTTATGCTGTCATCTTATTTCCTTAAAAACAAAAAAAATTGAGAAAAAAATTATTAAAAAATGCCTTGATGATTTAGTAATAATTGCTTCTGAAGGGTGGAAATAGAAGATTAGGAGAGAAGTTAACAAGCATTATTTTTCCACTTTATGCCTTTTTATCTTGCTTGTACATTTTGTAAGTCTGTATTTACTTAGTATTTAAAAACCAGAACCTGTGATGTTTAAAAAAAAAAAAAGAATGTAGTAGATCTATACGTACTAACGGAAAAATATCTCGTGTCTTATATTTAAAAAGATTACATTTCACTATAAAACTACTTTCTCATTTATGAAAGCATAGTATGCATGTGTGTATGTGCGTGTGTACACGTGTAAGTGTGTATGTAAAAGTAAAACATCTTTTAAATGCATAAAAGCATTCAGGACTAGCCAAATCAATTCAAAAGCATGGTTTTAATAGGGAAGGGGAAGTGTGGATTGGAGCATGAAAGGTGAAGGAAATAAAAAAAACCCCAACACTTTAATTTTTATGTGGCTTTACTCTTTTATACCATCTTATATTTGTGTTTAAATTTGTAAAAATCTATATCCCTTCCTACCACTGTTATCTCAGCTATTTAGCCAATGACATGTAATAAAATCAATGCATCCATTTATTTCTTGAATTTACTCTAGAAGATATTTTCCCCATTGTCACATTGAACAACTGTACACAAAGTTTCTGTATATCTGGAATCTTTTGTAAAATAGATCACCCTTCAAACAGCATTTTATTGCAAATAAAAACCATAATTGGGACCTACTATGCTCCCTCAGACCTGCTAAATGTCTGAAATGCTGAGTATTGATTGGTAAGAGAATGCTAAGCAACTGGAATTCTCTTATATACCGCTGAAGTAAATGCAAATTGGTGCATATCCTTTGGAAAACTGTTCAAGAATATCTCCTGCTCTTAAATGTTTGCCTCTTCTTTGTCCCTAAATGTACACTCATTAGAAAAAGGTACTTATGTCCAAAAGACTGACATAGTAGTAGTTCCTAGTAGCTTTACTCTTTAATATAAAAAACAGAAATATACCAAATGTCCATCAACCTCAGAATGAATACATTGTGGTATTCAAACTATGGACAACTGTATGGCAATGAAAAAAGCATTAACTATTAACTAGTGCCTATAAGAAACCTACACCTAGGCCAAGAAGCTGTTGTCTAAACAACAAGGAAACACCTCATGGTTTAACATCAAGAAAGGAATGTATCAGGGCTGTATCCTTTCTCCATACCTTTTCAATCTCTATGCTGAACAAATCATTCAAGAAGCTGGACTTTATGAAGGAGAATGTGGTATCAGGACCGGAGGAAGACTCATGAGCAACCTTCGTTATGCAGAAGACACAACTTTGCTTGCTGAAAGTAAAAGGATTTGAAGCACTTGTTGCAGAAGATCAAGGACTATAGCCTGCAATAGGGATACTTCCTTCCCAACACCAAGAAAACAAAGATTCTTACCACTGGGCCAATTAGCAACATCATGATAGATGGAAGAAAGATGGAAGTTGTCAATTATTTCTTTTTACCTGGATCCACAATCAGCACCATCAGTATCAGTAGTCAACAAATCAAAAGACATATTACTCTAGAAAAGTCTGCTGTGAGGGAACTCTCCAAAGACTGAAGAGCAATGACCTCAGCCTAAAGACTAAGGTGCACTTGATTCAAGTCATAGTATTTTGAATCACCTGATATGCATCTGAGAACTGGACAGTGATCAAGGATGACAGAGTAAGGTTTAATGCCATTGAGTTGTGGTATTGGAGAGCAATGCTGGGTGCCCCATAGACTGCCAAAAGAACAAGAAGACAGGTCTTGGAGAAAACGCAGCCAGAGTGGTTCTTAAAGGCAAGGATGGTGAAACGTCATCTCACATACTTTGGGCATATTATGAGGAGAGGCTACTCCTTAGGGAAGGACACCATGCTTGGAAAGATGGAGGGTCAGTGAATGAGAGGAAGACCTTCAACAAGATGGATTGGTACAGTGGCTGCTGCCATGGGATCGAGTATATCTGAGATGATAAAGATGGCACAGGATAGGACAGGATTCAGATCTGTTCATAGGGTCTCTGTGAGTTGTGCTTGACTTGATTCTACTTAACAACTATAACAACAGTGCTATATCAGTAGCAGGGGCACTCTGATTTGTAGCCCCTCGGGAGTTGCACTGCTAACCTAAAAGCCAAGTCTCTCTGGCAGTTCAGGTCCACTGGTGACACTTGTGGGAGAAAGACAGATAGGCTCCTCCCATGTGATTTACAGCCTTGGAAACCTGATGGAGGGTCAGCTATGAGTCAGCTCTGACACCATAGCAATGAGCTGAGTGGGTACTGCTATGCCAATAATAAGGAGCGATGGTGGTGCATTTCAATGAGGGCTCCAGAACGGAGCCTGCTTAGCTTCCCAAATCAGACAAGATTGCTCATCTTCAGACTAGGGAGCTCAGGTGACTATAGTCAATAGGAAGTTGTGCTGCCAACCCAAAGGCAAACAGTTCTAATCCCCCAGCAGCAACTGTAGGACAGGAAGATAGACAGTTTCCTCATGTGCGATTTACAGCATCTGAAACCCTGTTTAGATAGAGGTGTTCAGAATTGACAGCAATGAGTTTTTCCAGCCTGGTGGTGTAGTCCAAGCTCCTCTGGTGATTCAAATTCACCAGCCTCTGCTCAGCAGAAATATGGGCAGTCTACCCATGTGGCAGTTTACACTTTTGGAAACCCGTTGGAGGGTCAAATACAAGTCAGAACTTGCTCAAAAACAGTAATACGGATGAGTGTCATAGACATAACATTAAATAAGAATGACTCAAATGGATACTCATGGTATGACTAGAACAGGTGAAATATATCCACAGTGTCAGAAGTCAGGAAGGTGGTTACCTTCAGGGGTGCTTTCAGTATTGACTGGGAAAAGAGTCTTTTAGGCACTGAAAATGTTTTGTATCTCAATGTAGGTAATGGTTAAAATATGAATCAATATTTTTAAAAATCACTGAGCTATGTAAGTGCTTCATACTTGCAGACCTCAATGAACATAAATAAGGACAAAAAGTTTTTGAAGGCAAGTTTCAATGATAATAAAATTAACATTGCTTTTCAGAGATAAAATGGATTTTACATTTTATGTTAACAGAAAGAAAAGCCAGATTCACCTAGGTTTGTCATAAAAGCGCACATAAAATTGGAATGGAAATATCAGAAAGCCAGAATAGTGTCGAGAAATAGAACACCTGGCTCTCCTTGGCAAGCCAGTATGCAGGGTGGACAGTGTCCACTGCTTCCCCAGAAGGAATGGGAGCCTCATCAGAAAGTGGGGCTCATTTTCAGTCATTCTTCCAAGGTTTGCAGAGGGTATTTTTTTTTCTCGACCTCTATTTCTTTTGTCATTTCCCATATGTATATTCTTGTCTTTACACCTCATCATAATGTGCTTTTAACAAAGGATTAGAAGTGTCTTGCTGCAAGACTCACAACTTTTTTAGTGTTGAGTTTTTTCCCCTCCCATTTTTAGTAACAATTCAGAGGAGTTGAAAAGGAACTAGGTAATGCATTTAATACATTGCTGCAAATGATGGCTATACCGAAAAAAAAATGTGTTTCTAAGCACAGTCGTCAATTTGAAAGTGTGCAGCAACGTGTTAATCATTGACAGGAAAATGTAAATCCAGAAGTTTGCACTTGATAAAGTATGTGTTATTCCAACAACGAGAGTCCCATCTTGTACCCCAGACTCCTTGATGTGTCCTGCTCCTCTTCAGTATTATTCCATTTGCAGGTGCCAGCAGCTGTTCAGGCCTGACAGAGGAAGACAGGCAAATTTAAGTGCCTCCCCAGATCGAGGGTAGGGGGGCTGTTTGGTATGCTGTCGGACACCTTTGGCTGTCTGATAAAGCCTTCTCAGAATATTTTCAAACTCATGAGATAAAAATTCGTAGAATAACCAAAAAAAACAACTATAAACTATTATATTGAAATAGTTATAAAAAATAATTTTAAAGCCTCATTTTACAATAGAGCAATGTTTAGGAAATCAAAAAACATATTGCGATGGGAAAGTCTGCAGTTAGGGACCTCTCTAAAGTACTCAAGAGCAACGGTGTCTCTCTGGAGACTAAGGTGCGCCTGATACAGGCCATGGTATTTGCAATCGCTTGTTATG
>NW_006399866.1:5506286-5507421 GCF_000299155.1 Elephantulus edwardii | reverse complement strand
TGTCTTCCCTCAATCCCAATGTCAGTCCTGTTTTACAACAGGGGCCCTATGCAATATTTGTTCTTTTGTGACTGAGATATTTCACTCAGCATAATGTCCTCCAGGGTCACCCATTTTGTATAAAATTTCATGAGTTCCTTGTTTTTCAATGCTGCATAGTATTCTGTTGTATGAATATACCAGAGTTCTCTATCCGTTCGTTTGTTGATGGGCACTTGGGCTGTTTCCAGATCTTTGCTATTGCGAACAAAGCTGCAATAAACATGGGTGTGCATTAGGCAAAGCATTTTTTTTTAATGCTATTAAGAACAACAGCACGGGCTTGGATGGCAGACAGTGCAGCCCTGAGTCCAGACTCAGTGCTTGTTGAAGAAGTGACCATAGACTTTACCCAGAAAGAGTGGACTTTGTTGGATTTTTCTCAGAGGAAGCTCTGGAAATATTCAAGAACCAATGCTCAGGATAATGATAAACTGAAGTTGTTTGTGAATACTGTCTCTTGGTCCTCGCTGTTAGGAGAAAGAGTTGAATTCCATGACACAGCATGAGCAAAAGACTGAGGAAGAGTGTGTTAGAAAATACATGATAGAGATCCAAGATGGAGGCAGAGGCAGAGACAGTGTGGTGAGCTGCGTTAGTAGCGAACCACTTAAAGCGGGGCCATTATGGCCTTCCACAGACTTCGGCTTATTGATAATTGAACACTTAAACAGTTGATGACTGGCCCTCAGTGAAGATTGAAGCTCAACAACAGGAATTCAAGGATTCCCAAGGAGAAATGGGTGAGTCTTGTGGCTCCCACCACCCCCGCAGAGCCCGTGCTGCCCGAACAGCTACTGCAGCTCCATGAGGCTTCCACAGCCTGAACGAATGGATTCCCTCACCCAGGATGGATGCTGGGCACTGGCCCTCCTCAAGACTGGTGCAGTGGAGCCACCACACTGCCACAAGGTGGTCTTGTGCTGGAGAGAATTCTTGGAGCCAGGATGGCGGCTGTGGGGGAGGTGGGTGCCTCTGGCCACTCGCACAAGAGGGGCCGCACACCCACCAGGCGCCCGTACGGAGGGGTGGGGGGCGCGCCCCCAACGGCGGCCCACGCTGGGGGTGCCGCGCGCCTCCTGCAGGCCTCCCGCTG
>NW_006399866.1:5498631-5504464 GCF_000299155.1 Elephantulus edwardii | reverse complement strand
GTGAGATTGGCACAGGATAGAGCAGGGTTTAGGGCTGTTGTACATATGGTCGCTATGAGTCACAAGTGACTCGACGGCACATAACAACAACAACATTAAATGCCAACATCCGGCAGCAGGCTAATAACTACTATAATTTTGAAGCAGTGAAGAATGTAAACAATATTGCTAATTTTCTGCAGTTATGGTGAGACCTGCATATATGGGATTTCTATTGGGTTATGAGGTCTCTTGGTTTTGCTGTGATATTATACACACACACACAAACACACATACTCATAATTAAATGAAGTCCTAAATTTCACTTAGAAGTAAGTGAAAAGGAATTCCCCACCCATATTCAAATTCATTCTCCTTCCTCAGATTCTTTTAGGACCCCTGCTATGGAAAGCATTAATTATTAACATTCATCATTCATCAGAATCATCCAAGAAGCTTTTAAGCCAGACTCTGGGCCCCAGTGATCCTAAGGGGAGGTTTAGAGTGGAGTGCACATTCAACAAACCGGAGGAGCACTGGGCTTAAACCCAGGAACAGTGGTGGAACTGTGAATAAAAGCATTTGACTGCTAAGTACCCATTGCTCTGCAAGAGAAAGTCTGCTGTTTTATGTTGTAAATCATAAGGACTTACAGCCTTGGAAACCCAGTGGGCAGTTCTGCTCTGTCTTACAGAGGGTTGCTAATGAGTCAGAATCCACTAGCATAGGTGCTTAAGTGGTGCAGTGCTTAAATACTTCACTGCTAATCAGAAGGTCAACAGTTCAAACCCATTCAGCATTCTGTAAAAGAAAGATGTGGCAATCTGCCTCAATAGAGATTTTTCACCTTTTAAGGAGCAGGTAGTCATGAAGACCCCTGACTTGTTGACTTGGCCCCATGTGGGGCCTAGGGCTGAGTGAAGAGACCAACAGGAGGAAGTATGGGCTCCTGAGCTTGCAGCTGATGCCCATTTGAATCTAGCTGTGGATGGCTGGGGATGAGTTGACCAGAACCCAACCAGATGAAGAGAAGATGATCCATGCTGTGAGCTGGAGTTGATTACTGCAAATTGATGGTTTGCTCTAGACTGGACTTTGCTTGTGGATGCAGATGCTCAAAGTTTCCAGGTGGAACCGAGGATTCTTCAGCAAAAGGAATTTGCTTGTTCTCTCAGAGTACTGGCTTAATGAGGAAGAGCAAATCAGAAATTGGCTATCTAAAATGGGAATATTAAGGCATGAGACATGACATAGCTGGCTTACACACTTTCACAACTGTGGTTATTAGTAAGATGATTATAAAGGGGAGAAATTCACAGTATACATGAATGATACAAATGAAAGATTGTATTAAGCACAATGTACATGCATGAAACATAATGATAAAAATACTAATGAATTTTTTTAATATTTGCAATTTTGGAAACCTGACCAGCTCTCCTCTGTACTATAACTTCAATGCATTGCTGTCTAATCAGACCTGATTCATAGTTGACCCTTCAGCATAATTTCAGATCAGACTTGACTCATAGTTTACCTTCCAGTGGATTTTCAGAGGCTCTAAATATCCAGGGAAAAATTGCCCATCTTTTCCCCTCAGAGCAAAAGGTGGATTCGAACTATCAGAGAAGTGCTGCCGCTAGGTTAACAACAGCACAACTCCCTACATACTATGCCTCCAGAGCAAAATCTGTGCTAAAGGGTTGCTGTAAGCTGGAATCTATTCAACAACAGTGGATTTGGTTGAGAGGTTAGATCTGGCCCTGCTACCCAAAACCTCTTAATGTCCCTGCAGTCATCAAAGTGTGAGAGGTTTAGATGTACTGGTGAGTTAAGAGTTGGCAGAACTCTGCTAACACTCTCTAGGATCTGGGTCCTTGGGACCCCAAGCACTGTGAAATCTAAGTGGCCAACCCTGTAGTTCCTTGGATGAACCTCACCTCTGTCTGGTTATATGATGCTGAAACTGCCTGCTGGATGTCAGGGTGGATGGATGCCCAGCTGCATGCTGCCTGATGGCATACTGACAAGAACTGTGGACCAGGAGTACTGCCAACAGTTTTATGGCTATAAAATGAATAGCTGTTAATAATGAATCTTCCAGAAATTCTCCAAGGAACAAAATCCAATTATATGCTCCTCTAGAGTCACCAAAACAAACCCCAAAAGGTCAGAACTAAAAGGCAGCATCTTGAACATGTGATCAAAATTAGCATCACCAATGAAAGGCAGATGTGTCTTGAAAGATGATAACCTGAGTGAGACGAGTATTACTTTTTTAGTATTCCAACCAGGTATGCATAGTCCAGATGTAACTGTGGAAGACACAGAAAAGCCCCAGATGAAGAATGCTTGACTTGAACAGAAAGGAGAACTGTAATCTTTAAAAATGACAGTGTTATAAAAAATAATGTCTATGAGAATGTTCCACATTAAAGGAGTCTAAGATGGATTAGATATGCATCGGTTCTGACTGAAGGGCACACCATAACAACAAGAAGGATAGACTGAGTCAATGCTTATAACAATGGACTCCAGCATAGCGGAGTTCCAGACGATGGGCAAGGTTCAGATCTGTTGTTCACAGGGTCACTGTGAGTCTTAGTTGCTTCAGCATCACCTACCAATGACAACAAAGATTCTTGTCCATTAACTAAGGGAGAATTGCTTTATCCCCCTGTACATCCACATCCCTCTGCTTCCAGCCTCTCCCACCCCTCCTGGATCCTTATACTCATTCTATAGTAATGGTTTTATACAATATTTATACTTGTGGGACTTAGTTCACTCAGCATAATGCTCTCCAGTCCCTCCCAAGTTAGGTAATAATTTACAAAATACTGCCTAGTATTCCATTGTGTGAATGTACCATAATTTCTAAATCTATTCATTTGTGGTTGGACATTTGGGCTGTTTTCATGTTCTTGCAATGGTGAATAATGCTGCTATAAACATTGCTGTACAATTCTCAGTTTGTGCCTCAGTTCTCATATTCTCAGGTATATTCCAAGTAGTGGTGGAATAGCTGGGTCATATGGAATTTCTATGTTCAGCTTTTTGAGGAAGTGCCACACTACATTCCAGAATGGTTGCACCATTTTACAATCCCACCAATAATGTGTAAGAGTTCCTTTCTCGCCACATCCTCTCCAGCATCTATTACTTGCTGTCCTGTTAAACTTTGCCACAGTTACTGGAATGAGATGGTACCTCATTGTGGCTTTGATTTGCATCTCTCTTATTGCCATTGATTTGGAGCATTTCTTCATGTGTCTGTCTGCCATTCGAATTTCTTCCTCTATTAAAATTCTTTCCATATCTTTTGCCCATTTTGTAATTGGGTTATCAGTCTTTTTCTTGTGGAGGCCCAGGAGTATTCTGTAAATTTTTGTTATAAGGCTCTTGTCTGAGATGGTATTACCAAATGTTTGTTCCTAGTCTGTAGGTTTTCTTTTTGCACTGTTGGAAAAAGTTTTTGATGTGCACAGAGATTTAATCGTTTAAAGGCCCCATGCATCAATTTAGATTGTGCATCTTTTAGATTGTACATTTCTGGTTGTATTTGGCAGTCTCTATATACCTTGGACTAACGCTTCAAAGCTTGATCCCAGTTTGTCTCTTATGAACTTTATGGTTTTGCGCTTTACTCCTAGCTCTCTGATCCACCTTGAGTTGATTTTTGTGTATGGTGTGAGATGTGGATCCTGTTTCAGCTTTCTGCAGGTAGCAGTCCAGTTTTTCCAGCTCCATTTGTTGAAGAGGTTATCATTTCCCAATTTGATAACTTTGATTTCTTTGTTGAATATCAGTTAACCAAAGATAGCTGGGTCTATTTCTGGTTTCTCAGTTCTGTTCCATTGTTCGATGTGCCTGTTATTATAACAGCACTATGCTGTTTTGGTTACCACTGGAGTGTAGTAGGTTTTGAAATCAGGGAGTGCTATGCTTCCAACCTCATTTTTGTTTCTCAGAAGTATTTTGCTTGTTCAGGGTCTCTTGTCTTTCCAAAGAAATTTGATAATTTCCCTTTCAGTCTCCTTGGAAAATGAATTTGGTATCTGGATTGGGATTGCATTGAACACGCAGATCAGATACATATGTTTTTAAGTTAAAAAAATCAGCTGTATATGTATATATAGTCAAAATTAACACACTTATGTAACTGATTTTTTAAACCCAAGAGAATCTATTGAAAACAAAGTAATATAAAGAAATTTTGACCTATGTTTTCACTCTTTGCCAAATTAAAAAGACTAGAAAGAGGATACAGAAGATGATATAATGACTTTTTAAAAACTCCAAAATTAAAAACCAAATTTATTTCCATTCCAACTCTATTATTCTCTGCAGCCTTAGGCAGAACACTTAATCTCTATAAAATTCAAATTCTTCATCTGAAAATAAGGAAATGAACTAAAATCCGTCTCAAAATGTTAGTGGTAATGGCTATAAAAATAATGCATTTGAAGTGCTTTGCCACACAGAGTTCTTACTGTGAATGTCCAGAGCAGTGGTTCATTTTATGAGGCAGCATAACCCTGAAAGCGTGACAGAAGTACATACAGAAAAAGAAACCTATGAACCCATCTCACAAAAAAATAAAAGAAATTATCAAAAAACCTCACTGATATCACACACAAGCAACATCCTGCTGAAGATTATCCAAAAATTACTGGAACAGTCCGTCAGTAGAGAACTAATAGAAATATAAGTTGGATACAGAAGAGGCCATGGCACTGGAGACATCATTATTGCCAATGTCAGGTGGCTTTTGGCTCAAAGCAGAGTACCAGAAGAATGTTTATTGACTATGTAAAGGCATTTGACTGTGTGGATTACAACAGATTGTGGCTAACTTGAGAAGAAGGGAATCCCAGAACACATAATTGTGCTCATGCAAAACCTATACTTGGATCAGAAAACAGTTGTTCACACAAAACCAGGAAATATTACATGGTACAAAATTAAGAAAGGGGTGTGTCAGGGATACATCTTTTCTCTGTACCTTTTCAATCTATATATGCAACAGATTATTCAAGAGGCTGGACTTTCTGAGAAGGAATGTGACATTAGGATTGGAGGAAGACTCATCAACAACCTGTGATATGCAGATGATACAACCTTGCTTGCCAAAACTGAGGAGAACCTGAATGACACAGTGACTGTGGTAATGGGGGCAGGTTTATTGGAGATTGTGATATTGGCCTAGGATAGGACAGGGTTCACAGCTGTTATTCACAGATGACTCAACGGCACATAACAAGAACAACAATATATTCAAAGAGTAGTATACCAAGATCTTCTAGGGCTTGTTTAAAAAATTAAGAGCTTTTCAGTATCTTCTTGCTGTTATGTGCAGTCAAGTTGGATCCAGAAAATAGCTGACTCTCCAGTGGATTTTGAGAAATAGCAAACTGCATAAGAAGAGATTGCCTATCCTTCTGCAGAGCAGCTGACGAATTTGAACTATGTGCCTTGGGAATTGCAGTGCAACTTCTTACCACTAGGCTACTAGAGCTATGATTCAGAATCATAATCCTTCTATAATTTATTATACTACTATCATCTCCTCAATTGAGCCTAGTCTCTCAATAGTTGCAAAAAAAAGCTTTTAATAAAATTCAATCAATTCCTAGAGGTGGGTGTAGGAGGACATGTAAAAATCAGAAAAATAATATGCCATTAGAGAGTCTTATATCCATAAGTAGTATAGGCAAAGCATTTTTTCCTTATTTTTATTAATTTTAATGAAAGTTTACAAAGACTTAGGGTTTCCATTTATTCATTGTTGCACTTTTTCTCCCTGCCCACCTTCCCCCCCCCCCGAATTCACTCTTCTCCTTGAAAAGTAAAA
>NW_006399866.1:5463968-5496113 GCF_000299155.1 Elephantulus edwardii | reverse complement strand
CTTCACCTGCTCCCCCCACCGACCAAACTGTGCAGCTCTGCAACTGCATCCTGGCCCATCCTCACCCTTCTGCCCCCAACCATCACCTCCTTGTACCCCAATATGTTTTTCCCAATAAAAAAATTGTTAAATAAAAAAAAAGAAAATACATGATAAAGAGTCTTGATGTACACTAAGAAGATGAAGAAAAGTATCATAAAGAAGACAATGAATATGAAAAACCTCCTGTCATAAATCCTAGATGTTATGAGCCTGGAAAATCCTTCAGGGATTCCACATCTGAATATTACTTCAGCTCTCCTATTGAATACAAGGTGTATTAGTGTAAGGAATGTGGAGAAGTCTTCACTAGTCTGTCTTATCTGATACCTCTCTTGAGAAATGTCCCTGTAGACAAACCTTGTAAATGTAATAATTCTGGAAATCCCTATAATTGTCCCTCACTTCTCACCGAAAATGTCGGAACTCACAATGCCTTGAGGCCTTACCAATGTAAGGAATGTGGAAAGGCTTATCTTTGTTCCTCCCATCTCAATAGACATACAAAGATTCATTTAAAAAATGGTATTAGAAGTTAGCATTTTGAACCTACCTAGATGCTCCTCCTCCTTTCCCTGACACACACCTTTCTTGATTTTAAACCATGCAGTGTTCACTTGCTCTGTTCAGACAAGAACTTCAGTTGTTCCATTCCAATTATTGGTTTAAAATTAAAAAGAAAAAAGTGTTAGTCAGGGCTACATTCTTTCTCCACCCCATTAAGTCTGCATGCTGAGCAAATTATTCAAGAAACTGGACTTGATGAAAAAGAATGTAGCATCAGAATTAGAAGACGACTCATTAACAATCTTTGTTATGCAGAGGGCACAGCCTCACTTGGTGAAAGCAAGGAGAACTTGAAGCACTTGTTGCAGAAAATTAAAGGCCCCAGCATTCAATAGAAATTATACATTACCAGCAAGAAAGCAAAATTTCTCACTGTTGAGCTGATAGGCAACATCTTGATAGGTAGAGAAAAGACTGAAATTGTCAATGATTTCATCTTATTTGAATCCACACTCCCTTGGTACTAGCAGTCAAGAAAGGAAAAGACAGTGCATAATGCTTAGCATAACGCTTTCCAGTCCCTCCCATGTTAGGTAGTAATTTACAAAATCATTGCTCCTACATGCTGCATAGTATTCCATTGTGTGAATAAGTGAACCAGCTCAGTCTCATAAAGACTAATACTGTATAAGACCATTATCATAGAGTGTGTATGAAGACTGAGGAGTGGAGGGAGGGCCTTAAACATAGGGTTGCATAATTTGATGGTGGAGGGAGGCATTGATAAAGGGGGGAAAGTCCAGTGTGAAAAACAATGTATATGAACTTTATGAACTTTGTATGTAAACCAGTATAAAAGAAAGAGAAAAATTTTTTTAAGTGACAAAGTGCGTTGAGAAAATCTATTGCCAGACCTTTTCAAGTGCTGAAGAGAAAGAATTTAAGGTTAAAGACTAAGATGTGCTTGATTCAGCCATGATCTTTTCTATTACTTACTATACACTTGAAAAATTAGAGAGTGATTAAGGATGAAAAAGGATAATCAGAGCCTTTGAGTTGTGGTGTTAGAGAAGAATACTGAATATCCCATGGACTGACAAAAGAACAATCATTTATGTCTTTGAGAAACTGCAGCCAGAGTACTCTGTAGAGGAGAGGATGGTGAAACTGCGTCTCACATTCCTGGGGCATTTTGTTAGCAGAGGCTAGTCCTTGGGGAAAGACAGCATGATTGGAAAGATGGAAAGTCATTGAAGGAGGGGAAGACCCTCAACAGTACACACTGGCATAATGACTGCCAATAATAATGGGCTCATCTGTGTCAGAGATGAGGAGGATGGCACAGAATAGGGCAGGATTCAGATCTATTGTTCATGACTTTACTGTGAGTCATACTCGATGGCACCTAGCAACAGCAGAGCCTCCTTGGAGAACTGGCCTCGAAATCTGCCTCCAAAAGATCATAGCCTTAAAAACCCGG
Organism: Elephantulus edwardii; assembly: GCF_000299155.1. NCBI lineage: Eukaryota > Metazoa > Chordata > Mammalia > Macroscelidea > Macroscelididae > Elephantulus > Elephantulus edwardii. The sequence goes on along the minus strand of NW_006399866.1, from coordinate 5,494,087 downwards.
TGAGGGAATTCTGCTCTGTGCACATGAGATTACCATGAGTCAAAATGGACCCACAGCAACTAACAAGAACAATCTATGTCAATGGTACAGTGCAGATGTCAATGGATTTTCAGTAGAGTGATACCTAATTATTCAGAATCAGCTCTGATCATCCAAGATCCAGACATTCACTATAAAATTATTTAATTTCTAATTAAGATAGAGAAAAACAAGGATGTTCAAGTAAATACTAAGCTTTGAGGAAAATGGATCCTTGCCTCGTGGCGTACACCAAAAGAAATGCCACGTAGACTAAAGTTATTAAGTGCAGTCAAGCTGACTGTGACCCATTGCACCTTTTGAACAACAGAGATGAACCCTGCCCTGTTCTACAACATCCTTACAATCTCTGCTGTGCTCGAGCCCATTGTGTCAGTCCGTCTTGTTGAGGAGTTTCCTCTCTTTCTCTGCCTCTCCACTTTTCCCAGCATGATGTCTTTTCCCAAAGACTGGCCTCTCCTAACAACATGCCTTAAAGTGAAATGAAGTTTTGCCACCCCTTCCTCCAAAGAGCCCCTTGGTTTCACTTCTCTAGAACAGACTTGTTTGGCTTTTTGGCAGTCCATGGGATATTGAGTATTCTTCTCCAGTACTACAGTTCAAAGGCATCGATTCTTCTTCTGTCATCCTTATTAACTGTCCAACTTTCAGATGCATTGGAAGTAATTGAAATGACTACCATGGGCATTCTCCCCCCGTGCATTTAACTGCCTCTAAAAACCCACTCGGGGGTCAGCTATGGGTCATTTCTGACTCAGCAGTATAAAACAACAACCATGTCTTGGATTAGGTGCACCTTAGTCTTTAAACTGATGTCCATGCTCTCTAGCACTTTGGAGAGGTCCTTGACAGCAAGCAGATTTTCCCAGTGCAACACATCTTTTAATTTCTTGACTGCTGTTTCAATGGGTGTTTTATGTAGATTGAAGTCAAATGAAATTGTTGACAATTTCAATCTTTTCTCAATCTATTGTGATGTTGTCTGTTGGCTCAGTGGTGAAGATTTTTGTTTTCTTTCTGTTAAGATATAATCCATATTGAAGGTTGTGGTCTTTGACCTTCTGCAGCAAGAAAGAGTTTCAAGTCCTCACTTTCTGCAAAGCACGGTTATGTCATGTGCATAATACATTGTTGAATCTTCCTCCATTCCTGATGTCACATTCTTCTTCATATAATCCATCTTCTGCAATGATTTGCTCAGTATACAGACTGAATGTTGTTGCTCTTGTGGTTACATGCCATTGAGGTGACTGCCACTCATAGTGACCCTGTGAACAGTGGTTCTGAATCCTGCCCTATCCTATACCGTCCTCATTATTTCTGATATAATTGATCTCATTGTTACATTCAAAGTGTGAGACTGTCTCATTGAGGGCCTTCCTCTCTGATGCTGGCCCCCACCTTTCCGAGCATGATGTCCTTATCCAAGGACTGACTCCTCCTAATAACATGTGCAAAGTGTGTGAGATGATACTACACCATCCTTGCCTCCAAGGAGCAGCTTGGTTGCACTTTCTCCAGGACATATTTGTTGTTCAACTCTTTCACTTCAGCATTTCTTCCTCTTGTTTTGGCTTCTCTTCATTCCAGTGTACCTTTCTGATTCTCTTCTGACATTTGTGTTTTTCTTTTCTTTCTTCCCTGTCTTTATGACCTTTTGTTTTCTTCATGGATGATATCCTTCATGCTGTCTCACAACAACTCATCTGGTCTTCCTAGATGGCAGATTAGCAAATTCTTAATAATATGTGTATCTTTACAAAAAACATCTTCTAAGAATATATCCTCATGAAATAAATGGACAATTAAATATATAAATATGGAATCAAAAGATGTTCATCACAGCTTTGTTTATAGTAACAAAAAATAAGAAGCAGCCTAATTGTCAAGTATTATTAAATACTATTTATGTGCATGGAATATATATATATATATATATATCCCCATTAACATTAATTATATATACTTCTAAGGGAGCTGTAGAGGCATAGTCTGTAGACGGTTGCACCACCAACTGTATGACTGTTAGAATCCTCCTGTGCTGTTCACAACCTCAGAAATCCAATGGGGTCAGCTATGAGTTGGGGTCTACTCAGCAGCAATGAGACAAAAGGGATGAACTTGGTTGGCATTGCTCAACCAAAAAGCTGAAGGAACTGAGGAACAAATTCAAGTCTCAAGTTGCAATAATTAAAGATGCTTATGGGGAAAAACGTTGAATGATCCAAGAAACATCAAAAGAAGATGAAATGAATACGCAGAGTCACAATACCAAAAAGAACCAGCTGACACAAAGCAATTTCATGAAGTAGTATATGATAAGAACCTAATAGTAGTGAAGGAGGAAGTTTAAGCTGCTCTGAAGGCACTGGCAAAAAATAAGGCCCTAAGAATGGTGGAATACCAACTGACATATTTCAGCAAACGGATACAACCCTGGATGTGTTCACCAGGTTGCACCAAGAAATCTGGAGGACAGCTAGCTACCTGGCTAACTGACTGGAAGATATCTGTATTTATTCTCCTTCCCAAAAACATTGATAAAGTGTGGAAATTGTCGAACAATACCAGTAATATCAGATGCAAGCAAAATCTTGCTGAAGATTGTCAAAAAATGACTGGAATGGTAAGTCAGGAGAGAACTGCCAGAAATATGAGCTAGATTTAGAAAAGGCAGTGGCACTAAGGATATGATTCCATTCCAGATTGATCTTGGCTGACAGCAGAGAGTACCAGAAGGATGTCTAGTTTTATTGACTATGCAAAAGCATTTGAATGGGTGAATCACAATAGATTGTGACTCACATTGAGAAGAATGGGAATACTAGAACACTTGCTTGTACTCGTGCAAGACCTAGACCTCAACCAGGAAGCTTTTGTCCAAATAAAGCAAGGGAACATGGCATGGTTCAAAATTAAAAAAGAAGTGCATCAGGGATGTATTTTTTCTCCATACCTTTTCAAGCTATATGCAATACAGATCATTTGGGAGGCTAGACTTTATGAAGAAGAATGTGGCATTGGAATTGGAGGAAGACTTGTCAGCAACCTGTGTTATGTGGATGTCACAACCTTGCTTGTCCAAACTGAGGAGGACTTGAAGTGTTTACTGCAGAAAGTCAAGTACTGCAGGTTTCAATTTGGATTGCATCTCACCATCAAGAAAACAATGATTCTCACCGTCGACCCATTTGAAAACATAATGATAAATGGAGAAAAGTTTAAAGTTGTTAAGAATTTCGTCTTGTTCAGATCCACAATCAACACTCTTGGCACCAGCAGTCACGAAATCAAAAGGTGAGTTGCACTGGGAAAGTCTTCTGTCAGGGACCTCTCAAGAGAGTGAAAGACCAACAATGTCAGTCCAAGGTACACCTAACTTTGGCCATAGTCTTTTCAGTTCCTTGCTGTGCATCTGAGAGCTGGACAGTGACTAAAGATGACAGAAGATTTGGTGCCTTTGAGCGTAGTGCTGGAGAAGAGTATTGAACATACTGTGGACTGCTAAGAGAACAAATAGGCCCATCTTGGAGAGAATGAAGCCAGGTTTCTCTTTGGAGGCAAGGATTTTAAAGCTCTACCTCACATACTTTGGGCATGTTGCCAGGATTGACTAGTCCTTGGAGAAGACCATTATTCTTGGAAGGGTAGAGTGTCAGTGCAGGAGAGAAAGATTGTGTTTGAAGTGGATTGGCACAATGACTTTGCCAATTGGGGAAGGTGTATTGGAGACAGTAAGGTTGACTCAGGATAGAGCAGGGTCAGAGCCATTGTTCACAGGGTCGTTATGAATCACAGTCAACTCAATGGCACGTAACAACAGTGTGTGTGTGTGTGTGTGTGTGCGCGCGCGCGCGCACGCGTACATACTTTGTTGTGTTTTATATATGTTGTGTACTGTCAAGTCAGAACACACCCATAGCTGACCCTCCAGTAGGTTTTTAGAGGCAGTTTAATCTCAGGGGAGGAGATTACTCATCTTTCTCTCGCAGAGTAGCTGATGGATTCAAACCATATGCTTTTGGGATTGCAGAACAGCCTCTAACTACTAGGCCACCAGTGCTCCATTTACATATATATGTAAAATTTATGGTACCTATCTGGTAGTTCAGATCACCAGTGGTTCTACAGAATAAAGACAGACGATCTCCTCCCGTGTTATGTACAGCCTCCAAAAACTTTTCATTCACCAGCAGTTCTTTGGAAGGAAAATGAAGCATTCTGCTCTTGTTAAGATTTACAGCGTTGCCAACCCAGTGGAAGAACACCATGAGTTGGAATCAGCTTGCCAGCAGTGACTTTTTTGTACACATTTTGTTTCTGGACGTATATTTGTTAACATGGGAAAATATATTAAGTGAAAAAGTGAGCTACAAGACTGAATATTCATGTTGGAAAGAAAAATATAGATGATAAAGAAATAGAAGAAAAGCATACAGCATTCATGATCATTTTTTAATGCAGAGGCTTATGATATTTCATCATGATTTCTGCATTCATTCAGTTATATTTATAATAATTTAAATTCCACAAAGATTATGAACCTGAGCAAGGTGTATTCTGGATGAAATGTGCCTGTTCCAAAGGCTTACAGGCAGACAGGTGTTCCTCTTGGAGGAAGAACCAACTCTCAAATATTTTGCATATTTTGGACTAAAAAGAAAGGTACTTTATACTCAAACCAAGTTGGAAAACTCTGGACTTACTGGTTCACTTGGTTCTTTCTGCTGTAATTTGCACATCTTCACAATACCTCTGGGAAGTGGAAGATTCAGCCTGGATATTTTTCCTAATGAGACCATGTGGTTCCAGCCCTGGCTTGTGCATTTTAAACAATGACTTCTCTGCTTCTTTGGCTTTTTGGTTCATTTCCAGTTGTTGAACTTCTTGTTTACTTTCAAAATAAGCTTCTTAATGGCACAACTTTTTTCTGTTACAGAATGCAACTGCTCTGCCAGGTACTTGGCGAAGAACAGACGTACACTTAGAGAATCCAGAATACCACACCAGATGGTATTTCAAGTATTTTTTAGGACAAGGTAATTATGCCATTATAGTGGTTGGGAAGAAAGGATAGTCAAGGTAAAATATGTGGTGGGGTAATTTTTGATAATCATTAGGAGCTCTGGTAGTACAATGACTTGAATGTTGGGCTGTTAACCAAAAGGTCACCAGTTCAAATCTACTAGCCTTAGAGGAAGTTGAAGCAGTCTGCTTTCTTATCAAGGTATAGCTTTATGAACCCCTGTGGGGCAGTTCTGCTCTGCCCTATAGAGTCACTATGAGTTGGAATTGATTCTAAAGCAGTGGATTTAGGGGTTGGTATATGAGGGAGCTCTGGTGGCCTAGTGGCAAGAAGCTGTGCTGTAATCCCAAAGGCATGCAGTTCGAGGCCACCAGCTGCTCCAGGGGAGAAGGATGGGAACTCTCCTCCCATGTGATTAACGGCCTTAGAAAACCCGCCAGAGGGTCAGCTTCGATTCTGTGGTACACAACAGCAACAATATGAGTGAAAGTAACCAACACTAATGCAGGCTATGGCACTTCAAATTCATCAGCAAGATTTTTAAATTAAAAAATTCATTTCAGAGTTGCAGCCCTAATCTTGTCATTGTTTTTGCCTAGTCACTCACTTGGTTTTATTTGAGAGAGAGGAATTAGTGGTGTTAGATCATTTTCATGAATCATTTAAAAGATAAGAAAATTTATAATTGAAAAGCCTCAATGAGGTAAGTATCCTACTGATAGTAGATGCTGAATATTTAGTTCAAGACAATCAGGCAAAAAATTGGTTCTCTGATCTCTGGGAACTAGAGAGGCATTAGACTAAAGGGTTTAGTGTCATTCATTCATCTTTAACAAGTACGTATTTAATGCCTGTTCTATGCCAGACATGAAGCAGAGCAGAAAAGATGCAGTCATGATCCCTGCCATCCTAGAACTTACAGAATGGGCTTGGACCATTCTGCCAATATTAACTGTAGGTCATTGTTGTTGTTAGGTGCTGTCGAGTTTGACTCATAGCAACCCTATGAACAACAGATCAAACCCTGCCCTATCCTGTGCCATACTCATCATCTTTGATGCACTTGAACCCATTGATGTTGTCATTGGGTCAGTCCATTTCATAGGTCCATAGACTAGTTAATCTGCAATTCTCTAAGACTCAGTTTCCTTATCCGTAAAGTGGGAGTATTACTAATACCTACCCAGTAAGTTTGAAGAAAACTTTGAGATGTGCAGTTAGAACTAATGCCTAATGCTTGGCATACTGAGAGCTCAGTTATTAGTAGTGATGTGCATTTAAAGCAAAGGCCAAAAGTGAATATATATGGAAAGGTGGAGACGGAAAATGGTTAATGACATAAGATACTGTTTTGGGGATGGAAGTGAGAGAAATTGCTTATCAGGCTAATGCATTAATTTGTAGAAGAAATGATGATTATAAAATGAGATATTAGATCCAAGTGATGTAGTTTTTTAAAAATCTAATCCTATAGTATTCTAAGAAGTTCGTTTATTTGGAGAAACACCATTTATTTGCATACAAGAGACTATGGAAACATTTTTAAAGACATAAGCAGGGAAGTGATTATTTTCCCAAGATGCTTGAAAGTGGAGTGCCTGGAACACCAGTGGTAATTGTAGAGAAAAATGGAGTTTTCACCACAATTAACTAAAAATTTGACTCAAATGGACAGAAACAATAAGAAATATAACAGAAGTCCAGAGGTTGAGCAGGCTACAGGTCAGTGTAGATAGATGCTTTTCAGTGATAATTTTGAGGGTGCAGGTTCTTTTTTCCCTTTCCTGCTTCCCCATCCTTGGTTTGGCAACTTTGCTTTCAGATTGGCCCTTCTCAGAGTCACAAGATAATTACATCACTTCTAGACCCTGCCATGTCCACAGGAATTAGAAGGACGTCTTCTGGAGTGAAGGAATCTTTGTAAAAGTCCTTGGTACCTTTCTCCTCTGTGTTCCTGGCCTTGAGTCCCATGTTCACTCCAGAAGTAATCACTAGCGAGGAGAATGGATGTACATGATTAGTGTAAAGGGTTCTGGTTCTATTGGGAGTTGGTTTCAGAACTGTGTGTAAAGGGCTAGATGTCACCAGAGATGTCCATGACTATTACCGACCATTAACTAGGAAAAAAACCCACACACATTTTCATTCTTAACTGTTCCAAACCTGTTTCCTTTCTAGTCCATCAGAATTACATTGGAAATGATGCAGAGAAGAGCCCCTTCTTCTTGTCTGTAACGCTTTCGGACCAGAACAATCAGCGTGTCCCTCAATACCGGGCTATACTTTGGCGAAAAACAGTAAGTAACTTTGCCTTGAACTTGGAGGTTCATCACCATCCCAGAATTTAATTATCATCATTGTCAGACTGACTTAGGTAAACCTTTTTTTGTGAGGTTTTTGGAGTATGAATATTCCAGCATTATATTGTTCAGAAATGAGACCTTCAAACTCCTAATTTAAATATGTATCTGTATATTTCCCTCAATCTTTGGCTCTGGAAATACAAAATTATATTTTATAGAGTATATCACTTAATCAGTCTTGTTCAAGTTATTACCTGCCATCATATAAGTTTTGTTTGACTTGTAGAGATTCTGTATACAACGGAAGAAAACATCCCCTGGTTCTGTGCCATCCTCATGTTCTTTCCTGTGTTTAAATCCATTGTTACAATCACTGCATTAATCCATCTCATGGAGGATCTTCCTCCTTTTTACTGAACTACTTTATTAAGCATGATATCCGTCTCCAGGGACAATCCCTCATGGTAACTTGTCCTAATACATGAGATCAAGTCTTACCATTTCACTTCTGAGGAGTATCCCAGCTGGACTCTTTCCAAGACAAATTAGTTGGTTCTCTGGCAGTCATAGTACATCACTGTTTTTGTCAACACATCAATTTAAAGGCATCAGTTCTTATTTGTTCTTTCTTATTCATTGTTAAGTGTTTACATGCATATAAAGTGATTGAAAATATTGCTTTATGATGTTGTTGCCATGTGCCATCAAGTTGATTATGATTCATAGCAACCCTGTGGACAACAGATTCGACACAGATTGGACAACAGATCCTGCACCATCCTCACAAATTCCAGCAAGCTTGAGCCCATTATTGCAATGACCATATCCCTCCATCTCATTGATGGTCTTCTTCTCTTTACCAACCCTCTGCTTTCCTACCGTACTGTCTTTTTCTAAGGACTGGCTATAATCATGTTCTAATACAATACTGCTCCTTTTCTGATTGACCTGTTTCACTGAGCCTGGTGTCACCTAGATTCATTTGTGTTGTGTAGTGTTTTGTGAATTCTTTAGTGTTGCACAGTCCTCCATCAACGTATCAACTTCCTTAGCCATTGTAGCCATCCAGCTCTTGTAGATTATGCTGCAGTAAACATGAATGTTATATTTTTTTAAAAAATGTGTATGAATGATTGAATGAAAAAATAATATGTTTTTAAAACTTTCACTCAAATCACAATAAATAATATAATAATTTTTTAAAAAGAAAGAAGCAGCAACAGCATGTAACAATAATAGCACAGCCCATATGATGCTATTTCCACTGCACAGCCCATACAAAGTTATTTACACAGCCCATCACTGCATCTAGAATTTGTTTTAGGCTTAGCTTTTTTTGATAAAATTTTTCAGAAAAGATAAAGCAAACTCAGTAATCAACAAAGCAAGCATTCTCTCTCTGGAGAGTTCTGGACACTTAGCTCAGACCAATTACCTGAAAGGAAGGGCTTTCTTCCTAGAGTCGGTGGGCTTTCCTCAACTCAGAAAAGTTTCCTAACATTCATTATTGTTGCTATTTTCTGTTTTCTGAATTCTCTTTTAGTAATTCTCATATTTCACCTCTTTAATTTTTTTTTCCTCTTGTCTCATTATTTTTCACTTGTTTCCCTCCCACTCTGCTTCTGGGGGAATTTTTACAGACACAAAGTGCCATACCAGAAAGAGCAAAGGGTTTGGAGTCAAGCAAATTAGGTTCAAATTACCTTGGTAATGGGCTCATTTTGTATGAAGTTGACAAGATTGCTAATGCATCTTAGCCTTGTTTTCTCCTTTGTAAGGGAAAGTACCAAGCTGGAGCTTACAGAATGATGGGGATTTAAGATCTCATTACATTCAATGAGATCTTGTTTGAAAATCCACATTTACTCAGTGTCCCAAATCATTAAATCTTAATCTGATTAGCTATCTAAAGGATAAAATGCTTTAATCTTGTGTTGGTGATTACAATGCTTGATTCTGAAGCAACTTGGAAAATGTTAGCCATTTTGTTTGGTTGTTTCCTTTGATATGTACATTTGTTGAAATCCAATATTTTTAATAATTGCGTACTGATTTTTTATCTTGACTTCTTGGTGTATCAAAAGTTATTATGTAGATATTTGTAGAAAAGAATATAGAAACTATTAAATAATTTAAAGAAAAAACAATAGAGCAACAATTTCAAAAACCCAGAAATCATTTTCAGGAATCACTACAGAGTAAATAGGTTACATTTTTTAAAATATTAAGAATAGCAGGCGAGCTCTGGTGGCCTAGTGGCAGGAAACTGCACTGCAATCCCAGAGGTGCACGGTTCAAATCCACCAGATGCTCTGCTGAAGAGGGAGGAACAATCGCCTCCTGTACCAGTCAGATTTAATTTGACGGTGCACACATAAAATAAATAAATAAATAAATAAATAAAAATGAAAAAAAACAATAGCAGTATCAATATTACAGTAATGTTGTTAGGTGTAGTTCAGTATGACTCATAATGACCCTATGAACAGCAGATCTGAATCCTGTCTTATCCTATGCCGTCCTCACCATCTCTGATACCCTTGAACCCGTTATTGCAGTCACTAGGCCAGTCCATCTAATTGGCAGTGTTCTTCTCTTTCGCTGACCCTCCACCCTTCCAAGCATGATATTTTTTCCCAAGAAATAGCTTCTTCTAGCAACATGTCCAAAGAATGAAAAACAAAGTTCACTATCCTTCCCTCCAAAGAGCATCTTTTCTAAGACCTACCTGTTTGTTCTTTTATCAGTCCATAGGATATTCAGTACTCTTCTCCAACATCGCAACTCAAAGGCATCAATTCTTCTTCTGTCATTCCTATTCATTGTCCAGTTCTCAAATGTATAGCAGTAGTGGAAAAGACCATGGCCTCAATCAGACACACCTTAGAATATTTGAAGTAATTAGTAATAATAAACATTTATTGAGCACTTAGTATATGCCAAGCACTACATCCTCTAAATTCATTAGCTGAATAGAGGTTATTATAGCTCAGAAAGGTTAAATGGCATGGCTAAAGCCTCATGCCAGTATGTGGCACACCAGGCAGTACCTCCATCCCAAAGGCTAACCTCTCACCACTGTGAACCACTAGTTATATATGTATCTTTTACTTATTCCATTTCTCTCCCTAGTCTGTCGATTACATGAAAGTAAGGACATGGCTGCTTTCTTCTCAATGTCTCTACCATCTAACCCAGTTCCTGGCACATAAGCTCATTAAATATTTATTGAATGTGGTAACTAATAACACCAAAGTTCTGTTTACTAATTTTATAGTGTTTCTCTAGTTTTATATAAATGTTCATGTTTCAGAAAATTCTCCTGAGCAAAAATCTGGTTACAGTAAAATATACTTAGGATTTACTCATTAATTATTTCCTGCAAAAAGTTTTGGCCCTTTTGCCCTTCCCCGTGCCTCTGTAATTGGAGTTAGTCTTGTCATCAGCATAGCTGTGCTTTAAGCAAAGTTTATGCAACAGTTTTTGAAGAGAATGCTGGAAAATTGTGAACCAGTTTTTCTCAAGTGCATGCATGATAGTCTTTTCTCATTACTCACCTATTGAGAGGAGACAGTGCCTTTGTCCAAAGCCTCTTATCATCTGCAGCAGACAGGCTGTTTTCTGGCCTACTTTTTTTCTTTCCTGGTTTCCCCACCCCCCTACTTAATTATTTAGTTTGCTAATTACAGTATCCCAATCTCTTCTGGTTTAAATACTCTCTTGTGGGTGATGCTGTCTCTTTTGAGCAGTCTTTTCGATTTCTTCCCCTTCTTCCTGCTCCACTTGAAGTTATTTGGAGACATGGGGAAAGGGTTTATGAGCTGTCATGGTAGCAGAAGAGGACATTGAACCCATACAGGGCACTTGAGGTTTTTCCTGGTTTCTGCTGAGGAGTGACTAATCTGGTCTCTAAACTACCTACACAAATATAAATTATCTTTCTGGCTTCTAGGTCACTGGGAAGCACTTGTTTCTAAAATCTGTAGTCCCAACCAGTGCTCCTTGTTATGCAGTCATATCTGTCGTGAACTCTTTAGCCTTATCTCTGTCCCCTATCTCTGCACATCTCTAAATCTCTCAGCAGCTCATTGGGGCACATTCCTGCAAGCTTTGGGTCAAAAGTGAGCAAGGAAGAACACTGCCTTTTTCTCAGAGCTCTAATTTTTCTGGTTATCACCTCTTGCAGCTACTGAGTTAGTGTCCCTCAATATGTTAAAACAGATGCATTGCAGACTTTTAGACACCCTAGTGGCAGACTGTGATGATATGTGGCTGACATTTATAAGCAGTCATTTATAGGGAGCTCTTGTGGTCTAGTGGTAAGAAACCATGTTGCAAACCCAAAGGGATATGATTCGAATCTACCATCTACTCCATGGGAAAAGGATGAGCCGTCTCCTCCCATATTCTTAACTGCCTCTGAAAACTAACTGGAGGGTCAGCTGTGGATTCATTCTGACTTGATGGTACACAACAGTAATAGCAAACAGAACCAAAAAGAAATGGTCGACACTGCACTGAACTATTTCAGGAAGTAGCGTAAGATCAAGAACCAAGAGTAACAAAGTAAGAAGTTCAAGTTGCACTGAAGGCTTTGACCAAAAAAAGAAATAAATAAAACCCGAGGAATATATGGAAAATCAATTGAGGCGTTTCAACAAACACATACAGCCCTGAATATGCTTGCTAGTCTATGCCAAGAAATTAAAACAGCTACCTGGCCAAGTGACTAGAAGATATCCATATGTGTCCCCATTCTAAAAAAAAAAAAAATTTAATCGTCTAATATCACATTAAGTAAAATTTTGCTGAAAATTCTTAAGAAGTAGCTGGAACAGTATATCACCAAACAACTTCCAGAAATTCAAGCTGGATTCAGTAGAGGTTGTGCAATGAAAGTTACTGTTGTTGATGTCAGATGGATCTTGGCTAAAAGCAGAGAATACCAGAATGTTTTCTTGTGTTTTATTGGTTATACAAAGGTATTCGATGTGTGGATCATAACATATTACGGATAACATTGAGGAGAATGAGAACCACAGAGCACTTCATTATGCCCGTGTGAAATCCATAAGTAGTTTCTGAGCAGAACAAGGGAATCCTTCATGGTTTAAAATTAAGGAAGTTATGTGCCAAGGCTCTATGAGGAGAAATGTGGTGTCAGGATTGGTGGAAGATCTATCAACAATCTGCGTATGCAGATGACACAACCCTGCTTGCTGAAACTGAGGAGGACCTGAAGCGCTTAATGCAGAGGGTCAAGGACTGTAGCCTTCAATATGGATTGAGGCTCAATGTCAAGAAGACAAAGATACTCACCACTGGACCAATTGGCAGCATCACGATGGATGGTGAAGATATTGAGATTGTTCACAGCTTTAGTTTGCTTGGCTCCACAGTCAACACTCTTGGCACCAGTAGCCAGGAAATTAAAACACATATTGTGATGGGAAAGTCTGCTGTTAGGGACCTCTCCAAGTACTGAAGAGCAATGGTGTCTCAGGGGTGTCTCTCTGGAGACTAAGGTGAATTTGATACAGGCCATGGTATTTGCAATCACTTGTTATGTGTCAGAGAGTTGGGCAATGACTAGGAAGGATAGAAGAAATGATACCTTTGATAACGAACAGGTTCATCCTGGAGAGGGTTAAACTGGGCGGTTCCTTGGAGGCAAGGATTCTGAGGCTTTGTCTGACATACTTTGGACATGTTGTTGGGAGGGACCGGTCCTTGGAGAAAGACATCATGCTTGGTAGGGTGGAGGGATAGCGCAGGAGAGGAAGGCCCTCTATGACGTGGATTGATTCAGTGACTAGGGTAATCAGGATGGGTGTGTTGGAGACAGTGAGATTAGCACAGGACAGAGCAGAGTTTAGGGCTGTTGTACAAAGGGTCGCTATGAGTCGCGAATGACTCGATGGCACATAACAACAACATGTGCCAAGGCCAAGAAATCAAAAGACTAATTGCATTGGGAAAGTCTGCTATTAGGGAAATCTCCAAAGTACCAAAAGAGCAATGATCTCAGTCTAGAGACTAACGTATGCCTGATCAAAGCCATAATCTTCACAATTATATGCTATGCATCAGAAAGCTGGACAGTATTTAGGGATGATAGGAGGAGAATTGATGCCTTTGAGCTGTGGTCCTGGAGAAGAGTATTGAATATACCATGGACTGCTAAGAGGACAAACAGATTTGTCCTCAAGAGGGTGAAACCAGGTTGCTCCTTAGAGGCAAGGATTCTGAGGCTCCATCGGACATACTTTGAGCATGTTGAAAGGAGGAACCAGTCCTTTGAGGGAGACATTATGCTTGGGAGAGTAGAGGGACAGAGCAGGAAAGGAAGACCATCAATGACATGGATTGACTCAGTGACTGGAGTAATGAGGGTAGAATTGTTAGAGACAGTAAGATTTGCTCAGGGTAGAGCAGGGTTCAGAGCTGTTGTATATAGGGTTGCTATGAGTCACAAGTGACTTAATGGTACATAACAACAACAACATGTGCCAAGGTTGTATCCTTTTTCCATATTTATTGAATCTCTATGCAGAGTACATTATTCAAAAACCTGGACAAATTGAAGAATGTGACATCAAGATTAGAACAAGACTCATCAACAACCTGCATATTCAGATGACACACTTTGCTTATAGAATAGTAAAGAAGACCTGAAGCATTTATTGAGGAACGAAGACAACTATCTTCAATATGGATTCATGTGAACAGCAAGAAAACAAAACTAAAAAGAAGTCAAAAGATGAGTTTCACTGGGACATCTACAGTCAAGGCCCCCATTTCAATCACTGAAGAACAAGGATGGCAGTTTGAAGATGAAGGTGCACCTGACCATAGTGTTTTCAGTTGCTTTGTTTGCATCTGAAAGTTAGGCAATGAGTAAGGAAGACCAAAGAAGAACTGATGCCTTTGAATTGTGGTGTTGTGGAAGAATACTAAATAGCCCGTTGTTGTTATTGTTAAATGCTATCGAATGAGTGTGACTCATAGTGACTCCGTGAACTCTGTCCTATTCCTCACCATCCTCATCATCCCCAGCACATTTGAGTCCATTGCGTCAAACCATCTCACGGAGGGTCTTCCTCTCCTTTGACCATTGATTACCAAAAGAAGAAACAAATTTGTCATGGAGGAATTGTAACCAGGATGCTCCTTAGAGACAAATAAGGCCTCACATACCTTTGACATATTGTCAGAAGGGGTCATTCTTTGGCAAAGATGACATGCTGGGAAGGGTAGAGGGTCAGTGAAGGAGATGATGATGACCTTCAACAAGATGGTCTGACACAGTGACCGTAACAGTGGATATGTTGGAAATCGTAAGGAAGGTGCAGGATAGAACAGGGTGCCTATCTGTTTTTTAAAGCCGCTATGAGCTATATCCACTTGATGGCTCTGAAGAAGTGTTGAACATACCATGGACTACCAGGGGAAGAAACATCCATCCTGGAGAATGTGAAACTAGCTGGAGGCAAGGATTTTGAGATTCCATCTCACATACTTTGAGCATGTGGCCAGGAGGGACCAGTCTTTGAAGAAGGACATCATGCTAAGAAGGGTGGAGGGACAGGGCAGGAGAGGAAGACCCAGGGTGAGATGGATTGACTCAGTGACTGAAATAGGATTAAGTCTATTGGAGATAATGAGCTTGGCTCAGGATAAGGTACTTTCAGAGCTAATGTTTATAGGGTCACTATGAATCGCAGGTGACTCAGTGGTACATAACAACAACAAGAAGAAGATTTCCTCTAAAACATCACCATAAGCATTATGTGATAAGCAGTAAAAAGGAAACATAGGTGGAGAATGATATTCTTTGACCTGCTTCAGATAAGATAAAGCATTCAGAGAAAGTGTTCCTAGAAGGGGACATTTAAACAGAGACCTGAAAGATAAAAAGGAACCACCACATAAAGAGTAGCAGTAGGGGGACAGAGTACTCCAGACAAAAGGAACACAAGTATGTAACAAACAAGAGGCAACCCATGGGATTAGTCTTAGCCAGTGTTAGAAAAATGAAGGAGGTGAGATTTAAACCCCAGAACCACTGTGAAGGCTAGCCATAATATTTGTTGTTAGGTGCCATTGATGGCATAAACAGCATACGTGAGCCTTACTTTCTCTTGTACCATCTTCAAATCTCAGATATGCTGGAGTCCTTTGTTACATGGAGAACCTGTTCCATAGAGCCCAGAATATCCCACAAACTGCCAAAAGAACAAATATGTCTTGAAGAAAGTGCAATGAGAGTGTTCCTTAGAGGCAAGGATGGTGAAATTTCATCTCATTTACTTTGGGCACATTAGAAGGGGCCAGTCCTTGGAAGAAGAAATCATACTTGGAAAGGTGGTGGGTCAGCAAAAGAGAAGAAAACCCGCAACAAGGTGGATTGGCACAGTGACTGTAACAACAGGCTCAAGTGTGCCCGAGATGATGGATTCGGCACAGGAAAGGGCAGAGTTCAGATCAGTCATAACAACTCATAGGATCGTTATGAGTTATACTCGACTTAACAACTTAACAACAACATTGTTACAGTCACGGATTTGTCTTGTTTGGAGTCTTCCTTTTTTTTATGGGAAGAGGAAGTTTATTATATTGTGAGGAGGTGGAGGGAAATACACATCCACAATCTCCTAAACCCTAAGCCCTGGTTTTCACATCTGTATGGGCAGCTTTTGAAGATCTTACTGTCATGCAGTCAACAATCTGAATTCTTATCTCTTCTTTTCCACACATTCCTGCTTAAGTTACCCTTAACTTCTCTTCAAAACCACGTTTAGTGTATTTATGAGGGAGGGATAAAGTGGGAGCTGAAAAAGGTCAGATTCAAGATCCTCATCCATATAGGTTGGCTCACCATATAAGTAACCCCAGTGCCCAGTGGGCACAGAAGTAACTCGGGTTTCACTAGTCAGACATTTGTTGTTGTTAGATATCATTGAGTCAAGCACAACTCATAGCAACCCTATGAACAACAAATCTGAACTCTATACTGTTTTTATCCTCTCTGGTATACTTGAGCCTATTGCTACAGTCACTTTGTCAGTCTATCTCATTGAAGGTCTTCCTGTCTTTTCACTGACCCTGTACCTTTCCAAGCATGATGTCCCTCTCCAAGGAATGACTTTTCCTAACAACATGCCCAAAGTATGTGAGATGAACCATCACCATCCTCTCCTCTAAGGAGCATGCTGCTTTCACTTTCTCCAAGACATATCTGTTCTTTTGGTAGTCCATGGAATATTCAGTACTCTTCTCAACACCATAACTCAAAGTCATCTATTCTTCATTGTCCAGTTCTCAATGCATAGTAAAGTATTAAAAAGACCTTGGCCTAACTGAGGCATATCTTAGTCTTTAAACTGACATCATTGCTTCTTAGTACTTTGGAGAGGTCCTTGACAGCAAGCCGACTTTCCCAATGCAATACATACCAAAGATAAGGAGCTCTCATGGCCTACTGGCAAGAAGCTGTGCTGCATTCCCAAAGGTGCATGGTTCAAATCCAGGTCCTCCATGAAAGGATGGGCAGTCTCCTTCCATGCAATTAGTTGTCTCTTAAAAAACCACTGGAGGGTCAGCCATGGGTTGGATCCAATTCAGTGTTACACAACAACAGTAACCACAACCAAGGGTGTTGATTGTGGATCCAAGTAAGATGAAATCACTGACAACTTCTCTGTCTTTTCTTTGAAGCTCAATATCAAGAAAACATATTTTTCAGAAGAAAGAAAACAAAGATTCTCACCACTGGGCTGATTGGCAGCATCATGATAGATGATGATGAGACTGGGATTGTTAGCAGCTTTAGTTTGCTTGGTTCCACAGTCAACACTCTTGGTACCAGCAGGGAGGAAATTAAAAGACGAATTTGCATTGGAAAAGTCTGCTGTCAGGGACCTCTCTAGAGCTGAAGAGCAATGATGTCAGTCTGGAGGCTAAGGTGCACCTGATGGAGGCCATAGTCTTTACAATTATTTGCTATCTATCAGAGAGCTGTACAATGACTAGGGTTGATAGAAAGAGAATTGATTCTTTGAGCTGTGGTGCTGTAGAAGAATATTGACTGTCCCACAAACTGCCAGGAGAACAAACATGTTCATTCAAGAGAGGGTGAAACCAGGCTGCTTCTTGGAGGCAAGGATTCTGAGGCTTTGTATGACATATTTTGGACATGTTGCAAAGAGGGACTAGTAGTTGGAGAGGAACATCATGCTTGGAAGAGTCAAGGGACAGTACAAGAGAGGAAGACCCTTGAAAAGATGGATTGACTCAGTGACTGGGGTAATGAAGGTAGGTGTGTCAAAAACAATAAGGATGGCACAGGATAGAGCAGGTTTTAAGGCAATTGTAATAAGGTTGCTATGAGTTGCAAGTGACTCGATGGCACATAGCAACAAAAACAGCATGATGTTGCTCATCATCCCAGTGGTGAGGATTTTTTTTCTTCTTGATATTGAGATGTAATGTATATTGAATACTGTAGTCTTTGATCTTCCGCAGTAAGCACTTCAAGTTCTCACTTTGAGCAAACACGGCTCTATCATCTGCATAACACAGGTTGTTAATGAGTCTTCCTCCAATCTTGATGCCACATTCTTCTTCATAAAGTCCAGTTTCTCAGATTACTTGCTCAGCATACAGAGTGAGCAGATACAGAAAAAGGATAAAGTCCTGATATACCTTCCTCTATTTTAAACCATATGTATTTCCTAGAGTACATGGGACATGTGTATTTGATAAAGTGTGTCCATATCATAATATTCTTTTTTTACATATTTTATTGGTTTGCATACAGTCATGCATATACATTGTTTCATGCATGTACATTGCATTTTAAATAATCTTTCATATACATTGCATTTCATTCATGTACAATGTGTTTTATGCAATCATTCATGTACATTATATTGTATATAATTAATTACTATTGATCTATGTCTATTATTTTTTCAAGTCCCCATTTAATCTTCCCAATTCCTTTACTTTCATCCACCCGCCAACTTCTGCTATCCACATGATATTCCTTCTTCCCCTTTTCCCGCCCCTTCTTCCTTTCCGCTTCTCCTTCTGAACATTTATACATCTTGCCCTGCCTTATGCAATACTTTTCTTTATGAGACTGAGTTATTTCATTCAGCTCTCTAAACTCTCCCATGTTGTTCCTTAGTGCTGCATAGTATTCCATTGTGTGAATGTACCACAGTTTTTCAATCCAGTTGTTTGTTAATGGGCATTTGAGCTGTTTCCATTTTCTTGGTATTGTGAATAACACTGCTATGAACATAGGTGTACATATCTTTATTGAGGTCTCTATTCTGATTTCCTTGAGGTGTATATCTAGCAGTAAAATAGTTGGACACAAGAAAAATACTGATAATGCAATAAAAAAATGGGCAAAAGGCTCTTCACAGGGATCTTCACAAGGATCTTCACAAGGGAAGACATTAGATGGCCAACAAACACATTAAGAAATGTTCAGACTCACTGGCAGTAAGAAAGATACAAATCAAAACAAAAATGAGATACCATCTCATCCCAGTAATAGTAGCAAAGTTTAACAACACAGCAAACAATAAAAGACAGGATGCTAAGAGATTGGAACTCTCATGCACTGCTGGTAGAATTGTAAAATGGTACAAACACTCTGGAAAGCAGTTGGACATTTCCTCATAATACTCTTTTACATTTGCAAAATGTTTTACATCTCTCTAACACAAAATATAATAATATCTGGCTTCATTTCCTTAGCTAATGGAGAATCCATCAGAAAGTCTACCTTCTGGTGTTTAACTGGGAAGACATTCTTCTCCTGCTGCTGGAGTGGGGGTGAGATTATCAGATTATACAGGAAATGTGTGCTAAATTTAACCAGCAAGATCCTGGGCTTAGAGAATTTGAGGAATTCAAAGCTTAAACCATTATCCAGAACTTGGGCAGATGAGTTAGCAGATGTGCCCTGAAAACCAAAGGGGAAAGTCATGTTTACTCTATTGCCCAATTTCAACAAGAAAAGTCATTACCTTTTCCTACCTGTTTGTGATGGCAGTTTTGTTATAAGTCAAAGTTAGGTAGCAAGTTTTAAATGTGAACTAGGTAATGACTTCTCTTTAATAACTATATAGTATAATTCCTTTTGGATTATAAATCTGTATCATCTCTTTTTTCTTAATTTTTTTTAAACAGCACTTATCCTAGTTAGTTAGGGCATAGGGCTGAATCATTTGGAAAAGCCTTTTCCTTTCATTCAACAAGGATTCACAGAGAGCACTTCTTACTGTTTAGTTGCATTAGATACTCCCTCAGGATAGAAGAAACAAACTTTAAGTAAACAGAGAAACATAGAGGTACAAATTATTTTTAACTCCGAAGAATTAATAATGATTTCTAATTTGAAAAGTATTTTACATGCACACCCATGTTTATCGTGGCTTTGTTCACAATAACAAGGACTTGGAAAACAACCTAAGTGCCCATCAACAAACGAATGGATAGAGAAGCTGTGGTATATTCACACAATGGAATACTGTGCTGCATTGAAAAACAAGGAATTCACGCAATATTATTCAAAATGGGTGACCCTGGAAGACATCATGCTTAGTGAAATATCTCAGTCACAAAAGGACAAATACTGCCTAGTGCCACTGTTATAAAATAGGACTGGCACCAGGGTTGAGGGGAGACTGAGAAAGATGGGTTCAATAATGTATACTACACTGAAACAGATGAGGGAGAAAACTGTTTAAAAGAGATATGTGATTAGGTATTATTATCATGACAGGAGTCCAGAATGAAGGCTGCAAAGTGGAGTGGAGTGGATCTGGGGGGAGGGATTGTAAAACAATGAAAGAATTTTTCTTTTGCTTTTCAAAGAGAAGAGCAAACTAGGGGAGAGGAGTGGGCGGGGGGGAAAGTGCAACAATGAATGAATGGAAATCCAAAGTTTCTGTAAATTTTCATGAAAATTAAAAATAATAATTTTTTTAAAAAGTATTTTACTTAGAGACAGCACATTCCATTCCTTTGAATTTGTCACGACTATTCTTAACAGTAGTGGATATTTAGCAGATACCTGACACATAGACCAGTCTCACTTATCAGGTTCAGATGGTTCATGTGCTCACCACAGAACCGAAGGTACTGAAAACAGTCAAGTCAGTATATAAAGAATAACACCTTACATCTATAAATGTTAGCGGCGGAGATTAGTAGATGTTTTCAAGACTGACAAAGATTTTTCCAGTATACTGTTGTTGTTCAGTACTATCGAAGCAGTTTCCAAGTGTAGCAATCCTGTGTACACTACCTAGTCCTCTGCCATCTTCACAGTGTTGTTGTTATGTGCCATTGAGGTAGCTCTGACTCACAGTGACCTCATGTACAATGGAACAAAGCCTTGCCCCATCCCTTGCCATCCTCACAGTCTCTGCTGATTTTAAGGTCCTGTAAAGGGAGCAGTTGTAACAGAGGTAACTGAGCCTGATTTCTCTATGCTTGATAAAGGAGAACTGTCTCCATCAAGAATATCCATAACAGCAAATAGATAGCTGCTCAATCACACATGCCACCACCCCCCAACCCAGGCTCTTGCAACTCTTTCTACCAATCATTAGTTTCCAGTATTCATTGTTGTCTCATGGACTTTACTCACAGTTTTGAGGTTTATTAGAGAAATATATTGGAGAGGGAGGGAAGCAAAGAATGCCACCCAATGCAAGTCCAGTTTTAGTTCAGAAGTCCCAAACCAGGTTAGCAGCAAAACACAGTTCCTCAGTTAGTGAAAGTCCTGGTTCATTTCAGTAGCATAAATCCAAATCATCCAGCTAAATTAGCCTCAGAGCAAATATAATTAACCTTCTGCTTCAGTCATCTGGCAAGCAAAACCTTCAACTGTGGCCAGCACAAATGCAAGAAGCCTCAGGTTATACCTTGCCACAGTCTCTCCACAGCAAAGCCACAAGCTCTCCACCACCAACACTACCAGGATCTCACTACTGTTTGAAAAGCACACTCACTCTCTCTCTTTTATTAGTCCCACAGCTGTTGATTATTTGCAATCCCGTGTGTCCCCAGTTAAGTAAGGTAGCTGGAAATTAGTGGGGGCTAACGTGATAGCTAGAAAAGCCAATTTTTAAATGAACACCATAGGCCCATTGTTGCCATCACTGACAATGGCCAGATGTGGTTCTTTTTAAGACAGAAATGTCAGAACTTCACACTGATTGTGTATTTTTACTTTTCAGGGTACCCAGAAAATATGCCTTCCCTACAGTCCCACAAAAACTCTCTCTGTGAAGTCCATCTTAAGGTGAGTAGAAACCTAACTCCAGGAATTGTAAACTTTCATAATCCACCCACCTTCACCTCAATGGTTATTCTGCTGTTGACTTTGTTTTATCAATCCTTCACTATGTATCAGACATTTTGCTACACACTGACCATGCATCACTTTACCTTATCTTGACAACAGCCCTATAAAGTGGCATTATTTTTCTTTCCTTTCTGTAGTTAAAGACATGGAGGCTTAGAGAGAATGAGCCACCTGTCCAAAATCACAGCTGCCGTGTGGTGGATCTGAGGCCTCATTCCACATCATTCTCAAGCACCTCTCCATTCTGTATTAGTGGCCAGCTTAGTTTTTTTCCCTTTGCATATGCTTAGATACTTTTTGGCCTCGAAAGAAGATCAGTATTTTTCCTCTTTGAAACAGAAACCTAGATGGCAGCAAAGGCTTCTCTGAAAAGAATGTGCTTATTCTTTGCCAAACAGAAAGTGAAATGACTGAAACATCTGGATGCTGCCCCTCCCTCAGCTGCCGCTAGCGCCCCACCTTCCACCTCCCTCTCCTCCCGCTCCTGTGCTTGGATGGCAGCCTCTCCTGGGGAATTCTGCTAGTCAGGTTGAGCCTGTTGCTATTTCACCTACAAGGCTGTTGTATCATCATAAGTATATAGTTTCTTTTTGTCAGGAACTGTACAAAGTGCTTTCCAAGCAATCTCTTATTAAATCTTCAAGCCAGCTCTGTAAAGTAGATCTAGTATTATCTCCATTTTACTGCCTAGGAGGAATGTGACCCTTAGAAAAAGATTTGACAAAAGGTTTCACGCCTAATAAACTGCAAACCTGGGATTGAAGGAGAAATCCTTGTGCCAAGAGGGCTTGAGTGTTGACCACTAAATGCCAAATCACATGACGATTTTCCTCCAATTAGGTGATGGTAGATGGTACTTTTGGTGTTTGCAGGTAATCTGTAATACACCACTGTCTCTCACTGCTGCAGACATAGAACCAACTCTTAACTGACCCTCCAGCCAGGTCTTGAAGGTTGTAAATTGCACAGGATGAGATTCCCCGTCTTTCTCCCACGGAGCTGCATGTTTTCCAAACAACCAGTAAGGCACCACCTCTGGGTTATCAGCACACTTCCTGTGAACTACGCCATCAGAGCTCCCTATACCACATACATTTACCAAAAGGTCTTCTTTATTTAATTGATTTTAATGAAAGTTTACAGAGACTTGGATTTCCATTAATTCATTTTTGCACTTTTCTCCCTGCCCACCCCTCCCCCACCATTCGCTTTTCTTTTTGAAAAATAAAAGAAAAAAAATTCTTTCATTGTTATTCAATCCCTCCCCCCAAGTCCACTCCACTATGCTACCTTTGTTCTGGACACCTGTCATAATAATATCTAATCATATATCCCTTTTAAACAGTTTTCTTAGAGTGACAAACTTATCAGTTAGGGATTTTATCTTGCTGATGAACAGGCATTGAGATGAAAAGCTAAAATTTGTTTTGTTTTATTTCATTTCCAAGCTTGATTTGGTCCACGGATTGTAGACATTTTCCTCTCTACAGTAGACCTAATTTTTCTCCTGAGAGTCTGAACTCTGAGTTAAAGCATAAATGCAGAGGTTAACACTTTTTGTTGTGCACAGAAATGCCTGGTGGCTTCTAAAGAACCATAAATCTTAACTTGCTTTATGAGTAATACTAGTATTCAGTGAAATTTTTTTCCTCTAAAAAAAGAAGTTGCTTCAGCTTCCTTCCTCTTCGTGTTTAAAGATGGGACATTTCTTTTTCATTATAGGGTTATTTCATTATTTGGGTAGAGCTTTAGCCCTAGTCATGTGAAGCCATGTGTGTAGGCTGTTAACTGAAAGAAAGGAAAGGTCAGCAGACTGGATCTGCCAGCCGTTCTGTAGGAGAAAAACAGGCAGTCTCCTCCCTGGGGAAGAGTAACAAAACTCAACCCTTTGTCTTTTCCAACTCAGAGTGACCCTCGTCGTCTGGGGTCTGAGGCTATAAATTGTAGTGAGAGGACACTGTCCATCTGTCTCCTGCAGTTGGTGGTGGATTAGAACCACTGGAGAAGCTCAGCCTTTGGGTTCGCAGCACAGGTCTTGACAGACTACATCACCAGAGCTCTCTCAGAAAGAGTTTCAGTCTCAGTAACACAGTGGAGGATTGCTATGATTAACACTAAAGCAGTGGATCATCGGGTTTAGTTCTACTTTTCCTGTTCACCACAAATAGCCCAGGCATCCTACAGCAAGAAGAGCTTTCTAAAAATATAGAAGATTGAGACGTCTGTAATCGCTGCCAAAAGAAAGGTTTTTAGCTTCTTTTATCATAACTATGAGCCTGGCAATTTAAAATATTATTTATTTCTAAGTCCATAACCCAATAAATGCTGTGGAGTCAGATTAAGTCTGGGTTCAAATCTTGGTTCTGCTACTTACTAGCTTTGTCATCTTGGTTTGGTTATTTAACTTCTCTGAGCCTCAGTTTCCCTATCTTTACAGTGGGAATGAGATAGTACTTCAAATCATAGGAACAAAATGAGATAACCCATGTAAAACATTTAGCTCAGTGCCTGGCAAATAGCAAATACTTTGTAAATACTAGTTGTTATATTTTTTCTTTCACTTATAAGTATTGGAAACCTGTATAAAAATGGATGTGTATATAGTTCAGCTTCCTTGTTCTCCCTCAATAAGAACTTGTATTCAAAGAAATGATACAGTCCAAAGTAAAACAGCAGTCTGCTTAAAGACAGACTTTCGCCCTGAGCAGCAAGGAATCGATGAAGGAAGAAAGAAACATCAATCTTAATCACATATAACTTTATCATTAATATGTAAATATTAATAAATCACTATATCAGTAAATAAAAGAATCTTAAAGATTAGTTAAGCATGTCCCAAACAGAGGCTCCCAGTAGTGCCTGCCTTCCCTCATTGTATGAGTTTTACAAGAATACAGTTTTATAAGTAAAGTATCTATTACTTTACTTACGTAACTGGTATTTGCTTATTGTTACGTACTGTCGAATTGGAATGGACTCCCAGCTGACCCTTTAGTGGGTTTTCAGAAGCACTAAATCTCATGGAAGGAGATTGCCATCTTTCTCCCATGGAACAGCTGGTGAATTCGAACCACATGGAGCAGCTAGTGCCTTCAGATTGGCAGTGCAGGTCCTTACCACTAGGCCACCAGAGCTCCCTGGTGTTTGCTTACTGTTGTATATTCATTGAATATTCATTTGTCTCTGGTTCTCCTATGCAAGCAGCCCTCTATGGAATCCAGACCTAATTTTCTAGAAGAAATGATTAATACTCTCTGAAGAACTGAGTCTAACTCCACTTTATTTATGTTTCCCCATTTGTACTGTGGCTCATTCTTTCCATTTTCTTTCAGTGCCATGAATCTGGACAAATTTGAGAAAGGCCCCAGGGAAATTTTTCATCCTGAAATACAAAAGGTAATGAAATTTTATGTTTCACAATTACATAAAATCTATTACAGTGATCTGATAGAATTGACAGATCATCAGTTGATTCTTTGAGTAGGATAAAATCACCTGTGGTGCTTTAGAAATAACTGATGTGCTAAAACTCCACACTGGAAATTCTGAGGTGATCCATCTGATTTAGGGGTTGGGAATGCATACTTTTCAAAAGATCCCTAAATGTTTCAAATAACACAGTCACTACTAAAACTATTGAATTGTGTATGTTTTCAATCTCTGATCCAACAGAGTTTGTTCAGAAGGGTTTTGTTGGCTTAAAAGCCAATCTTTTTCTGTGTGGTATAAAATGATACAGAATAACCTTTTGTAATAGAGTTGTACTCAATTTCACTTTAAACCTAGCCCTTGGATTTTATATTACATCTGTCACTAGTGATGTGCCAGTCATATGTCAGAGCTGAGATTCGAGAGCTTGGATACACCAGAGCACAGTGATGGGGTCAGAGGCTGGTGAGGCAGGTTCTATCCAGGAAGCAGCAGGTTTAAGTCAAGTTTAAGCAGAGAAGCATCCTGCTTTTATTTGGGTTTTTTTTTTTAACGAAGTCGCTCCAACAGTGTGAGCATAGATTGGAGCATGTGTAGTATAATTACCTCCATATCTTTAGAATACAATTCTTCAGCATCATTACCATCGTCATCTCCTGCCATTGAGTCAGAACTGACTCACAGCTGACCCTCCAGCTGATTTCCAAGGCTTTAAATTGTTCAGAAGAGAGCCCATCTTTCACCCAAAGAGTGGCTGGGTGGTCCATTCTACCAGCAGAGGCACAGTCTCTGCATTGACAGCACAGCTCCCTAAGACTACACCACCAGACCTCCCTAAGTGCAACTGCTTTTAGAACAAAGTTATCCGCTCTATCTTTTGTTTTGTTTTTTATTGTACTGAGATTAGATAGATAGATAGATAGATAGATAGATAGATAGATAGATAGATAGATGATAGATAGATAGATAGATAGATAGATAGATAGATAGATAGATAGAGATATAGATCTTTCTCTAAATGTTCAATTCAGCAATGTCAGAGACAGTGAAATTGGCTCAAGATAGAGCTGGGTTCAGAGCTGTTGTACATAGGATCGCAATGACTTGGACTTGACTCGAAGGCAAAAACAACTATCACCACTGTCTTATTTCCAAAAATTTTTTGCATCGTCCCAGACAGAAACTCTGTACACTTGAAACAATAACCCTAGTTTTGTTGTGTTATTTTTCCTGCTGTTCAGCTCCTGATAACCACAAATACCCAGGTTTCTCTTCACTTGCCCTGCTCAAGCCCACTGTTGGAGTCACTGTGTCAGTCCATCTCCAGAGGCTTCTTCCATCTCTGGGGCTGTGTCCATCTCCGGGGGTTTCTTCCATCTGCGGGGCCTTCTTCCATCTCCGGGGGCTTCTTCCATCTCCAGGGGCTGCTTCCATCTCTGGGGCTGCGTCCATCTCCGGGGCTGCTTCCATCTCCAGGGCTGCTTCCATCTCCGGGGGCTTCTTCTCGCTGGCGAGCGCTCTGCTTTTCCCTGCATGGTGAAATTCAGCAGGAGTATCACTGTTATCCTCAGATTTTCCTTAGAAACTGTTGAACAGCAGCTTTAGAGGATGGAGTTCTTAAAAATCACAGGATCCAAAAATTAACAACCACAAAAAAAACCAAAACAAAAACACCCCAATCCTAATTGTTTTTTTTTGTGGAGTTTTTTCCCCCTAATTATGTTTTAAAGGCCTCTTTCTGTATAGTAGAAAGGTGTTTGGAACTATTTAAAGAATGTTTTCTGGGTACAACACTGAAGGTCATATTCTTCTTGACTAAAGTCTTTCCCAAAACAATGTTCAATAATCTTATTTTAAATGGATAAAGAAACCTGAGTGTCTGTGTGTTTCTTCCCGCTACTATCCATCAACTTTTTTACATGACTTTCTTAAATAGCCAAGTTTTTGTAAATATCTGTAGGGCTAACTTACTCTTGAGGGAAAGTGGTGTTTAGAAAATCATCCTCCCCCAAGCCCCATCTAGATAAAAAGAATCTCTCTCAACTCCCAAACTAATGATTAGGATTGTGCACATGTCAAAACCATTATGAACTTTGTAAGTAAACCAGTGTAAAATAAAAATTTTATTTTTTAAAAAAACCCAACAATGCCAGTATAAATGAATTAAGAAACACCATTATTAGCACAATTATCTTCTTGGCTAAAATTATCAACTAGGAAACAAGCAAAAAGATGACTAAACTGATGGTTACTGATTCAGGAACAGAAAAATGTCACAAACCTAAGTCATATAAAAGGGACATTGGCTTACCAGTACACACCACAGGGCTGTCCACTTCTGAGCATGTAATACAATATAGTAAAACTAGAACTGACTCATGGCTGACCTTCCAGTGGGTTTTCAGAGGCAGTTAATCACACAGGAGTTTCCCTATCCTTCTCCCACAGAGCAGTGGGTGGATTTGAACCATGTGCCTTTGTAATTGCAACACAGCTTCTTACCACTAGGCCACCAGGGCTCCCTACAGTAGAGTAAATCCACAAAATAAATGTAACCTAACAGCTCTATGGCATCCCTTCCAATTAAGTAGTTAGGCACTAGTTTCTGAATTCACATTCCTTCAGCCTGGCCCACTAAGGAGCAATTTCTATTCTTAGGCTAGAAACTAATTGAAAAGTGTCCCTGTCCTAAGGCTTGTCCAGCTAGTGGCAGTTGGGAACAGACAAGTTTGCACTTCTCCTTGTCCTGCTCACCTGAATACTAAATTCAGCTCTCACACTTACAGGTTCTGTGACTTTAACCAACAATCTTCCCAAACCTCCAATTCCTTACCTGTGAATCAAAAACAATTAAACAGCATCACATGGTCATAGGGAAGATCAGAAGAAACTATGGAAAGAGAGAGGGTTTTCAGTTAATCCAAAGGACACTTGAACCCTAGCTTCCATGATCCTAAGACAAGAACGAGATGGTGTCCTCCAGCTACTGCTGATCTCTCTGGAAGGGATGACAATAGCAGTCCTTGAAGGAATGGATGAAATTGTGGGACAGAAACTCAGTGTCCTTAAGAATACCCGACTAAAACCAAACTCACTCCCATGGCTCAACTCTCAGCCAAACAGTCAGCAGGCCTGTCAGGTGAAATACAGCATTCCTTACAACAGCTAACTACACATGGTCAAAAGGGCAACATCTACCCACAGGTGAAGCTCAGAAGACAGGAAGGATAGGAAAGAAGGATGCAGAGTAAGGACGAAGTGGGAAGAGTGCTGTTACAATGAGGAGATTGCAGTCAGTGTCACAATTCAAAATGTGTATGAATGTTGAATGCAAAACCAGTTTGCTTGGTTAAGTTCTACCCAAATCACAATTAAAAATTTAAAAAGAGAAGTTTTTAATACAATATACAGTGGCATGCAAATATGAAATATAATGGAATCAAAGTTCCATAGTGAAAAATGTATCATTTTCCCCCAAAATTTCGAAACAATAGAGATGCACGAATAGAATTCTGAACAAAAGAGGCTTCCTATTAAATAAAATGTCTATGTGTCTTTCAGGATGGATCTAGTAATGATTTTTTTAATTATGAAACCAACCCCATTCTTTCTTACCTTTTCATCCCCAGCATAGTAAACCATATAATCGTCTGATTCAAAATGTCCCATGCCAAGCCATCTCTTTTCGCCTATACCTAGTATGTCAATATTTATGTGTTCCATTTCTTTCTTAACAATGTCCAATTTTCCTACATTCATGCTTCTCATATTCCATGTTCCAATCACTAGTGTCTGCTTACAGCTGTTCCTTCTTCTCTGTATTTCCATTTCTAAGATCTCAGTCTCAATTGCCATGTCTGCTAGTATAAGCGATAGTCTGTGCTCTACTGTACATAGGGTTTTTGAAGGCCTGTCTTTTCAGAAGTGGATGGCCAATCCTTCTTCCTAGTCTGTCTCAATCTTTAAATATATATAATAGTATCTGACAGACAAGCATTCCACAGAAAAGAACTGATGAAAGACAATTGCCTAGTTATAACAATGACCAGTAGATTCAATGTTACAGCCCATCGACGCTTCCTTACTCCACCACCATCCCTTCCTCCTTTTGCCTACACCATTCAATACCCATCTCCCATTGACCAGCCCCTGATGTAATGGCCTAAGTCTCAAGCCATCAGGATTTCTGTGATTCTGAACATATCATGGTGCTGTGAGTCTCTTATGATGCAGCCAATATGACTTCAACTTAAAGTTCTTAAGTACAACTGTAATGTGCAACTTCCATTCCAGTATTGCCTTCTCATGGGTTAATACAGCTTGTCTTCCATTTGAAGCCAGGTGCTGATGCAAATTTTCTTGGCCCAAGGGCCACAGGCCTGAGGAGGAAATAGAAGATTTTTACCAACTTTTGCAGTCAGAAGTTGATCAAACATGCAATTAAGATGCATTGATAATAATGGGCGACCGGAACGCAAAAGTTGGGAACAAAGAAGAAGGTTCAGTAGCTGGAAAATACAGGCTCGGTGAGAGAAATGAGGCTGGAGATAGAATGATAGGGTTCTGCACCTTCAATGATTTATTCATTGCAAATACCTTTTATAAGAAACATAAACGCAGGCTATACACATGGATCTCACCTGATGGCAGGCATAGGAATCAAATAGATTACATTTGTAGAAAGACTCGGTGGAGAAGCTCAATATCAGCAGTGAAAACCAGGCCAGGTGCTGATTGTGGGACAGACTACTCATATGCAAGTTCAAGCTGAAGTTGAGGAAAATTAAATCAAGTCCACGGGAACCAAAATTTGATCTTAAGTCTATCCCACTCGAATTTCAAAACCATCTCAGGAACAGGTTTGAGGCCTTGAGCACCAATGAGCGTAGACCAAATGAGCTCTGGTAGGATATCAAGAAAATCGTCCATG
>NW_006399866.1:5450171-5461713 GCF_000299155.1 Elephantulus edwardii | reverse complement strand
GCAACGCGCTATTTGGAAGCAAAGATGATGAAGTTTCATCTTACATACTTTGGGCATGTTGTTAAAAGTTTTTTCTTGGAGAGGTACAACTTGCTTGAGAAGGTGGTGGATCAGCAAAAGAGAGGAAGACCCTCAACCAGCTGGGTTGACATGGTGACTGTGACAATGGACTTGAGTGTGTCAGAGATTGTGAGAATGTCACAGGATAGGACAGTGTTCAGATAGGTTGTTCACTGTGAGTCATACTCAACTTGATGGCACCTAACAACAACTTGTACCTTATGCATTTCTTTCAGAATGGCAGGTTTTCCAGTTGGCATAGCTCTTCCACAGAGAGCTTTGAGCAAGAAAAGGCATGAAGCTCCTTCGGTGCCTTCCTGGCCCCGATCCCATAAACCCCTTGTCAATTCTTGCTTCTCCCCACTGCAGCTGTCACTGTACCTTCCATACCTTCACTCAGCATTATTTTTACGTTATATTCACTCTGCAGAGCTTTTAGCTTTTGTGTCACTGATCAACCAGAATCTACTTTTTTAGAGAAAAAAAAAGTTTCTGGAAAAAATGACATTTCCGCGTGATTAGTGTACAGTTTTAGGGAGGTCTGGCAGCGTAGCACAAGGGGTGTTGTACTTCTGACCCAAAGGTGGGACCTGTCTAACATTTGAATCCACTTCAAGGAAAAGATAGACAGTCTCCTCCCATGTGATTTGCAGCCTTGGAAATCTTGCTGGCGGGTTAGTTGTTAATCAGATTCAATGGCAGTGGATTTTGATGTGTTGTAGTTTGGGGTGGGGGTGTGTGTGGTTTTGGGGTTGGTTTTTTTTTTTCATTTAAACCTTTAAATATGAAAGTGACTAATAATGAGAAGGAAAGTTAGGATTGAATAACTATCAGTGTAAATTTGGCACTCAGCACACACTAATTTGCTCTGCACAATAACTTTCATAGGAGTTGAGACAGTAGTTATCCTGGCATTGTGGGTAAAGAAACAGGGACCCATGGAAGTTAAATGATGTGTGCCTAAACACAATTACATATGTGACAGTGCTAGACTTTAAAACTAGCATTATTTAAACACAGACTCCTCTGTGTTCCTCTTTTTTTACTACACGTTAAGGAATGCATGCATTAGCATTGTGTATTTTCTCAAGACCTATTCAGTCTGTATGCTGAGCAATTTATTTGAAAAACTAGACTCTATGAAGAATGCAAGAATGTGGCATCAGGATTAGAAGATTCATCAATAACCTTCAATAGTGCTGGTGGCCTAGTGGCAAGAAGCTTTGCTGCAATCTTGAAGGACTGCAATTCGAGGCCACCAGCTGCTCCACAGAAGAAAGATGGGCAGTGTCCTCCCATGGGATTAACAGCCTCTGAAAAACCTGTCAGAGGGTTAGTTATGTCAGGAAGTTCCGACTCTGTGGCACACAACCACAAAATGCAGACAACACAAACTTAACTTGCTGAAAGTGAAGACTTGAAGCACTGATTGCAGAAGATCAAAGAATATAGTCTTCAGTATGGATTGCTTCTCAACACCAAGAAAACAAAAATTCTCAGCACTGGGCCAATAGTCAACACCATGATACAGGGAGGAAAGATTGAAACTGTCAATGACTTCATCTTACTTGGATCTACAATAAGTACTCTTGGCATAAACAGACCAGGACACATACTGGGAAAGTCTATAGTCAGAAATCGCTCCAAACTATTGAAGAGCAATGATTTCAGTTTGAGGACTAAGGTGTACCTGATTCATGCCATCATTTTGTTGATTACTTTCTATGCATCTGTGAGCTGGACAATTAATAAGGATGACAGAAGAAGAATTGATGCTTTTGAGATGTGGTGTTGGAGAAGAGTACTGAATATCCCATGGACTGCCAAAAAATCAAATGGATGTCTTAAAGAAGGTGCAGCTGGAGAGTTCTTTTTTGTTTGTTTTTAACTTTTTTCTTTTTTCATTCCTTGTTGCACATTCCACTCCCTTTCCTGTCCCTTCCTAGACCACCCTGCAATGCACCTCTTGTTCCAAATTGTTTTCATACATATAAGGCATAATCATATGTTCCTTTCAGACAGTTCTTCCCCTCATCTGTTCTAATGCAGTGTTCATTATCTATCCACTCTTTCTTCATTCCCTACCCATCCCACCCCCATGTCGGTCCTATTTTGTAACAGCAGTGTTATGCAGTATTTGTCCTTTTGTAACTGAGATATTTCACCTAGCATAATGTACTCAAGGTCCCTTCATGCTGTGTAATGTTTTACTCTTTGATTGCTTTTTCAGTGCTGCAAAGTATTCCACTGTGTAGATGTACCATAGTTTTCCTATCTTTTTATTTGTTGACGGGCACTTGGGTTGCTTCTGTCTCTTTGCTATTATGAATAATGTCGTAAAAAAACATGAGTGTGCACAGAGTGTTCTTTAGAGGCAAAGGTGATCAAACTTCATCTTACAAACTTGGAAGATGTTGCTAGGAGAGGCTGGAAAGGTAGAGGGTCAGCAAAGGAGAGGAAGTCCCTCAACCAGATGAATTGACACAGTGACTGCGGCAATGAAGTTGAGTATGTCAGAGGTTGTGAAGATAGTACAGGATACAACAAGGTTCAGATCTGTTGTTCATGCGATCATTATGGGCCATACTCGACAGCACTTAATAATAACAATGTTGTTTCTCTTAGGAAAGTGTCTCATTAAGGAAGTGAGTTGGTCAGGCAAGGCATATGAGTGAAAAAAAAAAAAAGAAAAAAAAACTAAGACTGTTGGATCTTAGCTGTACTTAAAATTTTCTTTATAAAGAAAGTTTCCATGACCAACTTCATAGCAATTTCAAAATGGTTTAACATAAAACAGTAACTAAAACAAAGCTTGGCTTTTACAAAAAAAAAAAAGAGAAAAAATGATGACTTTGTTGGCAGATATTTCAGTGTATATTTTCACCACAGTTTTAAAATATGCCTCTCCTTTTAAGAATAGACATAAATTTTTGAAACTCTGTTTATTTAACAGGATTTGCTGGTTCTTGAAGAACAAGAGGTGAGTGATTGTGTGGAAATATTTGTGCCTGCTGTGTTCTGCCTCATGTGAGTGTCCTTCTCCCTGCATCAGGAGTACAGCTTTTTCTTTTAGTCAAGCCACTATTTGCATGCTGGGAGTCCATTAACACTGAAAGATTTTACTGACGTGTTTTTCCATGGTGCATTTTAGAAGTATCCATCCAACTAGATGTAAAGATATAAAAAAGTGAGCAAGTTATTTAAGTCTTCTTGAAATCATTCCAATTTTAATCTTATGATCCAGGTAAGTAATGAAGCTTGAATTTTCATGAAATTAAAGATAGAGCATTTCCACCCTAAAACACCTGGGAGCACATTTAGCAAGAGATACACAAAATGCTATCTTTATTTGCATCTTTCTGTTGCCTGCTCTCTCCATTTTATGTTTTTTTTTAAAAACAGCATTTATTTTTTGAGTGTATATCAAATGTAGGGAAATAGCCAAGATATTATCAATAAGCAATTAAATAAAAAATTTAGTTCCTACAAAGTCCTTCGTGTGTATGCATGTATTAATATATTTGTCTTATTTTGACAGAAGTTCTTTCTGTATGCTTTTTTCCAGGAGTTTTACAGCGTTAGTTTTAATAGTTAAGTCCTTGCTCCATTTTGAGTTTCTGAGCTGTTTTGGTTTGGTTGGGTTTTATT
This sequence comes from Elephantulus edwardii, assembly GCF_000299155.1. Lineage (NCBI taxonomy): Eukaryota > Metazoa > Chordata > Mammalia > Macroscelidea > Macroscelididae > Elephantulus > Elephantulus edwardii. The sequence continues at coordinate 5,458,005 of NW_006399866.1, read as the reverse complement.
CTGAGTTGGTTTTTTATGTGTAGTGTGAGATATGAATCTTGTTTCATTTTTTCTAGAAGTTTATATTAATTTAATCTCATCTTTCCAATTGACTTTGTTTAGTTTTTAGTGGTTTGATATGTTTGTTTGGGTGGGGTTTTTTCTTTTTTCAAAATTTGCTATGTTATTAGTCTGTTTTCTAGTTCACTTATTTTAGTTCACTTATTTTCTCTTTTTTCTTTTCTGCTGAGTATTTCTTCCAATTTCTAATTCACTTGCTTTATTTTTCAGTTGAAATAATTCTATTTTACTATGCTTTCAGTTTTCTTATTGAATTAATTTTGTTCTTCAATTATTTTCTCCTAATTTCTGTTAGATTTTTCTGTATGTTTTTTATAATCTGTTATACTGACATTTCCTCTTTAATTGCCTTAATAGTTTATTTATTTTAATTTTTATTTTATATTGGTTTGCCTTACACAGTCTTTTAAGTATGCATGTTTTTACATAAAGCATAAGCCTTTCATTAAGTCCCAGTCTTTTTCTTCCAGTTACTCAGTCCAAACTTGGAAAAACCTTTAACTCCTGTCTTTCCCTTCACATCTCACATTGTCAGTACAGGCTGCTGACTCTTCTTCAGAATATATCGATCCTTTCCAACACTTCAACCACAAATACTGTGGCCTGGTGACAACACCACTGTCATCTCTTGGCTGAACTGGGCCTTGTCTCCTGACTCTTCACTCTGATTCCACCCTTCCTCTCTTTTGTTTTTCACATAACATCCAAATGATCCTTTTAAAATATGACAAATCAGATCATCTCTGTATTCAGATGTCCCTAATAGCTTCCCCTTCCACTAAAAATAAAGCCCAGACCCCTTCCCCTGGCTCAAGAGAACCTACATAATCAGCTTTCTGTTCCCTCTCTGGTTCACTGCTACTATGAGCTGCTGCTGAGTCTGCCCAGACCCACTATGGCCCTGGCAGCAAAACAAAGCCCCATGCAGTCCTGGACCATCCTCCACAAGAGCTGCGGAAATTAGCCAATGGAAATCTTCCTCTTAGCAGGAGCCCACTATTCCCCAAGAGATTCTCATGAGTTACACCCTTACTAGACCAAAATACTTCTCAGAAAGACCTTTCTTGCCACTGTATCTAAAAGAACACTTAACGTTTTCATTAAGTTGTTTATTAAGTTGGTTCTAGAATGTAAGCACATCAAGGTACTGACTTTCGTTTACAGCTGGGTGATGCTTTGTAAGTAGTTTCAAGTGCTTACCAAGGCCTAACACCACCAGTCTTTCTGAAATCTCCACCTATGACAGGAGGAACTTCCATACAATTTATTATTTAAAGCAGGATACTTTTGATAGTGATTAGTAATAATTAATACCAGGACAACAGACAAACAGATTCAGCTAGGCAGGCCTCTCCTGACTAACATGTATATATAATCTTCCTGCCTATGAGAAGATCCTATTCCCTTGATGCACAGACCCTAAAAGGCCCCTTCCCTGCAACCCTGTATGCCTCATGGACTCTGTAGGCCTTCATTCTGACCCTGGCAGCTTCTGATAAAGACAGACCAAGGCCTTGCATCATAGTCTTTCTGGAGCCTTCATTTGGAGCTGGAGGGATCCCCACCAACAGTCCTGGGTGCACAGTGCCAACCTCAAAGCAATCCCATAAAAGTTTTTAGAAGTTGTAGCAAATTTTCAAGCATCACTGCTACTGCTTATAAGTCTCAACTTTGACTCAGCTCACAACTATCCTAAGAAGATTGTGCTTTAGTATTTAAATGGGCACTAGATCAAAAATCAAGAGCAACGGTGTCTCTCTGGAGACTAAGGTGTGCCTGACACAGGCCATGGTCTTTGCAATCATTTGTTATGCATCAGAGAGTTGGACATTGACTAGGGAGGACAGAAGGAGAATTGATGCCTTTGAGCTGTGGTGCTGGAGAAGTGTATTGATTGTACCACGGACTGCCAAGAAAACAAACAGATTCATCCTGGAGAGAATTAAACCAAGCAACTCCTTGGAGGCAAGGATTCTGGAGCTTTGTCTGACATACTTTGGGCATGTTGCAAGGAGGGACAGGTCCTTGGAGAGGGACATCATGCTTGGGAGGGTGGAGGGACAGCGCAAGAGGGAAGACCCTCTATGAGATGGATTGATTCAGTGACTGGGGTAATCGGGATGGATGTGTCAGAGGCAGTGCGATTGGCATAGGATAGAGCAGGGTTTAGGGCTGTTGTACATAGGGTTGCTATGAGTCGCAAACAACTCGACGGCACATAACAACAACAACAGATCAAAAATCAGAGGAGCTCTGGGGGCCTAGTGGTAAGAAACTGCAATCCCAAAAGCATGAGGTTCAAATCCACCACCAGCTCCACAGAAGAAAGCTGGGCAATCTACTCTTGTGCTATTAACTGCCTCTGAAAAACCTCTGGAGGAGGAGCTATGAGTCGGTTCTGACTCAGCGGCACACAATAACAACAACAGATCAAAAGTCAGAAGTCAGTTCTCCTTTCCAGTCCTACCATCTAGGACCAGCTTTATGGGCGAGTGTTTGCCCTTCACCAGGTTGTGTAGTCCTGTCTATAGAACGGAAATGTGCACTTTAGTAGATCAAAGCAAAGCATTAAAAATAAGACCCTGTGGACTGCTGTCTGATCCCATGTCTCTTTTTTCTCCTTTCCTGTATTCTATCCTGCATTTGGTAGTTATCATTCCCACAGTATCAGCTTTTAACTCACTATTTAAATTTGAGAACAGTAAACTGAGCATTTGCACCAGCTACGTTTAGATTGGGTTGGTTTGGTTTCTTTCCTGTGCACATCTGTTTTGACTTTTTGAGATTAAATGACTACACACTGGGGAGAATGAGCATTTAGTATAAATTGCCTGCGATTTCATTTCTGTTTCTGAAAGAACCCACAAGATATCAGCCAGAGTGTTGTGTTCAGCTCTGAATTCAAATTAGCTGTCCTTAGCAATCGGGGTTTGGATTGTTGATGAGTTAGTGGAAAGATGATGCGGGTCCTGAGTTCCTGCGGACCATTTATTTTGAGTACTATTTTGCCACAGAATGAACATGCACCTTGCAGATGCCATTAGTAATAAGATTACAAATTAACTAGTTCCTTCAGAAGCATCTGTCCTCATTAGTAAGCTATAAAAATATAATTTTTGTGAAAAAATATTATTTTTCATATTGGTTGAAATTACAGTTGATGCAGGGCAAAATTTGGTTGAGTATATTCCTAGCGACTAAAGTTTTGTCTTCCTAAATAATGAGTGGGAATAATTACATATTTTCAAGACAGTTTGTTTTGATAATAAAAGTAATTGAAACTCCCTCTTCCCCCCCCCATTGTCTTATCGCAAGGGCTCTGTGAATTTCAAGTTTGGGGTCCTTTTTGCCAAAGATGGGCAGCTCACTGACGATGAAATGTTCAGCAATGGTGAGTAGTCGCCTCTTTCTGCCAGGTGGAGACTCTGTCCTGCCTCCTTGTGGTTGGTTTTGTTCATTTTATTCTGGTAAAATGTACCACAAGGCATTTGCCATTTTATAACCATTTTTAAATGTATAATTCAGTGATACTAATTGAACCAGAAAGCTCTGGTGGTGTAGTGCATAGAGAGTTGCACTGTTAACCCACCTGTCATGCCTCTCTCTCTGGCAATTTAAATCCACCAGCTGTTCTTCAGGAGAAAGGTGGACAATCTCCTTCTGTGTGATTTACAACCTCTGAAAAACCAGTGAAGGGTCAGCTATGAGTTGATTCTAACTCTCAAAGGCAAAGAGTTATTTATTTGTTTGGAGTTTTTACACTTATTATACCATGCTGCCATATCCCGAAGTTTTGCATCACCGCAAACGGAATCTCAGTACCTCTTCAGCAGAGGGAGCTCTCATTCCCTCCTCCCTTAAGCCCCTGGTAACTTCTGGTTCTATGCATTTGCCTGTTTAGATACTTCTTATAAGAGAGATCATACAATATTTGTTACTTTGTGTCTGACATAGTTCTTTCAGCATAATGTTTTCAGGGTTTGTCATGCATAGCATGATTCAGATTGTATTTCACTTTTTTACTAAATAATGTGTGTGTGTGTGTGTGTGTGTGTGTGTGTGTACACACACACAACATTTTCTTCCTCAATTCTGTGAGCCTAGCAGTCCTTAGACATCCCCATGTATCTTGATATCACATCTCCCTTGGGTCTAAGGAGGTTCAAAGCACAAGGACCCTAGGTCCAAGGAACACATCCACTCCTTACTATTTTTTCTTAATATCTTTCCTATCTCTGTTCATTTATTTATTGTTCTTTTAGATCTCAAATGAGATTGAATCAAAATATAACCTAATTCTGTAAATTGTTTCCTGCTTCATTAACATGGCTACCTCTAATCCTACCAGCTTCATTAATATCAACAGTAATAACTCATTGCCACAGTATCAGAACTGTTCAAAGCTGACCCTCCAGTGGGTTTTCAGAGTATGTAAAATCACACAGGCTGTTAAAGGCTGCCTGTCTTTCTCCAAAAGAGCAGCTGGTAGGTTTGAAATGTCCATCTTTTGAGTGACTGTACAACTCCTTACCAACTAGGTCATCATGTTGTTGTTGTTGTTAAGTGCTGTCGAGTCACAGACGACTCATAGCGACCCTATGAAGGAGAGTCCTCGATGCTTGGGTGCCTTTCATCCTCTCTCCAGGTTCATAGTGTTTCCAGAGGCAAGCTATTACAGAAGTGGATGCCACTCCTCCTTCTAAGCTTAGTTCATCATAGCTTAGGATTTATAGCATATAGGAGAATTACATAAAATCATAAAATGGAGGATAATTGCAGAATACTGAGAATCACAGCTCAGCTAAGTTGGTACTTGGAGGACACATTCAGTCCATAACATCAGAATTTCTGGGTGATATAATAATATTGTTGTTGTTGCTTGCCATTGAGTGAACAAAAGGATTGATGCCTTTCTAGAACTATTGTCATTTATCAAAGTTCATAGAGTTTCTAGAGGCATGTTGTTAGGAAGTGGATGCCACCCAGCTTTCAAGTTGTAATATTATGTTTACATTTTAGATTTACAATTTAGAGAGCACTCGTGGCCTAGTGGCAAGGAACTCTGCTGCAGTCTCAAAGACACACAGTTCAAATCCATCAGCTGTTCCATGGGAGAAGGATGGACAGTCTTCTCCCGTGCAATTAACTGCCTCTGAAAACCACTGGAGAGTCAGCTGTGGGTCTGTTCTGACTCAATAGTACACAAAAACTACAACAACAACGTGTTTAAATTTAGAGAAACCATCACCCTGTTTTGTCACAGTAACTATACAGTTTTATAGTCCATGTTTTTCCACTTTCTCTCCAACAGTTGTCATTTTTCTGGACTATTTATTTTGGTTTTATAATAGCCATCCTTTGTTATTGTTATGTGCCATTGAGTCAGTACCAACTCGTAGCTAACCCCCTAGTGTTTTCTCAGAGTCAGTAAATTGAATGGAAGAAGACTGCCCATCTTTCTTCCTTGGAGCACCTGTTAGATTCAGGTCCTAGGCCTTTGGGTTTGCTGCACAACTCCTTGCCCCTGGGTCGCCAGAGCTCTCTAATAGGAAAACAAAAATACTCTCCATTTGCCAAAGGAAAACACTATAACACTATTGTAGATGGACAGGAGACTGAGGTTGTTGACAATTTCTTCTTGCTTGAATCCACAGTCAGTAACCTTGGTACCGGCAGTCAAGAAATCAAAAAACGTATTGCATTGGGAAAATCTGCAGTCCAGGACCTCTCCAAGGTACAGTGATGTCAGTTTAGAAACTAAGGTGCACCTGAGTCAAGCCATGCTCTTTGCAGTTACTTTCTATGGATTTGAAAATTGAACAAGTAATAAGAGTGACAGAAGAAGAATCTATGCTTTTGAGTTGTGGTATGTGAGAGGAGTACTCAATATCCCATGGACTACCAGACTAACAGGCAAGTCTGCATGGAGAAAGTGTCACCAGGATGCTCTTTAGAGGCAACGATGGTAAAATTTCATCTCACGTACTTTGCATTTGTTGTTAGGAAGGGCCAGTCCTTGGGAAAAAGACATCATGGTTGGAAAGGTGGAGGGCCAGCATCAGAGAGGAAGATCCACAACAAGATAGATTGACACAGTATCTGTAAAAATAGGCTTAAGTGTATTGGAGCTGGTGAGAATGGCACAGGATAGGGCAAGTTCAGATCCACTGTTTATAGGGTCACTATGAGCAACATAGTAGACTTGATGGCACATAACACCACCACCATCAAAACAACAAAAACAACCCAGGTAAAAATTAGGTCACTCATAATAACAACATTATTAATAAAAAGCAATGTTAAAATAAAATTATATTAAACTACTAATAGAAATTGATTGAAGATTAGTTAATATACAATTTGTAAATCAGAGTTGCATTTCAGCTTTGCTGTTGTTAGGTGACATCAAGTTGACTGTGATGCCTCACAAGCCTATGAACAGATCCTGTGCCATCTCCAAAAACTCTGACATGCTTGAGCCCATTGTTAACCATCACTCTGTCAGTTCATCTTGTTGAGGATCTTCCTCTCTTTCTCTGGCACTTTTTCCTATCCTCATGATGTCTTTTTCCAAAGAGTGGCCCCTTCTGACAACATGCTTCAAGTATGTGAGATGAGTTTTACCATCCTTGCCGCTAAGCATCATCAGCCTGATTGCCTTCCTCCAAGGCATGTGTTTGTTCTTTTGATTGTCCATTGGTTACACACTACTATTCTCCAGTACCACAATTCAAAGGAGTTAGTTCTTCTATCATCCTTATCATTGTCCAACTAAGCCCATGGCTTGAATCAGGTGTACTTTAGTCTTTAAACAGACATCTTTATTCTCTCGAACTTTGGGAAAGTTCTTGACAGCAGATTTCCCAAATACAACATGTCTTTTTCTTTCTTAACTGTTGTTACCGTAGGTGTTGATTGTGGATCCAAGTAAAATGAAATCGTTGACAATTTGAATCTTTTTTACGTCTTATCATGATGTTGCCTGTTGGTCTAGTGGTGAGGATTTTTGTTTCTTGACATTGAGGTGAAATGTAACATTTCAACTAGGGAATAAAAAGTGTTCAAGAGGAAAGAACTTCCAAAGGTTTTTATTCAACATTGCCAAGGCAATGAAGTCAAAGAACTGTTATATAATAATAAGCTCATTGCCATTGAGTTGAACCTTAGCTGACTCTTCCAAAGGGATTTCAGAGGCTATAAATCACATGGAAGGAGAATGCCCATCTCTCTTCCACAGAACCACTGCTTGTTTAAAACTGCCAGAGAGGTACCATCTTTGAGTTAGAAGTGCAGTTCCCTACATACTATGCCCCAGGTGTCACCAAACTATATAATAACAGTTTCCCCTTAAAACACAGCTTCTAGTCTGACCTGGGAGTGTCTTTCTCAAAACTGACTGCACATAGATAATTCTTCAAATGATAACAACTCTTAACGCAGGTTGAACTTTACTAAAAAGCTAAGTTGTTATTGTTTGTCTTGGTGGCATAATGCATATTCATCAAGCTGATAATCAAAAGGTCAGTTCTAATTCAAAAGCCCCTCAGCCGGAGAAAATAAGCTGTCTCCTCTTACAAAGATTTATAGCCTCAAAGTTCAATGGAAATTCACTCTGAGACTATGAGATGGAACTGACTAAACAGCAGTGGATTATAGCTTGTTCTAAAAGTGACTTTTAGGAGCCAGTTTCCTCAACGTCTAAAATTAACAAGGCAATCAGTAGCTCATGTGGATCATCTAAACCTTCATGGAACCCAAAACTTGAACTAAACAA
>NW_006399866.1:5434694-5450071 GCF_000299155.1 Elephantulus edwardii | reverse complement strand
TATTATTTGTGTGTACCACCAAATTTGATCTGACTGGTACAGGAGATTGTCTCTCCTTCTCCAGTAGAGCATATGTTGGATTCAAACCACGTACCTCTGTGATTACAGTGCACTTTCTTGCCACAAGGCCACCAGAGCTCCCCCGGAAGTGATACCTTTTTATTTTACATTACTGAGCACCTGTGATCTTGTCTGACAGGAGTAAGATTGGCTAGCCTGGGGCTGTAGTTTTCCTCTTCTTGGCTTCTTGGAATGGAATGTCAAGAACATTTCTCCCCAAAAAGGAAATGTGATGCTGTTACCTACAGCATACGTCTGCTGACCCCAGTGATTTCAATGCTCTTGTAGAAAATGAGGGCTTCTGAATACTCATAATTTTCCTCATATTTTACTCTTCCTACAGAAGTCGGAAGTGAAGCTTTTCAAAAATTTTTAAATCTTCTGGGTGACACAGTCACTCTAAAGGGCTGGACAGGCTACCGTGGCGGTCTGGACACCAAAAGTAAGTGTGCCTCTTACTGTGTCTCATTTAAATTTGACAAATATGCCCTGATAAATATATAAGATGAAGTCTCACTGTCCTTGCCTCTAAGGAACACATCCCTCCAAGAAAGATTTGTTTGTTCTTTTGGAAGTCCACTCTTTTCCAACCCCACAACTCAAAGGCACTGATCCTTTTTCAGTCTTCCTTATGTATTGTCCAACTTTCAGATGCAAAGGAAGCAATTGAAAATAGTGTGGCTTGCATCAGGCACACCTTAGTACTTATTATTGAGCAGCTTGTATGTGATAGGACTATGGAGAACCAACCTAGTCCCTGCCTTTCTAGGAGTTCATAGTCTAGTAGACACAGATACAGACAAAACATTATTCAAAAAGTACAGAGCACCATAGGAAATTTCACCTAATCAGGGCCTGGTTATGAATTCCCTGAGATAATAATACTAGAGGCCTGAGAGAGTGATCAATAGGAATAATTTGAATAAGGAAAATAAGGGAAGAAGAAAATCCCAGGTGCAGAGAATACTCATGAAGACCCCAAGGCAGAAAAGAGCATCTTGTGTTCAAGAAATTAAGAGAGTACTTTTACTGCCGGGAGCAAAGGGAACCAGAAAGAGTGATATGAACTGGAGGAAGAGAGGTTAGTCATTCAAGGAGCTTGAGGTACACTGAGAATAATTTGATTCCGCCATGTCCAGGTGTGCCTGCCTGGGGGAGGGATGACATCTGTCATCACCACAGGTGTGACCTCTCTGCTCTACCTGAGACACTGGTAAAGAGGAAGTGGCTATTCCTAGACTTAGTGTGAGACCAGTTAGTACTCAGAATGGCTTCTAGCCTGACAGTCCTGGTGGGGCATCCAGCGCCTTCCAGGACAGCTTGTGGCCTTTTGTCTGTGGTGACCTGGGGGAGAGGGGGTCCTGCAGCCTGAGAGGCCATACTGGCCCTTCCACAACACCCCTTCCTTCCAGGAGCAGGGACACATGGCCAGAAAAGGACCAGAGAATGTGTGCTTTAAGTTCCGTGGGCCCAGTGGTCTCAGTCTCATGTTTTTTTCTTAAACCATCTTATAAAAAATAATTTTTCATTTAGAGAAAGAATCATTGTATTCTAAATCTACTGAGATGTCATTGAAAGAGTTTTAAGTAGAGAAGATCAGATCATATTTGCACTTTTGAATAGAACTCGCTTATACAGGGTGAAGAGTAGTCTGGGGGGGCTGAGAAGAGGAAGCAGATAAGAGGCTCTTACAGCAGTCCAAACAAGCGACAATGGCCTTGGCTGAGGGGGTGATGGGAGAGTGGAAAGAAGTGTGCTGATTGTAGAGCCATTTTAAAGGTAGAGTTGGTAGGATCCTGCAACTGACTGAACATAAGCAATGAAAAGAAAAGAACCACAGACAGCCCTTGGGCTTCTGGCCTGAGCCTCTGAGTAGGAGGTTGAGAACCAGATGGAGAAGCAATCTGGGAATACAGATCCAGGAATGAGAGTAGGCAACACCACAAATTTACATTTGGAATCCCGTATGCTCCATTATGGTTATAAGGCTTTTACTCTTGTTGTTTTATCTGATCCTCACAGTAAATCCTTGAGATAAGAAGTTAAGCAGGTCGCATGGTGCTAATTTGGCATGTTTTTGATAGACTTCATATCCAGGGATGCTTTGGGATCCTCATCTTTCCAGTAGCCCATATTTCCCTTATTTCACAGATGCTGAATATGGAAAGTTTGAATGCTCTGTGAGACCTGCATTGTGAGTAACTTAATGCACAGATGCAGGAATGAGATGTTTGGGCCCAGATGGTAGACCCTGATTTCACTCCTCTACGCTTCATGTGCATATAGTCAGTTCTTAAATACCTACACATTCATCATTTCTGATCACCAACACTAAGCCTCTCATTCTGCTGATAACTACCATTCATTGAGCCCCTTCATGGATCAGGCTTTTTGCCTCGTACCTTAAAACTGTACTTTCTTTTCATCTTACCCATTTCCCTACAAGTTTGGTACTATTTTTTATCCCCATTTCCAAGCTAAGATATTGAATCTCCCACAATGGCAAGGCAGTTTGTAAAATCTGTAGTCATGAACCCAAGCCTGACTCCAGCCCATTCTTTCTTTAATCATTGATATTTGGCCAGGAATATCACTTTTGGTAGTAACTAGAAAGAATGTACTATGCTTTTACACCCAGCCTTCTCATTACTTCCTCAGCTCTGAGGAGTCAGAGAGCATGAATCAGAGAGTAAACAGCTTAGAGAGAGAGGAAAAGACATGTCCCCGTGGGTAGGAGCCTTGCATCCATTGGAGAAGTTGACACTAGGTGATTCATACCATTACTTCCACTCAGGTGGTAATCCAGAGTTCTCTTTGATACTGTACTAATGATGTGCTCTCTTTTCTCAGACTATAAATAAATTCTGTTTTCTTATGGCCTTAAAGTACTCTGTGCCCACTAAATGCATACTTATGTTTTACAGATGACACCACAGGGATACATTCAGTTTATACTGTGTACCAAGGGCATGAGGTCATGTTTCATGTTTCCACCATGTTGCCATATTCTAAAGAGAACAAACAGCAGGTAGGTTGTGAGCACAGGCTCTCTGAAAACGCATAAACCATGGAATAATAACCTAAATGTGAAAAAGGCACTATTTTCATTTCCTATAATTGTGTACTGTGTTCGTCTAATACATACACTGAACTTGGGGCACCATTTGGGGATATCCTTAACAGTCTATATATTTGAAATCGCAACAAGTCTTAGGAAGAGCTGTCCTCACTACTGTTGTCTCTCTAAAGAAATAAAAGATCAAGGGTATGATGAGCATGTATATTTCTGTATTAACATGTGTGTATAGCTTCATGCCGGTGGATACGGTTTATAGACTCCTGAGACACGATTCTATCTCTCTGTTGTCTTGTCTTTATGACTGTTTTCCATATGCCCTGTGTTTAGTCACAGTGACACTCTCCAGGGCATGAAATGGATCGTGAACAATGGTTACAGATTCTCGAATATTGTTTTTCAGGTTAATGAAGGAGGCTAACCTTTAGTGTCTATGTGGGTAATGTTATGGAAGGGGGGGAATGTGGCCCTGAGGCACTCCCCATTACCCCATTTAATATTAGACATTTCCAGAAGAAGCAACATGCCCTATCATATTGATTCCACCTGACTGTAATTTAGACCTAACAAAGACACATGTTGCTGTGGTGTGTTTTTTTTTAACAGATACAGGAAATCCCATTTAACGTGTTACTACATTCTTATCCTGTTTTTAAACACTGAAGGCATTTGTACAAATAAATAGAACAGACATTAATAAGAGTATTCAATAAATACTTTATTTTCCCCAAGCATGTGTAACTTTCATTTCAGTAAGAATTCATTAAGGGGGAAAGAGGCCAAGTAGACCAGTGAGATAGGATGGGGGCAATGTCAGTGTCACAGAATGCAGAAGGTGCCTGTGCACATGAGGAAGGGAATGGCTAGTTGTATTTGAAGATTTGAGGTCAGAAATCAAGAGCTGGTTGTTTTGTCTTATGGATAATGAAGAACTACTGGTAATTTTGAGCTTGTTTTACTTTTTGGCAAATAACTACAGCAAATTGATATTGAAGCAGACAGGGCCTCGTTTCAGGAAAACTCTTTAAGTGACCGAGAGCTACTTTCTGCAAGTCATTTTCCTTTGTGTGCTGGAGGATATTATTGCTGTAATACTCTCCCTTTTAGTAGCTGAAGTTGTTAGGATCCTGGATTCACAGAGGGAAGAACCAGTTAGACTTTATAATTATCATGGTCTTTATTGACCTCTTCTTGTATTTAATAATAACATTTGAAAACTTCCATCAAAATGCTGCAAAAACTCCTCTTTCTTCCTGTCTCCTGTTCAGCTCTGTAAATTCCCTTCTTTTACTACATTTTTTCATTCTTCTTATGACTTCATCTAGACTCATGGCTTTAAATAGACTTTTTTATCAGTGATACTCAGTTTATGTCTTAAACCAGAGTTCTCTCCAGAGTGTTAAACTCAGGTGTTTGACTGCCTTCATGACACTCCACTGGCCTGTTATATCTCGAACATCATATATCCAACAGGGAACCCCTGGCTTTCTTCTCCAAACCTCCTTTTCCCCACTGTCTTTTTTATCTTAGTCCATGTGTAGTTTAGTGGGTATGTTGTTCTAAGTGGCTTTTCTAGGTCTTTGCCCTTGACTATGCCACATGGCTGAGCGAGAACATGCAAAGGCTGGTTTCACTGTTCCATCAACTTTAAACTCAGGAGCAGAAATTTGAGAATCTCACTCTCAGCAAGGAAGAAGAAGCAGAGACTGCAGCACATGTCCTTTGGGGCCAGAGATTCCTGTGCCAGTCAGACAAGGGAGCCGCAGCAGCCACAGTGGAGAACTAGAGACTTGGCATGAGACAGAAAAGCTGCCCCATGGAACAGAGCCGGGGGCCTTCACTCAAGCTTGCTGGAGGACAGTAGGGAGGTGTACATGTCAGGAGTGGAGAGAGAGATGCCTTAACTGACAAGACTAAGAGAGCTTTTCTTTCTAAGGGAGCTCTGGTGTCTTAGTAGTAAGGAATAGCAATACCAACCCAAAGGTACTCAGTTTGAATGAAAAAATGGACCATCCTCCTTCCATGTGATCTACCATCTCTGAAAACCCACTGGAGGGTGAGCTATGTGTCGGTGCTGACTTGATGGTACAGAGAGTTTCGTAATGCTGGCCTGAAGCCACAAGGCTAAAGGCTGAAGAACCTTTGAGAAGCTATCTTGACTGGAAAATTGTATCCTGGTGCCAACCTGAATTCTAACTTGTTAACTTGCCTAATAAGCCTCATAAACATGAGTATGCTTCTTTGAGACATGTATATCCAGTACAACAGTAGGATTGCTATTGGAATAGTAGAAATAGGCAAGAGAACATGGAGGAACATGTCTGACCTCCTGGGAATTAGTCTAGTGTTGTGGATGCTGTTGATGAGGGCAGTTCACCCTTGTGGAGTAGAGCTCTGATCTGTCTGTCTCCAAGCTGCCCTTGCTCTTTTTATACCATGACTGTTCTGTACTTCCAGTTTCCTCGACAAAGTATTAGAATCATTCTAAACACTCTGTTGTTGTTGTGATTTGCCTTTGAATTGGAACTCCTTAGACCACTAGGAAATCTTGTTGACTCAAACTTCAAAATATTTCTAAAACCTGACTACTCACCATTTCTGTTACTGACTTCTTCTGAGTCACCATAACACCACATATGAATTATTATAATAGCTTACTGGGCAACTCTTGTGGCCTAGTGGTAAGAAACTGCACTGCAGTCCCAAAGCCATGCAGTTTGAATACACCAGCAACTGCTCCACAGGAGACTGATGGACAATCTCCTCCCATGAATTAACTACCTCTGAAAACCCACTGGAGGGTGAGCTAAGGGTCAGTTCTGACTAGACAGTACTTAAAATTCTTTGACCTTCCAGCTTTTATCCTTGTCCTGTATAACCTGTCTCTTAATTTAGGTGCAAATCAGATCATGTGACTTCCCTTCAGAATCCTCTAATGGCTCCCCTTCACTCAGCATGAAAGCTCAGATCCTTACAAGAGCCTTCAAGGCCCTGCATGACTCACTGTTTCTCTCATTTCATCATCCTCCAGTCTTCTTATTTACTCCATTCTGACCATATTGGCTTCCTACTCAGTTTCTCAGAATCACCAGCTACTGTCCCACCTCATGGTCTTTGCTTTGGCCATAAACTCTTCCACTAAACAGCCAATTGGTTGACTCTCTCACCTCCTTTAAGTTTATTCCAATATTAACTCTTAGAACTGACCCTAATGATTATTTAAAGCAGCCCCCAGTCCACTTACATAGCTCTGTATTTATCCCTTGGCACTTCTGACCTTTTGCTATTCTATTTCTTTTTAAAATAGGCTTGGTGTATGATTATGATCTGTATTTTTATGTCCTCTGCTAGAGTACAAGCCCCATGAGAACAGGGATTCTGTTCTGCTTCATTCATTGATGCATCCCAAGCAACTAGTCTAGAACCTGGTATATAGTAGTAGCTCAAAAATTACTTTATTGTTATAATTTTTGCTCTTGTTTTTTATTGTTGTTTGAGTGAAGGCTTACAAAACATATTGATTTTTCATTCAATCATTGACATACATTTTGTTTTATATTAATTACAGTGCCCATAATGTCTAGTCATCTTCTTACTGTACATTGCCTTCCCTTCACCCATATTAATAAGGACCTACTATCTGTTAATTTTTTACTCGCCTCCCTTCCTTCCCATCCCAAGTAACTATTGCAAGAATGATTCCACCTATGTGTACACTTTTCACCAGCTTTTTAGAATAGTGATCTTATGTAGTACATGTCTTTTGGGACTGACTTACTTAGCTTAGCATGATATTCTTTAGATTTAGCCATTTAACACAGTATTTCTCTATTATGTATTATTTATTAGTGTTACAAAGTCACCCACTATGTGACTGTGTCGTGGTTTCTTTCGATGTTTGTCTACAGATAGAAACTTGGGTGGTTTATATCTGTTTGCTATTGTAAATAATGCTGCAGTAAACATGGGTGAGCATATATCAGTTCTTGTCCCAACTCTTACTAATATTTCTTTATTATATGCACTTAGTAGTGAAATGGCTAGATCAGATCTGTTCCCAGATTTCTAAGGAAGCATCAAAACTACTTTCCATAACAGTTGTCTCATTTTACATTCCCACCAGCAGGATATGAAAGTCCCAATCTCTCCACACTCTCCCCAGCATTTATTGTTCAAATGCACTAGCACCTCTGAGGGAGAAAGGATGGGTAATCTCCTCATGGAAA
This sequence comes from Elephantulus edwardii, assembly GCF_000299155.1. Taxonomy (NCBI): domain Eukaryota; kingdom Metazoa; phylum Chordata; class Mammalia; order Macroscelidea; family Macroscelididae; genus Elephantulus; species Elephantulus edwardii. The sequence continues at coordinate 5,442,709 of NW_006399866.1, read as the reverse complement.
TTTAAAGCCTTGGAAACACATTGGGGGATCAGCTCTGAGGTACTTCTGACTCAGTAGCAATTTATTCTTTTTTGAGCTGAATGTCTTGTCAGCTACAATATTGCCAAATATTTTCCCCATATTGGAGGTTCTCTTTTTACTCTGTGGAAAAGTCTTTTAATCCACACAATGCCTTCATTTTTAGAAGAGAGTAGTAATCTAGTTTATCATCTGCAGATTGGGCATTCTCAGTTATATTTGGGAGTGGATTTGTATCATAGATTGTTGTTATGTGCAGTAAAGTGGAATTATAAGTGACTGTCTAGCAGATTTTTAGAGGTAGTAAATGCTGAGGAAGAGATTCTCCATCCTTCTCCTGTGTAGAACCTGGTAGATTGAACCACATGCCTCTGGGATTGCAACACAGATTCTTGCCACTAAGCCACCAGAGCTCCCTATGCCATAGATTAGGACTCTTTATTTTGCCTCAGTTTTTTAATTGATTATGTTGTTGTTGTTGTAGTTATATGCCGTCATGTCACTTGCGACTCATAGCAACCCTATGTACAACAGCCTTAAACCCTGTTCTATCCCTTTCCGATCTTATTATCTCTAACATGCCCATCCCCGTTACCCCACAGAATCAATTCATCTCATCGAGGGTATTCCTTTCCTGTGCTATCCCTCCACTCTCCCAAGCATGATGTCCCTCTCCAAGGACTGGTCCCTCCTTGCAAGATATCAAAAACATGTCAGATGGAGCTTCAGAATCCTTGCCTCCAAGGAGCAGCCTGGCTTCACCCTCTCCAGGATGGACTTGTTTGTTCTCCTAGCAGTCCATGGCATAGTCAATACTCTTTTCCAGCACCACATCTCAAAGGCATCAACTCTACCTCTATCATCCCTAGTCATTGTCTAGCTCTCTGATACATAGCGCAAAGACCATGGCCTATATTAGGCACACCTTAGTCTCCAAACTGATATCGTTGCTCCTCACTCAGTACCTTGGAGAGGTCTCTCACAGCACACTTTCCCAATGTAATTCGTCTTTTCATTTCCTGGCTACTAGTACCAAGAGTGTTGACTGTAGAACCAAGCAAACTTAAACTGTCAACAATCTCAAAAAATCTCTTCATCATCCATCATGATGCTGCCAATTGGCCCAGTGGTGAGAATCTTTGTTTTCTTGATGTTGAGCTTCAATCCATATTGAAGGCTGCAGTCCTTGACCCTCTATATAATTTTAGATTTTATGCCTAGGTCCTTAATCCATTTTTTTAATTTTTCTTTTCTTTTCTTTTTACTTGTTGTGTGCCATCACATCAGATCCGACTGGCACAGAAGGAGATTGCCCCTCTTTCTCCAACAGAGCAGCTGGTGTATTTGAACCACACACCTTCGGGATTGCAGTGCAGCTTCTTGCCACTAGGCCACCAGAGCTCCCTTTTCTTAATCCACTTTGAGTTAGGATGAATTAAGGACCATATTTGTATATAGTGTGAAATACAAGTCTTTATTTTGTTTTCTACAAATCCACTTTTGCTAGCATCATTTGTTAATGAGGCTATCTTTTCTCCATTTAATGGATCCCATGTCTTGGTTAAAGACCAACTTTCCACTGGTAGATGATTTTACTTCTGAGTTCTCAGTTTTATTTCATTGGTCTGTTTATCCACCACAGTACCAGTTACCAAACTGTTTCTATTATTATGATTATATAGTGGATTTTACAATTAAGAATTGTGAAGCTTCCTAATTTTTTTGTTCTTCAATATTGTTTTCTTTGTCCAGGATCTTTTTCTTTTCTGTGTAAAGTTGATGATTACTGTTTCTGTCTCGGAAGAATGATCAGGATCTGAATTGGAACTGCATTATTTTGGTCGATTGTTTTGGTAATAGTGACATTTTCACAATGTTAAGTTGAAGTAGGCAGTGAGTTTTTAAAACATGCCCTTTTTTCCTGTATTTTTAGATTTGTTGGAGTATTATGATTGTTGTTGTTGTTGTTGTTGCAGTTATGTTACACCAAGTCGACTATGACTCATAGTGACCCGATGAACCATGGCTCTGAATCTTTCCTTGTCCTGAGCCAACTTCACCCACTCTGGCACACCTGACTCTCTTGCCACAGTCACTCTGCCAATCCATCTTATCCATGGTCTTCCTCTCCTGCACTGATCTTTTACTCTTTCAAGCATGCTGTCCTTCTCCAAGGACTGGTCCCTCCAACGTGCCCAAAGTATATGAAACAGACTTTCAGACACCTTGTTTCCAAGAAGCAACTTGGTTTCACCCTCTCCAAGATAGACCAGTTTGTTCTTTTGGCAGTCCATGGTGTGTTCAGTACTCTTCTCTAGCACCACAACTCAGAGGCATTGATTCTTCTTCTGTCATCTTTTGTTATTATCTAGCTCTCAGATGCATAGCAAGCAATTGACTAGGCCATGGCCTAAATCAGGTGCAGCTTAGTCTCTGTACTGATATCACACTCTGTACTGAAAGCACATTTTCTCAGTGCAGTTCATCTTTTGATTTCCTGACTATTAGTGCCAAAAGTATTGATTATGGATCTAAGCAAGATGAATTTTTAACAACCTCAGTCTTTTCTCTCATCTGTCATGATACTGTCTTTTGGCCTACTGGTGATGATTTTGTTTTCTTTATGTTGAAATGCAATCCATATTGAAGGCTGCAGCCCATGACCTTCTGCAGCAAACTTTTTAAGACTTCTTTGGTTTTGGTGAGCAGGGTCGTGTCATCTGCATAATATAGGTTGTTGATGAGTCTTCCTCCAATCCTGATGCCACGTTCTTCTTCATAAAGTCCAGCCTCCTGATCTGTTCCATGTTCCAAATTGGTGATGGTGGTGGTGTTGTTGGTTGCCTGCACCTCAAAGCAACCTTGTGTATAGTAGCTCTGAACCTACTCTATTGATTATGGGCTTGAGCAAGTTGAAACTATAAACAACCTCAATCTCTTCTCTGTCCATCATAGTGCTGCCAATTGGCCCATGATGAAAATTTTTTTCTTCTTGGTGTTAAGCTTCAATCTGTGTTGAAGACTACTGTCCTTGACCTTCTGCAGTTCTTAATAATATTCTGTTATTATCCTTATTATTTCAGTTAGATATGTTGTTACATCATTCATTTAGCTTCTTTTCTTCATTTCCTTCTTTTCCTTTGTTAGATTTTTCAGAGGCCTGTTGATGTTCTTAATCTTCAAACTTCTCAGAACTCTGGTGGCTTAGTGGTAAGGCTGCTCTGCAGGAGGAAGACGGACAGTCTCCACCCTGGGATTTACTGCCTCAGAAAAACTGCTAAAGGTTCAGATATGGATAGGGTTTGGCTCAAGGATGCAATACAACAAAGCAACTTGTAGTCTTATTTATTATTATTAGTCTTTTATTTTTCTTTTTCACTTATTTCTGTCACATTGGGAAATTCTCCTGTCAGGGACCGCTCCAAAGTGCTAAACAACAATCATGTCAGCTTAAAGACTAAAGTGCACCTGATTCAAGCCGTGGTCTTTTTATTATTTACTATGCATGTGAAAATTGAACAGTGAATAAGCATGACAATGCCTTTGAGTGTTGGAGAGGAGTACTGAATAACCCATCAATATTGTTAGGTCCTGTCGAGTACGACTCCTAGCGTCCCTATGAACAACAGAGTCTGTACGGTTTGCTTGCTATTCTTTTTCTAATTGTCAGAGATACTGAATTTTAAGGTGTTTATTTTGCTTATTTTATGTGTCTTTTTATCACTATAAATTGACCTGTGAACACTGCTTTCATGGTATCCCAAAGAATTTTGTATGTTGTGTTTTCATTCTCATTTGTTTCTTGAATTGTTTTTAATCTCGTTAAGGGCAATTATCCCAGTCAGAGACTGTGTCCTCATCAGTGGAGGGACTGGCTGCAGACCAGGCTCTTCCCCTCCCAGCCATGGCAGGGTCCACTAGCATCTGTAAGTGAGAAGGAGTCCCTGAATGTGGAGCTGTGCACACACTCTGGCATCAGATAAAGATGACTTAAGCCAGGATGGGGTGGAGGATCACTGCCAGCCATTTGGTGGATGGTTGGAGAGGAAATTACTCCTCTGATTCGCTGGGAGTGCATGAGATCAAGGGGAAGATCACATCTGTCTTGTTGTCATCCAGCCTTTGATCTCGACCCTGTTACAGCCCTGGGTTCCTGTGCCAACCACAAAGCCACTCACAAAACATCAAAATGGCTGCTTTGTATCAATCCATTAGGTTAACTGTTTTGTTCTATCTCCTTATCCTATGTTTTCATCCTGGTTTTTATTTCATTTGGTGTTTGAACTATTTCTTTATTACTTCCTTTGAAACTCAAGATTCCAGGATTATCATCTGTTAGATAGAGAGTTGAGAGAGAGAAAGAGAGAGAAAAGAAGCTGGTCCCAGGAAACAAACAGACTTTTATTAAATGGTCCGAGAGGGATGCCAGGCAGTGACTCACAGAGAGGGTTAGAGTGGCATGCAGGCAGGTGAAGATAGTCTCCCTTCATAGGGACTGTTAAGGAGATTTAGAGGGCCTGGGAGTTTGCTCAGGAATTTGGGCACAGGGATCCTGTTCTGATTTTATTTGGTCCAGGGCCCAATTAGTCTCCGGTCGTCTAGGTTGAGCTGCCAACCCAAAGGCAGGTGATTCAGATCCATCAGTTGCTGCATGAAAGAAAGATGGACATACTCCTCCTGTCCAAATTACAATCTCTGAAAACCCACTGGAAGGTCAGGTCTGAGCCAGTTCCAACTCATCAATGATGAGAGACTGAGAATATTATCATGCTGTAGATACATTCATATATATGGCAGAGCCAACAAGGGGTAATGCTTTGTAGGCTTCTTCATTACAACCAGTCTCTAAGAGAATGAATTGCGAGGTCATCAAGGTCAGTCAGCATACAAGACGATGTTCATCATCCTACTTTGGTGAGTAGTGACTTGAGTCTTAAAAGCTTGAAAGCAGCCATCTAAGGTGCAACTATTGGTCTCTCCTTGTGAGTAACAAAAAAGAGCCCCTGGGGAAAGCAAAGGTGTGCTGCCACAATTAATCCAAAGGACCAATGGGCCACATGAACCTCAGCATCTTTACCTCTGAAAACAGAAGAACAAGATGGTGCCCAGTGGCCACCACCGACCACTCTAAAAAGATTCAGAGTAAAAGATTCTAGATAGACTTGGCTAGAGATGGGGTATATGGAACAAAACATCAGAAAGGTCAGACTTAACTAAACCTATAAAGCCTAGTGGAACCCCTGAGACTTAGTCACTCTTGGAGCCTGGAACAAAGCTCACCTATGTGGCTCAACTTTCAGCCAAACAGTAGGCTATAAGGTGAACAGTCACACCAGCAAGAAAGTCACTGCTTCCATAAGTAATCATATAGGGTCAAAAGAGTAGTCTTTGCCCAAAGAAAAAGTCCTGAAGGTGACAGGAAGGGGCAGGATAGAAGGATTAATGGAAATGTGAACTACAGGGAAGAAATAAGGAAAGTATGATGACATTGAGGGTACTGTAATTAATGTTATAAAAGAAAATGTGTATAAATGGTTACATGAAGGCTTAAGGCTTTGTATACTTTCATTCAAATAACAAGAAACAGCAATAATAATAATAAAGCTCTCTCAAAAAGAAAGTGTATATGAGACTGAGATAGTTGACTCAGCATAATGCTCTACAATCTTTCCCAAGTTATATAGTATTTTTCAAAATCATTGTTCCTGCATGCTGCATAGTATTCCAGCATGTGAATGAACCACAATTTCTCAGTCTGTTTAGTTGTGGCTGGACACTTGGGCCATTTTCATGTTCTTACAATGGTGAATAAAGCTGCTGTGAACATTGATGTGCATACATTCATTTGTATCTCAGTTCTAATTTCCTTGAAGTATATTCCTAGTAAGGACAAATACTACATAAGACTATTATTATAAAAATAGAAGGATAACTAGTAAAGCAGGTATGGGGTCCAAGGGAAGGAGAGGTGGGAGCAGAGGGGTGAGGATGGGTAGGGGGGGAAATCACAAGGTTGACAGTTTGGTGGGGTGGAGGGAGAGGGTAAAGGAAATGGGAAAGATCTGGTATGTACCGGAAAAGATGGGGTTGGCATAGTCCAAAGGTGATTCATTTTATAAAACACAGTGTATAGGAATGATTGTATGAAATATAATGCCAATAAAGGAAAGTAGGGGGATCTGCATAATAAAAAAGAAAGCATATATGAAACATACATGTTCTTTCCCCCTGCCAATTCAGTGACAAGCGGTTCGAATCCACCAGCTGCTCCAAGGGAGAAAGATGAACAGTCTCCTCCCAGGAGATTTACACTTCTGAAAACACCCTGGAGGGTCACCCTCGAGGGTCAGCTCAGACGTGTAACACATACCAACAACAGCCGCATGAAACTATTAAATTAGCAATTATTCAAAAGCATTAATAAGAAAATAAAGGGGCAAAGAAACCAGACTACTGGAAATGGAACAACCAGACCACTATTAAAAAAGAGTGCTTGCTTTTTCTTTTGTTAATTTTAATGAACTTTTACAGAGATTTTGTATTTGCACTCATTCATTGTTGCATTTTTTCTTCCTGTCCCACCCCTCCCTCCACCCCAGTTCTCTCTGCTCTTTGAAAAGTAAAAGAAAAATTCATTCATTGATATACAAACCCCTCCCCTCCCCCCAGCCTGAGTGCACTCCACTATGCAACCTTCATTCTGGACTCTTGTCATAATGATAATACCCAATCATGTATCACTATTAAACTGTTGTCTCCATCTTCTGTTTCAATGCAGTATACATAATTTAACCAATTTTTCTCAAAAAAAAAAGAAAGAAAGAAAAAGAGTGCTTACACACCCATGTTTATCGCAGCTTTGTTTGCAATAGCAAAGAGCTGGAAACAACCCAAGTGCCCATCAACAAATGAATGGATAGAGAAGCTCTGGTGTATTCACACAATGGAATACTATGCAGCACTGAAAAACAAGGAATTCATGAAATATTTTGCAAAGTGGATGGCCCTGGAGGACATAATGCTGAGTGAAATGTCTCAGTCACAAAATGACAAATATTGTGTAAGGGCCACTGTTGTAAAATGAGACTGACATCAGGGTTGAGGGAAGACTGAAAGGGAGGGGAGGAATGATATATATTGCATTGAAACAAATGAGGGAGAGAACTGTTTAAAAGGGACATATGAATGAGTATTTTTGTCATTACAAGTCCAGAGTAAAGGCTACATAGTGTAGTGGATTTGTGGGGGTGGGAGGGATTGCATAACAATGAAAGTTTTCCTTTTTCTTTTCAAGGGGAAGAGTGAATTGGGGGAAGGGGGTGGGGAGGGATAAAAGTGCAACAATGAATGACTAGAAATCCTTAGTCTCTGTAAACTTACATTAAATTTAATTTTTTAAAAAAGTGCCAACATATGGAAAGTATGAGTAATGGCACTGAAAAATTTGTGCACAAGTTGTCAAGTAACAACCTAATATATTACGTAATCTTTCACCAAAAAACACTTTTTTTTTTCAAAAAAACACTTTAAAAAAAATATGTTAAAGCCTAGAAAACCCTTTGTGGCGATTCTCAATTTCATTCTGTCACATGGGGTCACTAGGAATCAGATGCTACTTCACAGTAATGGTTGCACAGCAACAACAACAGCAACAGTAGTCACACAACTCTCCGAATAAACCTGCAGAACTGTACACTATAGAAGAATGAATTGTATATCCAAGTTACAGATCATCTGAGACGCTCGGCTGTACGAAGAAGAATGTGGCATCAGGATTTGTGGAAGAGTCATCAACAACCTGCGTTATGCAGATGACACAACCCTGCTTGCTGAAACTGAGGAGGACCTGAAGTTCTTGCTGCAGAAGGTCAGGGACTGCAGCCTCCTATGTAGATTGAAGCTCAACATAAAGAAAACAAAGATTCTAACCACTGGGCCAATTGGCAGCATCAGTATGGATGGTGAAGAGATTGAGATAGTTAAGTTTTAGTTTGCTT
>NW_006399866.1:5332586-5434189 GCF_000299155.1 Elephantulus edwardii | reverse complement strand
AACAACAACAACAACAACAAAAAGCTGTACAAGAGAGAAAAATGAAAGGAGACTTGATCAAAACAGCTAAGTGAAATAAATAACCCAGTACCATAAGGACAAATATTGTATAAGACCATTATTGTAGAAATAGATAACTAGTAAAACATGTGTGTGGATCCAAAGGAAGGGGGAACAGGGGGGTAAGGATGGGCGAGTGGGGGGTAATCATAGCGTCATACAATTTGATGGGTGGAGGGAGGGCTGGATTAAGGAAATTGGAAAGATTTGGTATGAAAAACAAGGTATACGAACTTTGTAAGTAAACCAATATGAAATAAAAATTTTATATATAAAAAAACACCCCAAAAAAACTTGTGGGAAAGACCAGAGGCCAGAGGCTACTGGAAAGGCAGAGAAAATGAAGCCAAATCAGAATTGAGGGAGATGCAGAAGGAATAAATAAGAGAGCTAGAGAAATCATGCTAGTAAGATAAAGGAAATAAGTCAGAGATGACTGAAGTTGGAGGCCTCTGTGATTGTTGAGTTTTGTTACATTGCATTTTTTTTTAACTCTGAACATGCCATGTTTAGGTGACTTTCTCAGTGATGTTGTTTGTGCTTGTCTGCAGGTGGAAAGGAAGCGCCACATTGGAAACGATATCGTCACCATTGTGTTCCAAGAAGGAGAGGAATCTTCTCCTGCCTTTAAGCCTTCCATGATCCGCTCCCACTTTACACGTATCCTGTGCCTTTTCAAGCTATTGGTTGACCTCATCGGACTTAGACACTCAAAACAAGTTATCCTTAACTTGCTTTGTGTTATGGCATTCTTAGACTCACACTTTTTTTTTTATTATTATTCATTTTACTGAAAATTTAGAGAGACTTTGGATTTCCATTCATTCATTGTTGCACTTTTCTCCCTGCCCACCCCTCCCCCCTTCAGTTCACTCTTCTCTTTGAAAAGTAAAAGAAAAATTCTTTCATTGTTGTACAGTCCCTCCACCCAAGTCCACTCCACTATGCAGCCTTGGTTCTGAACTCCTGTCATGACAATAATACCTAATCACATATCCCTTTTAAACAGTTTTCTCCCTCATCTGTTTCAATGCATGATACATTATTTATCCCATCTTTCTCAGTCTCCCCCCAACCCCAATGTCAGTACCGTTTTACAACAGTGGCACTAGAGACCTCCTTCCTCTCTCCATCCATTATAGTAAAGTTGTTGTTAAGTGCTGTCAGATCAACCCAGACTTCTAGTAACACATTGTACAACAGAACGAAACACTGCGTGGTCCCGCATCATAGTCACAATCTTTGTTGTGCTACAGTCACTGCTATGCTGGTCTTATTTTGAAATCACTCTGTCAGTTCTTGTTGAGGGACTGATTCTCAGAGACTTCCTGACTTCTGAAATACTTTCCCTTCCTAAAACAATCTAGAAAACAAGCGTCCCTTCCTACTGCCCATCAATGATAAATGAATGAGAAGAATTATAAGTAGTAAATCCTCTGAGAAATTTTCTTTAGTCATAAAAACTTTTAAGTTAAAAAGTCATGGTAAAAGCTGGTAATGGCTGCTACATTATCATCCCTTAAAATCTTAAAAAATGACAACTCTCTCTCTCTCTCATTGACATCAGGTCAGAGCCCACATAGCTGACCCTCCAATGGGTTTACAGAGACTGTGAATTCACAGGTAGAGATTGCCCACTTTTCTCCTGTGGAGCTGCTCATGGTTCGTACTGAGAGAGTGGTGTAGCCTTTGTGTTAGCAGCACAGTTTCCTGAGTTCTCTTGAAAAATGGCAACAAATAATTTTCTTATCTTTCCCTCTGCTTATCTTAATCCTTTTCTAGCTTTTGTTGCTGACAAAGTCCAGCTATTGTTGTTGTTGTTAGAACCTGCCTTGTCCAGCTGATTGTGACTCATAGTGGCCCTGTGAACAGCAGGTCTGCGCCTTGCTCTATCCTGTGCCATCCTCATCACCCCTGTCATGGTCAAACTCGTTGGTACTGACACTATGTCAGTCTATCTTGTTCAGAGTCTTCCTCTCTTTTGCTTACCTTTCCCCACTTGCTGTCTTCCCCACCCCTCACCCTGCAATGGTGAGGCTAAATTCATTGTGGTTTCTAAACTCTTCTCAGCCAGACAGGTGTAGGAAGGACATAAGCATGGTGAGCACACCAATCAACTGTAGTTCGTGGTGGCCATAACATTTAAATCCAAAGTGGGTGGCTCTGCAAGCCATTCAAAATGAATAAAAGAAAACTAATAGGCATTTTCTGAATACATTCTGGTCTAGTCATGTTCCCTGGAAAATCCAGTATAACATTTAGAGTTAGGACCATCATAATTCATTGCATTGACAATAGTTGTGCAATGTACTTTGGCTCTTCTATTGTACCCTAACAAAATAAAATCTGTGTTTTTAAAAGTTTAAAATTACTAAATTCCTTCAAGGACAGTTAGGAAAGAAAATGGAATTGACAACTATTTAGCCTAAGCTAAGAAAAGGTAGACACGGAAAATAGTGGAGAGAGGAGAGAGGTGGGAAGAAAGAAAAGAGAAGCTGATTGGAACTATTTTCAACTCAGTCTTCCATGGCATGTGCCAAGTAGATTCTACTTAGAGGCTTCCACCAGCTACAGTTTGTTTTGTTTTGTTTCATTTGCCAAAGCTGGAAGGAGAGAAGGGGAAGGTATACAGTGGAAATATTTAAATTACTTAAATGTGTGAAATGAAATATTGAATGTGAATGTGAAATGGGTGACTAATTTCATGTGAAATGGATGACTAATTTCATATTGGAATCCTGTTTGTATTTTCAGACATGGAAGTTGTTCTTCTTCTATGGCTACGTAGGGGTTTTTTAGTAGCTTTATTTTTATCGCCTTGCAAACAGATATGATAGTCCTTCCCCCAACTAATTAACACACAAACATTGAACCTAGTCCTTGTGGACTTGCATGTATCTTCCTGGATTTTTAGTTTTTAATATCCAAGTTTCTTCCCAAACTATGAGTGATAAGTAGGTTTCTTAATCACATAAAAAACTTGTCTAGAATCATTCTGCGCAAAGAATTTTCAAAGCACAAGTTGCTGACTTTGAACGTTGTTGTTGTGTTGTTGTTGTTGTTATGTGCTGTCAAGTTGCCTGAGACCCGTAGCGACCCTATGGACAGGAGCTCTGAAGCCTGCCCTGTCCTGAGCCAGTCTTACTAATTCTGACACACCAAACCCCATTGCCCCAGGGTTGTTGATTCATTTCTTTAACCAACATCACAGATATTTTTGCCTTAGTAAGGTATGATCAACAAAATGACAATTACAGGCAAGTAATTTATCAGAATTTGTTTTAGTGTTCATGTTTGCTCATTAATTTGGCATTGACTTTCTGAGATATTTTATATCCATACTTAAAGATAGATTTAATATGCATGCTTTTGCCTTATAAAATTTTCTTAAAGGCTATCATGTAAACTCTGTAGAGTGTTACCCTGAGCAATAGACCCATGGCAATGAATTTGATATGTTTGGTCTTGACCAGAGTATCATCCCCTTTCCTAGGCTGCATCCTTACCCATTTACCCTTCTGTTATCAAAATTCAGTCTATTGACAGATGTGTTGTAGAAAGCGTGAACTTTGTAGCCTAAAAGATCTGGGTTGGAATGCCTGGACTGTAAAGCTTTTTTCTTGAAAAAAACCAAAAAAAACCACCTTTATCTTCTCTGAGCCTTGGATCTGTCGGATGGACAAAATGCTACTGTGCTGGCAAGTTTGGTGAGACTCAGAGTTGCTGCTGTGTTTGAAAGTACCTAGTGTGCTGCCTGGTGCATTATGGGTGCTTGATGGTTACTCCTGGGGTTCCTGGCCTGTCTAGGACTTGGTGGGTTGGGTCATTAGGGATACCAGGAGACTTGGCATCCACACTAAAAGCACACTGATTGTTAAAAAGGAGAGGTGGTTAAGACAGGAGCTCTAGAAATCCAGACAAGTTCCTACTGTTTTGGAATAATAATCCTAGTATATCACATAAGTAACCGGAAAAATACTGGTGATCTTTGAACAGCAGAGCAAATAATTATGAAAATTTTTTTTATATAGGCTAAAAATATTTTCTGAAGAAAGTGTACCACTCTTTGGCCCACCCTTGCCGTCTCCACCGGTGTTTACAGACCACCAGGAATTCAGGGACTTTTTGCTAGTGAAATGTAAGTTTAGTGTCTGTTTTGAAATTTTTTTTCCATCCAACAAGAAGCCATAACTTTATTAATTAATGGTAGAAACAGTACAAATTGCAAACCAAACTGCAGTTACTCTTCTGAAGCACCAAAGAAAGTCCTCATTTTCCCAGATGGCTACACTGTTAATTCCGTAATAGCATTTACAATATCATTACTGTTGTTCTTCAGGGCTTGGACTGCCTTTGCTCTCGACATACTTGCTTATTACATGACTAACTCTATGTTCTTAACTTCAATGCCTGTTTCATCAACCTCTTCCTCTTCACTCTCTTCTTGAACAGTTGGAGTTTGTGTATTTTCTTGAATGTTTGAGATAGCTTCACCTTGAATTTTTAATTTCTCAGCAGCTGCTGGCTGTGCTTGCTGAGATAAGTCCTCAATCTTGGCTTCACTGAAAACTATGTAGATATCTGAAGCCGGGCTCTTAGAAACATCTGGTTTTGTGATGACAAAGAGGATATTCTTAGATTTCCGCATAGTGACTCTAGTAACCCCTGTGACTTGTCGAAGTCCCAGTTTGGACATCGACTTCCTAGCCTTCTTTTCACTCTGACATTGTTTTTGCTTTACTGACTGGTTCTTCATCAATTTCTGCTGCTGCTATCAGCTGCGCTTGTTGTGTGGTTGCCTGTGTGGAATCCTGTTCGTCGAGCTCTGGTACTGATTCCTCACTGTCGGATTCTGCTCCCAACCCTGCCTCAGCCTGGGGCAGTGGCAACTCCTGCTCTGTCGCAGGGATGGTTTCTGTGGCTTCACTGGGCATTTTGTGCAGGGCACACAGAACCAAGATGGCAGCAGAAAGAGAGCAAGCGAGAGCTTCAAAATTTTTTCCCAATTAGTTCTGCATCAGAATACTTTTTTTTCCCAAATTCTTCCACAATGTCATATAAAATAATATTGTTTAAGCTTCTAACTACTTTTAATTCTTTTCTTAAAACATATTTAGTAAAAAAAAAAATAGTATTGTGGGTCCCTCTGGTGGCATAATCTGGAGGGAGTTGCACAGCTAACCCGATGTTGGCATCTTTCTATTGGGTCAAATCCACTAGCAGCTGGAGGGAGGAAGATGGACAAGCCCCTCCCACATGATTTACAGTCTCTCAAAAATCTACTGGATGTGAGTGAGCATATGCGAACCTCAAGTCTTGGAGGTGGAGTCATTACCCGGCCTCAGACGCCAAATAGCTTATCCCAGTTATGAAAAGACAGTCTCTTCCTTCCTTTTGTTTCATCTCTCCTTTCCTGTTGGCCCTTTTTTCCTGTGAATCTCTTCATTCAACAGTCCAATGTGAGTCCACAAAGCCATTGAAATACAAATCTCCTCCAAATAACCCTCCAAGTAACTACCAAGTTCTACCTTTAACAAGCTTATCTCCAGGGCAGATCTTCCATTTTAATACTCCAAATTAAGAATTGACCAAAGAGGGAATCACACACTTTCTAAATCTACAATATCCAGTGTTCATTTATATAATATTTTTTAATCTCCCTCTAATTTTTTCTAAAACTGGCCTGCATATAACCATCCTTACACACTGCACTTTTTCCATGTACATTGAGCCCCACCTAATCCCTCATACACAGTGTACTTGATACAATTAGCTACCACCTATATATGTTTTTTATCACACTGGCCCCCCAAGACCTCACTGATCCTCCCCCCCAGTCTGTCTCCCCCACCAGCCTCCACCACCCCTGTGATCATCTCTCCTTCCCCCTTTTCCTCCCTTTCCTTCCTTCCTCCTTTATTTGTTTTCAATACAAAATTTTTACAATAGTTTGTTGCAGTTTATCTTGTATTTCATTCAAGTACATTGTGTTCTACATGATCCTCTATCCATTCCTATGCACTGTATTTTATACAATCAACCACCATCGATCTGTGTACATGATACCATCTCTTCAAGACCCCATTAAATCTTTTATCATTCCTTCACACATACTCATACACCCAGTCACAACAACAGAGAAACAAGCTGAGCTTGGCCATGTTCTTTCAGGGCTGACCACATAGCATGCACAAATGTGTAGAGAAGCAGGGAAGGTGGTTTGATGAGCAGGGAGTCATGAGGTCCCCACCCACCCACCCAGCCTGTTGACTTGACTTGGCCCCAGAAGGGGGTTAGAGCTGAGTGAGGAGACCCAGAGGTCTGGAGTGCAGGAAAAAGTGTGAACTCTGGAGCTTGTAGCCGATGCCCCCAGGCAGATGAAGAGAGATAATCCATGCTGTGAACCAAGATTGACTGCTACAACCTGATAGCTTGCTCTGGACTGGACGATGCTTATGGATGCAGATGCCCGAAGTTACCAAGTTAAACAGAAGATTCTTCCACAAATTAAATGTGCTTGTTTCCTCAGAGTACTGGTCTGATGGAATAAAAAATCAGTAACTGGCTATGTAAAATGGGTATTATTAGAGCATGAGACATGAAGTAGCTGTGTTACACACTTTCACAAAAGTAGTGTTTGATAGGATAATTGTAAGGAAGGAAAAATCCCACAATATAAACACATGAAATATAATGCAAATGAAGGACTGTATGGAACACAATATACATGCATGAAATACAATATATATGAATGAGAAAAATATTAATTAAAATCCACTAGAGGGTCAGCTATGAGTTGGATCCAACATTAAGGCAATGAATTTGAGTTTTTAGTAGTGGGGTGTAGGTTTTCTCTGTGTCTTTATCTATACCCACCATCCTGTACCACCCCCTACCTTGGAGTTTATCCATACTGACTTACTCATAGTATTCCCTGGGGACTCATTTTATTCTGCCTTGGGTTATAATATGGTCATATCTGAATCTCTGTTATCAAATATGTCTCCTGCCATTGTCAAACAGTAGGATGTAGATGGGTGAACTATATATACTTAAGGACACAAAAAGTTGTCAGGGAATGTGAGAGAAAAACCTAACTGTTCCAGACTTCACTAGGTGGTGAAGATAAATTTTAGCTACACTGATATGCCAGATACTTGATTCTGAGCCTTTATCTTCTTAACAACACAATTTTGTGTCTCTCATCCTCAGAATACCCCTTAGTTACTGTGTCTGGAGGATCCCATGATGGGACAGGCTTGTTGGTTCATCCACTACATTCTCTTCATGGAACTCCATTGTTTTAAACCACGAGGGCTCTGGTAGTGCCACCCAGTCTGCCCTTTGTGAATAACTTGCTTTCCTGTCCTCTCAGGAACACTTGCTGACAGCGCCATGGCAGGCTTTCCCTAATGCCGTCGCTGTTGCACGGTGTGGGAGGAAGCACTTCTCTCTTCTGCTCTAAGTCCACCTTAGCTCCTGGCACCAAAGTAGCACTGATTCCTCCAAACCTTCACAGAGTCCTTTCTGAAAAAATGACCGTTTCAGCTTTTAGTCTTTGGTCCTACTATCGTGAAAGCCAAGACCAGTTTCTCAGGCCAGGGGAAAGGAAGAGATGCTAAATTGCCTTCCTGTCTTTTGTCTTCTCTTTGCCTCAGTCTCTTCTTCATATCCCTGAATATGAATCCTCCCTCAGCAGCAGCAGAAAAGCTCCTCAGTACATCTGTCCTTGCATTTGACACTTGAGGGAATGTGTCACTTAATTGGAGGCATCAAGAGTATCCTAGTTCTAGCCAAGCTGCTCAGTTACCTCTTTTTCTTCCAAAATGTCCTAATTGGAGACTGGGGAGTGAAGGGATTATGTGTGTGGCATTACCCACACTAGGGTCTGTAAGTAATTTTCATTCTGATACAACAGGAGCATTGCATTACACATTGATATTTCTTGCAAATATCCTTGTATCCTCCTTTCTAATATCTATACCTCTTATTCCTAATGCTAGAATAGGAATCACAAACTCAAACAGAGAGATAAATGGAGGAAGTGAATGAGTACTGGGAGCTGTAATCAATTAGAGAGTATATTCTTTGCTCTATCCTGTTGATGCAATTCAAGAATGTGAGCTCAGTGTTGCCAAATTGTCTGATTTTCCAAAACAAGCCATAAACATGAATTGCCTGATTCTTAAAGCCATGGGCCTGTGTTTTACAAATCCAGAGTATCAGGTAGAGATCAAGAAACAGAAATGAAACAGAGTTAGCAACAGAAAATGGGTTTAACTAGAAGCTGAAAGGTTCTTGGAAACATGCGCTCAGGATGCTAGTGGTTTTTTTAAGAGGAGCAGTCGCAGCAGGGAAGAAACCACTCAGGGTGTGTAGTCATTTAACCACTGATTAGAGAATCACTGAGCAGCACTAAGGATTTTTTACTTCAAAATGGAATCTGCAGGCTTAAATGCATAGAGTGACTTTCTTTGGCATCTTTAGAGTGGATTGAGGTCATAGAAATTGAAAGTTCCATTGGTTTAGTAGTGCAGATTGAAAGGTAGGTATAAGAAACACAAGACTAAAGGAACTGAAGATTATGGAGAAAATAGTGAAGAAAGGGAGCGTGAGAGAACATGAAGGATTGCTAGATTAAGAGAACAAGTAGACACTAAAGATTTAGAGGTCTTTCTGAATTCCAGATGGGTTTAGCAGGAGGGAGGAAGAGGAAAGGAAAAAACGGTACTTCGATAGGATCTTCACCTTTCCCTTTATTCAGCCAGAGCTTGTGTCATTTAAATTGTATTCGAAACACCTTCAAACCAAAAAAATTCTCAGTCACAAAATTAAAGAGTAAGCATGCATGGTTTGAGTTCCTTGAGAGTTGTCTTGCCTCACAAAAGCTCAGCTTTATCCCAGCATTCAGATCCTTCTAGGAAATGCCTGTCCCCAAGAAGTTCCATTTTTCAGGCAGTTAACACTATCTGTCTTGGACTCTGGCCCTTGATGGAGAAGAAAAATATTTAATATTCATTCAGTGCCAAATATTGTGCCAGCTCTTTGTATGTATTATCTCATTTAAATTTTCACAGCAGCCCTATAAGGAAGCACAGCTAAAAATCTTTTGCAAGGTAGAAAACAGGGCCCCAGGGAGCTAAATAATTTGTCTATGAGTACACAACCAGTAGCAGAATTTGGATTCAAATCCTTAACTGTCCTCACTGCAAATGTCTGGCCTCTGCCAAACTCTGTCCTCTGCTCCAGTAGGTAACTAACACCCCACTGTCAGTTTCCAGTGTGTTGGTACTCTGTTAAAACCCCAGTTCTATTTCAGAAAGAATTGTCATAATCCCCAATACGCTGCTTAAGCAGTTGTTATTTTTTTTTCCCTAACAGAAAACATAGCAAATACATATTCAGTACCTGTTGAATGATAGCAGTTGTTTGCCCATATGTTGAAAGAATGGCTTGACAGGATGGATGGATGGATGGATGGATGGATGGATGGATGGATGGATGGATGGATGGATGGGTAAGTGGGTGGCTGTAATGAGTGAGAGGGTAGGTCAATGGTTGAGTGTTTAGCTAAAGAATTTTCCGATAATCAGATACACACTTTGTTCAGGAAGCTTACAGTCTAATTAGAAAGGTAAGATGTACCTAGACAATATGAATATGTAGAGAAAGTTAGTTTTTATACTTTAAGCAGTGAAGAAAATATAATGCCAATGCTAATGCTTGTGATGTCCTTTGTAACTTGATTTGCTTTAGTAATTAATGGTGAAAAAGCCACTTTGGAAACCCCAACTTTTGCCCAGAAACGCCGGCGTACTCTGGATATGCTGATTCGCTCGTTGCACCAGGATCTGATGCCAGATTTGCATAAGGTAAGCTGGTCCCATGGGCCTCATTCCTTTTCATTGAGTCTGAGTTGAAAACACAAATCTAGCTATAAGGTCCTGGTTAGCAAAGGAAACAAGGCTGGTGATCTCTCTTTATCACCAGAAAAAGGTGAGTGTAGTGTCTGTACATAAAGGAATGTGATTATCATGAAGCCACGGTCTGTGGAAGTTGAGGTGTGAGTTGAGAGACATTACTGTAACCTGGTAGTCCTTAAGATTGAAGATTGTTGTTTTGAGATGGCTGTCCTCAGTAATGCCAGGCTAATGGATAGGTTAAAAACTGGGACAGTGGAGAGAGACTGAGTGTTTTTCCAAGTTCTCTGGCCGTACAGTGCCACAATCAGGACTGAAGCAGACATTTACCTTTACTGAAAATGTGTTTTGTGCCAGATACTTCCCAGACCTCGTGTGCCTGCACTGTGCCACCTCTGAGAAGCTTATTGCTTTCAGGGACACATTTGCTCTTTCAATATTTCCAAACTCACGGTGAAATCACCAGCTGTCGGGAACTCATTAATTCAGGGTGAAATCATCATTGTTTAAAAACATTTTCCTTATTTACCACAGAAGCACAGGACAAATGAGGAGGCTCCCCTAGAATCGGTACGTTCATGTGAATCATGAATTCTCAGGTACCTGCCCAGGGGAGACAGAAAGCACCCAAATGCTCTAGTGCTCACGTGGTCACTTCTCTTCAGCATAATCACCACCATCATTTCCCCAGAAAAAAGAATATCTCAAACCCACTGCCATTGAATCGGTTCTGATCCATAGTAACCCCCCCTTGAGGTTCTGAGGCTGTCAGTTGTTGCAGGAGGAGATTGCGCATCTTTCTGCCTCAGAACCACTCGTAGATTTGAATCTCTAAAGACACATAGCGTTTTGGTGGGCAGCGCATCTCACTACAGACTACACCACTGTTTTTCAGGCACCCTTTAATGTCCAGCTGGTCAGGACACTCACGCTACTTAGAGGGAATGGGCCAGGCTAATCCCCACACCCCAGAGAACAAACCATACTCTATAATCTGTTTGTTCCACTGTTTTCTAAATTCAGAGAATGGTACAGAGAGGGCACCATGGTGAGCGCAAGAGGCAAGGGCATGGCTGAAACAGTCACAGACAGGCTTTCTCTCATCTCCCCACTCTCCTGAACTAAAGCCCAGTCTCTTTGCTAGACAGGCTTATAGTTCAACATATTTCTCTTCCATAGAAATTGTCACATGTGATAATCATGCAATTCATTATTTAATCTGTCTCTCCTATTATACTCCATGCTCCACAGGAATAGGACTGTTTCTAATAGATCCCTAACATCGGGGAGAGTTGGAGGTACTCAGTAAAGACTTGCTGATTGAATGCATGCACCCGATTCTATGACTGTGGTCTGGGAAAGATTCCTTTATTGAGAGCCAAACACATTAATTTAATGTGTGTAAAAAAAATTTAATGTGTGTCAGGTACTGTGTATCCATACATGGTCTTGTTCAACCCTCACAACACACCTAGGAGGTAGTTATAAAGAAACTGAAAATTGGAAATGAACTTGCTGAAGGCAACTCAGAGGGCCAGAGGTGCACAGCTCCAGGGATCACCATTCACACAGGTTTTGTTTCAGAGCCACCACAGAATGGCATCTATTCAGCGTGGTGTCCCAGATAACAGTAATAAGTAAGAAATGCAGATGTCAGGTTCCCTGGTTCCCAAGCCCATGCTCTCTGACATTACATTTACTCTCCACTTGCTGACTTGCACAGCATCTA
Source organism: Elephantulus edwardii (assembly GCF_000299155.1). Classification (NCBI taxonomy): domain Eukaryota; kingdom Metazoa; phylum Chordata; class Mammalia; order Macroscelidea; family Macroscelididae; genus Elephantulus; species Elephantulus edwardii. The sequence continues at coordinate 5,422,480 of NW_006399866.1, read as the reverse complement.
CCAACAACACCTAGTACATAGATCCTGGGGCACAGCAGGTACTCCTTAAATGCTTGTTGAATGAAAAAGTACAAAATGTAGGAATCGAACCATTTGGATGAATAGATCTGAGCTTTATGAGAAGCTAAGGTAATAAATTTGACAGCCATTTGTTGAATTCATGACTTGTATTTTTTCGTATTTAGAACATGCTTAATAGAAGATCTTTTAGTGATGTCTTACCAGAATCCCCCAAGTCAGCACGGAAGAAAGAGGAGGCTCGCCAGGCAGAGTTTGTTAGAATAGGTCAGGTAGGTTTTATTCTGAAGTGTTTTTTTGCTAGACCTGTCGTCATGAGTCCCGCTCAGTCTTGATGGCCCACCTGCAAAGACTTCGATGTATGCATACCCCTGTGGGAGTCTGTAATTGCCTTTGAATTGCTGTGGGAAGCATGGATGGGATTTTTGACACCACAAAAGTCCTCTGCACGGGGTGGGAGTACAGCAATCTGCAGGAGAGGAATAATGCTGACTCAAAGCAGAGAGGTCCCAGTGCCTAGCTCTTGGCTTGCTATGGTCAAGGGAATAATACTGACCCTCCTGCAGGTTTTAGAGGGATTTGATCACACAGGAGGAGATTGCCCATCCTTCTCCCCTGGAGCTGCTAGTGGCCTCAAACCAGGTGCCTCTGGGATTGCAGTGCAGCTTCTTGCCACTAGGCCACCAGAGCTCCCTCTACATTATAGTAAGAGGCCTGAATTTCCTGTGAGACACGGGACCAATCATCCTATTCATCCCAGTTTATGGATTAAATAACTCTCCCTGTGTTTGATCCCACAGATATTAATATTTCTCAGTTCTGGGAGTCAGCATAGCTTCTTTCTTGATCTCACATCACCTTGGTGAAGGGTGCTGCCTGCTGCAGAGAAGGTTCTGACCTGAAAGTAGGGAGCTAAGCAAGCCATATGTGTGAAGGAAGGTTGTGTTAGAGGCAAAGATCACTTTCTCCCAGAACAAACACCACTCTTACGGGGACTTCTAAACTCCAGTGCTTCCTTAGAATGCTCGCCCCTACTTCTGGGGAGCTCTGGTGGCATAATGGTAAGCAGTTGCGTGCGCTGCCAACCCAAAGCCAAACCCCCAGCTGCTCCGTTGAGAGAAAAATGGGCAATCTTCTCCCATGCCATTTTACCGACTCTGAAAACCCACCAGAAGGTCAGCCATGAGTCTACTGAATGGTACTTAACAACAACCCTACTTCTAGAGTTTCTGATTTATCAAGATTGAGACTGTTGTGATGGGCCTTGAATCAGAACTAATTCATAGCTGATTATCCACTGGGCTTGGCAAAGCTGTAAATCTCAGGGAAGAAGATTGCTCATCTTTCTTCCATGGAGCAGCTGGTAGATTCGAGCCATATGCCTTTGGATTGGCAGTGCCACTTCTTACCCACTAGGTGCCCAGAGCTCCCTCGGGATTAAGAAGGGACCTAGAAATCTATCTGAAAATCCTGTGCTGGCATATTTATCCATTGAAATGGTAGATTGCATCTGAGGCAATTTGTGCTAGACCACTGTAATCAGGGTTCTACAATATCCTGTTCACTTTACTCCTTATCTTCCATGAATGATATAGCAGTGTGGGAACCTGAAAATTTGGGTCTGAAATTGCTCCTTTATCATGAACTAGTCTTCAAATCACAGTTTCTTGCCCTGCTGTTCTTTTGCTGCCTAATAACAAACAATCTCTCTTCTTTAAGGCACTGAAACTCAAATCCATTGTGAGAGGGGATGCTCCATCAAGTTTGGCAGCTTCAGGGCTTTGCAAAAAAGAGGTGAGCTGATCAAGTCTTTCCAGGTTAACTGTGAATGCCTTTTATCCTCCATGAAGTCTTGGAAAGAGACTTATAGGACTGGAAGAAGAAAAGCTTGTCTCCTACAGACTTCTCAGGGGAAGCCTCAGATAAAGTTAGGTGATATTTAGTGAGACTCCCTCTTATGTATCCAGTAAGCACATGCATTTGCATTTAAATGGAACAGAACTGCTGGGCAAGGCAGGGTTAAGCAGGCTAAACACAACAGTGATTCTCAAACCTGACTGTACACATCTTGATCAATCACACAGGCTAATTCAGAAGGTTTGGGGCTAGGTCACAGCTCTACATTTCCAACAAGCTCCTCTCTGATGCCTGTGAAAATCATCCCAGAGATCATGTTGAATACGCCTTAGAGCAGTGCTTCTTGAGCTCCAGTGTGCTGAAGAGCCTCTGCAGAGTTTACAATTCACTGGGTCTGTTGTGAGACCTGAGAATCAGTCTGCATTGCGAGGTTCCCAGTTGGTGTGATGCTGACACTTCTGGTCAGAAGACCATAGTTGAGAAACCACTGCCTAATACCAGCCAGCCAAAGCATCCTGTGGCCTGTCAGCTTCTTGTTTCCACTTTCTACAGAAAAAGAATCAGATGATAATTAAGAAAGAAAGGGGAGAGTAAATAAATTGGAGTACAGATTTACTATACACATGATTTTGTATTGTCAAAAACCACCATATATACTTAATAACTCAATAAGTTGGTCTATGTTCAGAAAAGTAGAAATTATTCAAATTAAAAAAATTCACAAGCAGCTCATCACTAAAGTGTTCATTATAAAAAAAAAAGAATTGTGTGTATTTTTACTTTCATGGTAAAAGTCTGAGTTTTTAAAATTCAGATTGTAGAACCTACAGGCCTTTAAAGCCTAGTTTCAGGGAAATGAGCTACAAATACAAATGATGCTAAAAATAAACTTACAACTGATAATAAGGCCCCTTTCCCCAAATATGCAGAAATTCCCACTTTCTCTACTTGTTCGTAAGTGTAGTAGCAATTTGTAGTATTGCCTAGTACTTTATAAAATCCCAGTAAAATTTAATAACATTCTTAATCATACATTCTTAGGGATCTGGTTAGAATTCTGTGCTGTGCTTAGGCAGCACGACCGTGAGACCACCTGCTTGTCCCACAGGATCTGCACTGAAGTCCTCCGTGGCAGGGGCCAGTTCAGTACATTGACTGACTCCACCAGCCATCAGACCAGAATATCTGTGGCCTGCTTCCAGTTTGTACCGCTGATGCTTCACACACTGATACTCGAGTCTTTGAGAGCCTGTGAAAGCAATGAGACCCCTTCCCCAGACCTGGCAAAAGTTCAAATGGCACATGTGGATGGCGTTTTGATTAACACTCCAGAGGTTGCATAAGCACTCTATGGATCTTCTAAAATACTTTTAGATCTTCTAGGCTAAGAACCCCTTTTCCACCCAAGTGTTCTAAATTCACTTTCTTTTGATCAGAGAACATTTTATTATTAAGGATAGGTTCTTCTGTCTTCCTGTTACCCATGCTCTCATGTCTTATGTCTGTCTTCTGATGGGCATTTTTATTGACTTTTATTTCATGTCTCTTTGAGATAAATCACAGTCCCAGGATTGCCAGAAATAATCTTGGGGAAATGCCATTTTAATTAATGACTTGCACCTGTCTAGCCTCTCCAGGTTACAAAATGTTTTCTACATTTTTCAGGCAGTCTTCTCAGAACAGTACAAGCTGCATCCTAACAACTAGAGTTTTCTTTTGGAGGCTTTTATGTTTCTTACACAGAAATTGTGACTTCTCTAAGTTAAAAGTCCACAAAGCATTTACCCTCAACCCTCATAACACACATGCAGATGGTCCTCGGAGCCTTCATTACTACTTAGAATATGTGCCCCTCGTGCATACAAAACACACGTTCTCACATAGTCTCCAGTTGGACATCAGGTCCTTGTGTTTGATTGAGAGTAAAAGTAAGAATATAAAATTTCTTATACCTGAGAATCTTCAAGAACTTCTTTAGTCCTTTTAGGCTAAGCCAGGTGATTTGGAAAGCAGTGAATGATTCTGTTGAAAATGTCCACAATTTCAGTGTGATTAAACCCATTCAACGATGGCCCACCAACCCTGGGCAGTTCTGAGACAGTTGTGAGAACAAGCTCGTCTTTATGCCTGAAATGAAGACTCAAGTGAAAAGTTTATATACTGTGAATGTGTAATACAGGGGGAATGTTAATAGTCTGGTAGTGCTTGCCCATTTTCCTATAAGCAGATGTTTGTTTTTATTTTCCTTTTCAGATTTTATAGCCTTAAGTGTGCCAATAAGCATTTTTTTATATCAAGACAGTATCAATCTCATGCACTGTGTATAGTCTAATAATTTTGCTGAATCAGCAACACAGGAATCAGATTTTTTTTTAATAGTTATGTGGGACTTCCTTTTATGATGCACTAACATGAATTATATATACTTTTAAAAGAAGCAAATACGTCAAACTTTCAGGGGTAAAAAAAAAGTCTTAAAATTGTTTCCAGTGCTTCATTAAAACAATATAGAGACAGGTCATGATGCAAGCAACAACTGAATCCATTCTTTTCCTGTTAAATACATATTTGCAAGGAGACTATTCTTCTTATGAAAAGTAACTCAATCCAGACCTCCTTTCGTTACTGGGGTTTGGAGTGACAGTGCTCCCACTGGGCTATGTATCTGTGTTACTGTTTCAGGAGTTATACTGTATGTTTCCATTTTCTGGTACACTTATTTTCCAATGCTTGTGTTGCCTCACAGCCTTGGGAGCCCCAGTGTTTCTGCAGTAATTTCCCTCACGAAGCCGTGTGTGCAGATCCCTGGGGCCAGGCCTTGCTGGTTTCCACTGATGCTGGCGTCTTGCTAGTGGATGGTTAGTGAGTAGCTGCGACTGCGAATATCTTTATTTGTTAACTTGCAGTATTTCTAACATGGGCAACCATTAGTCAACTCCCTTTAGACTATAAATGTGTCATCAGAAGTGAAGTTAGCAAAATTGCATTTCCTTGAAAAATTAACTCCTCAATTTCAGGGCAAGCAGAGGGAAACCAGCTGGAGAGTAAACCAGGCATGATAGGTCTATCTGTTCCCCAAACCTCTGCTTAGTCTGAGAAACCATACCATTTGCAAAATTATTTACTCTTTTAACCAATACTTACCATGACTCCAACATTCTACTTGAAACCAAGAAAGATACAAAGCTATTTAGAACATCTGTGGTTTTGGGTATCTCTCTCAAAACCCTTTTTTAAAGATTTTTTTTATTCAAAACAAATAGTAAGAATATTAGAAGACGTATAGCTGATTATTACAGAAACAAAAGGAAAGGATTTTGACATGGAAACATTTCAATTTAATTGAAAATCAAACTCTCTGATAGACAAGTAGATCAGCCTGTCTGGAGAGCGAGTCAATTCCCTGTCTATCAGCTGGACATGTCCTTGGTGAGGATACTGTTTCTAGAATTCAACCTTAGTTGTAGATTTTTTTTTTATTTTTCCAATTAACATCTTTTTCTGATTTTATTTTTTTAATCATTGTTGCACCTTTCCCCCTAACCCACTCCACAATTCACTACTTGTTCCAGATTGTTCTCATACACCTAATACATAATCATCTATTCCTTTCAGACATTTCTTCCCCTCATCTGTTCATTATCTATTATCTATCTGCAGTGTTCATTATCCACTTTTTCTCCATTCTCTCCCCATCCCACTCCCATGTCTATCCTATTTTTATAATAGCAGCTGTGCATTATTTGTCCTTTTCTGCTGAGGTATTTCACATAGCATAATGTCCTCAAGGATTCCCCATGTTGTGTAATGTTTTACTATTTCCCTATTTTTTTTTGGGGGGGGAAGTCAAAAGGTTATAATCCATATTAATAACAGAATATAGTCAAGACAGCTCCCCAAATGTGCATGCAAGCACCTCAGACTAGAATGTCACAGCTTTTTTGGCCAGTGTTCCCACATTCTCAATCCTGCCAATATTGGTTTCCCACCCCTAGTTGTCCAACAAAGTTCTCCATCCTGCCAGTATTGGCTCTCCATGCCTAAGGTTTCATCTCAGTCAGATCTTGAATTCAGCCATAGGTGTTGCTACCATAGGTGCTATTTCCCTATTTTTTAATGCTGCATAGTACTCCATTGTGTGAATGCACAGTAGTTTGTCCATTCATTTGATGATGGGCTCTTGGGTTGCTTCCATCTTTTGCTGTTGTGAATAATGCAGCAGTAATGCAGATGTATGAGTGTGCATACATCTGCTTGAGTTGTGTCTCTGGTTTCTTTTCAGGATATATTTTCGGTAGTGGAATTGCTAGATCAAATGGTATTCCTATTTCCAACTTTATGAGAAAGCACCAGACCACCTTCCATACTGGTGATAACCATTTTACATGCCACCAGCAGTAAATAAGAGTTTAAATGTAGATTTAGACTCAAGAACAGTGTAGTCCTCTCCAAAAGGAAGTCCCTTTAGTTTCTTTCACATGCTTAATGTGGCCTAAAGGGATTCATTAACCCAAGTGTTCCTCTCCTAGAGTTCAGAGCAAGTGGTAGGCATTGAGATAGCTCTTCCAGAGGCATCTACCGGACTGCGTGGAGTGAGCCCATCTACTCTGTTGCCATTGAATACTTTTGAGAATACTTAAAGCCATCTGCCATAGAATGTTTTCAGCATACTAAAAGCTGTCACTGTGAGAGTAGCATAATGGCCTAACACCATGTAGCAGCTTCTTGTCCTTTGACACTAATGCTAAATCCCTCCCTCAGGCCCTTAATCAGCAAAACTAAGTGCCTGCCGTGTGCTGGGCATGTTCGAGGCATCTGCTGTAATATGACAAGACAGCTGAACTGCTTTATAATGGACTTGTTTCTGACCTTATCCGTTAGTTTGGGTATATGTTTTAATTGTGCACACAAAACATGCATATGCCTAATTCCCTAAAAGATAACTTACAATTAATAAATTCATAATTTATTTCCTCTTAGAAACTATAAAACAATTAGAAAATATTTGTGACCTGGAGGGAATTACTTAACCTCTCATAGTCTTCTCCAGTTTTTCCAAGGTAGGATTTCTTTTTTTAAGGACCTAGAAAATAGCTTAAAATGGGAGTGATGATAATGATTAACGAGATAGGATTGTGAGGGTTAAATAAAGTCATTTGTGTTAACTATTTAAATCATTGCCTGGCACATACTAATAGCTTATTAAACAGCCACTTTCGTCTTTGCTGCATATCTCTACAAACTTGCTGAAAAGTGCAAAATCCTTAGATTTGTTAAAAATACTACCAATTTTTTTTAAGTTTCAAACAAAGCAGAGGTAGAAGTTGAGTCCAGTCTCTTAAAATGAAGAAACTGAGACTGAAGAAATGGTATGCCTCACCCAGGGTCACACAGATGGGGAGTGCACACCAGGAGCCAGGAACCAGGGCCATCCTTGTCCAGGGTGAACCCAGCCACATTTTGTTTTATTACATAACACACCACCAGTGCTTTTTTATCAAAGCTCTGGTAGATTAGTGGCAAGAAGCTATGCTGCAATCCCAAGGGCATGTGGTTTGAGGCCATCAGCTGCTCTGTCAGGGAAGGGTGGGCAATCTCTTCCCATGTGATTAACTGCCTCTGAAAACCCGCTGGAGGGTAAGCTGTGGGTCAGTTCCGACTCTGCGGGACACAACAATCAGTGCTTTTATCTTTACATTAGCACAGACTGCAAAAACTATACTAGTAGGCAAATAATTATGAAAAATTTTGCCATTAAAAAACTGTAAAAGTCTGTCTACTTACTTGGGAAAGTGAAATTATGCCTTCCAGTGGCTACTCTTAAGGCTTACTTTGAAAAAAGGATCTGTTTGAGATGATGCTTCTTTTTCCCCCTGTAAAATCCAAACCAAACTTTACCAACTCCCTTTCTGAAATGTTAGTATTTACATACCTAAAATTGGATGGAAAAAAGAAATAAAATTGAATGGAGGTATTAGATACAAGGATTATGGTGAGTTGCTAACAAAACTGGTTCTTCTAAACTTGCAGGCAATCTTAAGTAAAAGATAGCATGTACACTTAGATTTATTACTTAGCTTAAATCTAAGACCTAGATTTGTCCATGTGATGTTTCCCTGTGCTTCCCTGTTTGCTTTGTTGCAAAGGAGAATAACCCTTCAGGCTTGCTTTGTAGTCCTTGTGTTTTAAGCCCCCTGCTCTTCTTAGCTGTTTATCTTTTTCTTGTCTACACTTAATCACATTATGAATTGTTTCCATGAGTGAGTGAATGTGTGCGTTTCATTTCAGCTTTAGTTCCACTTCATCCTATTAGCCTCTGCTTAATTTCATTAAATTTAGCTGCATGAGAGTCTACTCCTTTCAAGGTCATTTTTAAAAATTAAAATCCTGTGTGTTCTAAGTGTAGCAAAACCTACTTTGAAGGGAGTCTACATACTGATTAAATATGCTGTTACCATTAGTTCTGGTTTTAAGATAATAGAAAAGCAGGGTCTAAATGTGAAGTTTTTTCATAAAGAGATTACAAGAAAGAAAAAAATGTTCTAAGGCCCATGTGTCATTTTCTCCTATTCTTACCTCTTCCTCTCTCCTATGCTATGTGGACAAAAGCTCAGCCATCTGAGAAAGATTTCCTAGAGAATAATTTTTACTCAGTATACAGGTTAGCATATGTAGGTATTCCTCTGTTTAAAATTTTAAATGACATTTTCTACCATTCGTTTAATCTTTACATGACTTTTTGTTCCCGTGGTTTCAGCATAAATCTGGGGACGCTTGGTGCTGCTTTTATGCCACAACTGATTAAGAGCAAGGGTTTTAGCCTTGCACAGAATTGAGTTCTACGAATGCAAGTTGTGACCTTGGATAAGTCTGAGCCTCAGTGTCTTCATTTGTAAAATGAGTCTTTACCTAATAGGTCATGTGAGCATTTAAATTAAATAAATCAGACACTTAGCATTAGAATCTGGCATGTAATAAGCATCAGTGTCTGTTAGCTGCCATTGTTGCTGTTGTTGTGGTTACACAACAAAAGGAAAGACTATATTATTTAGACAAATATAATGACATTACTAGAGTAATCCCATGTTTTGGAAAATCAAGGCTTCCTCCCAGCCACATACAAAGACCCTGAGAACGAACTTCTTTTTATGAAATACTAGGGTAGAAGATATCCATGGACTGCTAAGAAAACGAACAGGTTCGTCCTGGACAGGATTAAACCAGGCTGCTCCTTGGAGGCAAAGATCCTGAAGCTTCGTCTGACATACTTCGGACGTGTTACAAGGAGGAACCAGTCCTTGGAGAAGGATGTCATGCTTAGGAGGGTGGAGGGACAGCACAGGAGAGGAAGACCCTCTCTGAGGTGGATTGATTCAGTGACTGGGGTAATGAGGGTAGGTGTGTCAGAGACAGTGAGATTGGCACAGGACAAAGCAAGGTTTAGGGCTGTTGTACTGTGAGGTTGCTGTGAGTCACAGGTGACTCTATGGCACATAACAACAACAACAAAGGTAAAAGAGGAAGAGAAGTGATTAATGAGGTATCATAAAATTTAGATTTGCCCCAATATTTAAGAGGAAGGAGAGCTATTGCTTGGAACGGGACATGTTTGAAAAGATGGAAGGTCAGTGAAGGAGAAGAAGACCCCCAATGAGATGGATTGACACTGTGACTTCAGCAATGGGCTCTAGTGTGTCAGAGATGATGAGGTTGGCACAGGACAGGGTAGGTTTCAGGATGGCTGTTCCTGGGGTCACTATGAGTCATTTTCGGCTCAGCCCCTAACAAGAACAACAACCAAGACAAGACCTGATAATAACATTAGTACATTCTCTGCTCACTACGTCCAGAGCTCTCACAGGCTTGTTGTGCCAGGAGAACCTTCTCCTTCATGTTGTGATGTTGAGTACCATTGTCAAGTAAGAGCCAACCCATAGTCAGTGGGTTAACAGAGGCAGTAAAATCACACAGAAGGAGATTGCCCATGTTTCCTCAGCAGAGCAGCTAGTGGATATGGGCCACGTGCCTGTGGACTGGTAGCATAACTCCTTACGCTAAGCCGCCAGTGCCCCCTTCTCTGCCATGATGCAGCTACTAATTCTGGACACCCCTAGGGATGGATGTGCTGACAAGACTTAGATTTCTGGAAGAGGCGAGTTGTTCAGAGTTCTTGCACCTAAATGATTGCTAGACAAAGAACTCCCAACCCACCATAGCAAAGTACCTAAATACTACATTTAGAACCTGGTTCAAATAAAGAATGAGGTAGCCAGTTCTACCTAAAGTGCTTACCCGGATCTCTGGACTGCCTTGTTTTGAGTCTTCATCAAGCTCCAGTAGCCCTTTTTACTTACAATGAACAGTATAACTCTTTTAGCCCCTGTGTTCTAGACTTCCAGAAACAAAGTAATTGCTCACAATTTAAAAGCCCAGTAAGTACATTAAAAACAAACCCTAAGTGTAGATGAGCTCTCTTTAGTCACCATTTGCCTGAAAATATTCCTGAGAATTTTCAGTTAAATTTGACTGTTTTAAATTTTTCTATTAGTTGGAAAATTTCATTTCCACTTTTCTCCCAGTTTTCTTTCTTTATTTTTATCTACCAAGTGATTTCATATTCCTGAGGAAAGAAAATTTGTAGATAACCTACTACTGATACAGATGTAGGGCTTATTAGATTAGGGTGCTTTTTTATTTCTTTAAAATACAAAAGTAAATATTCATTTTACATTCTTGATAAATATATAAAAAGATGACATATAGGATATATACCTAAAAGAAGTGATTTATTTTCTTTTGTTGATTTTATTGTTATTTTTTCAGTTGTGATTTTAATGAAAGTTTCCCAAAAAGTTGCATTTTCATTCGCTCATTGTGTTGTTCAAGCGACTCGATGGCACATAACAAAACAACATTGTGTTGTTCTTTTTTAAGATGTTTGGTTCTTTGGTTCCAACCCCAGTGAAAACTAGCATGGAAAGGTGTTGCTTCTTCTCTGGTGAAAAATAAGGTGAACACAGTCTTCATGCCCCTGCTACAGGGCTTGTTATATAGAGTTCTAAAGATCTTTAGGGAAAGCAGTAATACCTCTCCCTGAACTGAGAAAAAATTAGTGCTTGAACACACTGCACAGTTATGAACACTCTAGAAGCTGCCTCAACACCCTTGTCTAAAGCTTAGGGCCCTCACCTACCTGCAGGCATGTTAGATAGATGCGGCAACAGTGTGGCTGTTGTTCAGTGCTGGGTAACCAGGTTTCCTTTTCCAGATGACCTCCCTTCAGTGCCAGTGTTTGACAGAACTCTGCCTGTGAAACAGATGCACGTGCTGGAGACTCTGGACCTCCTGATCCTCAGAGCCGACAAAGGTGGTGTTTTCTTCCATGTTGTGGGCTCTTGGAGGGGGTGAGGGAAAGGTGTAGATCCTTCTTCTGCAGCAGACACTGAGGGTGTTCCAGCTGCCTAGGCCATGCCAGCTTTTTCTATTTCTGCAGCCCGGTGGTCTGGTTCTTTGGTGTCCTAGTTGTTCTGTTAAGAGGGGTGATAATGAACTTAGAGTGGGGTAGAGGGGTATCTGCAGTGGCATTGTTAGGTAAAGGTGGCAGATGTCTCCTGAACTCTGGAACACCTCAAATCTTTATTCCTCCAGCTGTAATTTTCCTGCATTCCCACCCACTGCTTCCAGGTCATTTAACTTTGCTGTGTTAATCTCTTCTTCCATCTTTTTCTCTCCCCAGGAAAAGATGCCCGCCTCTTTGTCTTCAGACTAAGCACAGTGCAAAAGGGCATCGAGGGGAACCAGGCTGTGAAGAGCAAGTATGACTGCCGAGAAAATAAGCTGGAGAAAACAAAAGGTGGCTGGGCTCGTCATCCTTCATTGGTTTCTCTTTAATTTTTTTCTCAGATGGCTCATGTTTCACCAGAAACAAAAATATAAAGTTTTATTTTACAGGTTTATTTTTTACTTCCTAAAACATCGTAATGATAGTATCATTGGTCTTTAAGAGACCATTGAAAGAAAAATAGGTTGAGAGGATGAGAAGACATTCTAGGCCATGTAATGTGCTGGAGGCAAATTAAACTCTATTTGCAAATCTGTGAGAAAGATTTTTACACACTGGTTCCTGAAGCTTTCATCTTCTCTCATTTTACATGGTGTAGGAGGTATGACATTCTGTCCACAAATCCTAGAATGTGGGGAATATAACATCCTTAAATTTTCTGTAACTCACCCTGATTTTTATTTCAAGTCATCATTCTGTTTTCATCAGTTCATGTGTTCTCCCTTCCCCCCCCCCCACTTCCTGGGGCATGCTCAGTTTCTAGGATTGTTAGGGAATGCCAAGGCCTGGGGGCTTCCCGGCCTTCCTGTCATCTGTTCAGTTTCATGTGTTTCTCCTTCCAGGTTGCCATTTGTACGCCATTAACACTCACCATAGCAAAGAGCTGAGAATTATTGTCGCAATCCGGAATAAACTGCTTCTGATCACAAGGAAGCAAAAATCAAGTGGGGTAACCAGCATCTCATTGCTGTCTCCCCTGTCAGAGTCACCTGTTGAAGAGTTCCAGTACATCAGGGTAGGTTTTTATGTCTTCAGATCACTTTTTTCTTGGCTGAAGTGTTTGGGACAGATCCTCTTTCCACTCAGAGTGTGTCTACTAGTGGTGTCTACTTCTAACCAGACAGACCCTCAACTCTGACACCTACTTTCCCATGGAACATTCACACCAGAAGGGCGTTTCTTTACTCCATCCAGTTATTTGTTTTGATGAATCCCCACAGGTGCTTTTCTAGGCACTAGAAAAACAACAGTGAACAAACACAAACCTCTGTCATGGAGATTGCTTTCCAGTTGAAGGAAATAAGCAAAAGTACATATGACACCAGACATAAAGAAGTGCTGAGAATAAAAAATAGGGTGGGGGGAATCAATAATGATTGCTGGCTGAAAATCAAAAGTTGGAAACCAAGGAGAGGGATATGCAACTAAAAGATAACAGTTTTTAATTAAAAAAAAAAAAGATAACCGTTTTGGCAATAGAAATGAAGCCGGGGAACCATACGATGGAATTTTGCGATACCAGTAACCTATGCATTGGAAATACCATTTTCAACCACACAAACAGTGACTATGCCCAATGGAATACACAGGAATTTAATTTACTATGTTTATGGAAATAGCTACCAGAGAAGCTCAATATCTGTCAGAATAAAGCCTGGAGTTGACTGTGGAACAGATCATCAATTGCTCCAATGCAAGTTCAAGTTGAAACTGAAGAAAATTAAAGTCCCCAAGTACAAGCTTAAGTGAATTTTGCCTAAATTTAGAGACCATCTCAAGACTAAATTTGATGCACTGAACTCTAGTAAACAAAGGCCAGTTGATTTGTAGGATGCCATCAAACATGAACAAAACAAAATCATTTAAACACACACACATACACACACACACACACACAACAGGAAAGAAAGAAAAGATAGACAAAAAATGGACATCAGGCAAAGAAAAGAAAAGGGGGGGGAAATCCAAAATAAATCGACATCAGAGGAGACTCTGAAATTTGCTGTTAAGTGAAAGTAGCTAAAACAGCGCAAGAAAATTTATAGTAAAAGAACTTAACAATTTCAAAGAAAAGTTAAAGACCATAACGAGTTAGAAAATCAAAGGGGAAGTACATATTTGACAGTTCTCAAACTAAAAAAGGTAAAAATTCAGTCTTCAAAGAGTCTGTGGACAAAATATTGAATATCCTGGGGACTAACACAAGAACAAATAAATCTGTCCCGGAGGAAATATAACCAGGGTGCTCCTTAGAGGCCAGGATGCTGAGACCTTTGTCACGTTCTGTGGACATGTTGTCAGGAGGGGCCAGTCCTTGGCAAAGGACATCACGCTGGGAAAGGTAGAGAAGACAGCTCTCAAGGAGATGGATTGACACAGTGCCTGTGTGAATGGGCTTGAGCATGGCAGAGAGCATGAGGATTTGAACAGGCTAGGGCAAGGTTTCAATGTGTTATTTATAGGGACACTATGAGTTGTAGTCAAGTTGATGACACCTAACATGGGCAGAATATTGAATGATGCAGTAAACATTGAAAGAAGATGGGAGAAGAGTTGCTGGACCAAAAAAAAAAAAATAGATCCACATTCCACCACTTCAAGAACTTGTGGTATTGAAGGACGAAATCCAAGTTTCACTGAAGGCTGGGCTGGCTGGGACAGAGTAAACAACGCAGGGGGCCAGGTGGTTCTGGGACCTGAGTGTCTCAAGTCCAGAAGGCCATTGCAAAAACTTTTGCTATAATAGAAAATCATAGGAGATCTTTAAACAGAGAAGTGACCTGTTTTGAAAATAACTTTGGCTACTATGCGGAAGGACAAGGGTGGGAATAGAGAAATATGCAGGACCCCAGCAAGGATGACAGTGGCTCTGGTAGCTTTGAAGGGGCCATGCTTGCTGTAATCAGTAGATTTTACTGGTAGAGTGGGGATGAAGGCCTGTGAGAAAAGCCACCTCAGGGATCCTCTAACCATCTCTTAACTTGTTATAAGTTACCATACATTAAGATACAAAAGAATTAACCACTCAGGTGAATACTCTCGTGGCCTAGTGGTAAGAAATTATACTATCAACCTAACGGCACACAGTTCAAATTCTCCAGCTGCTCCATGGGAGAAAGATGGGCTATCTCCTCCCATGCAATTTACTACCTCTGAAAACCCACTGGAGGGTCAGCTCTGGGTTGGTTCTGAGTCCATAATTTACAACAACAAGGTGAATACAACTATAGGCAAGCTGAGAAATTACTTGTGCCCAAATGAGGTTAAAGGTCCCAAGAATCTACAGTACATTTCATGCTAATAATTAAGGGAACTGAACAGCATTGAATACTTATGTTTAAAAGCTCTGAAATCAGATATCCCAAGTTCAAAACTTGATATTACTGCATATAACTGTGCAACTATAGGCAAATCACTTGACCTTGGAGCCTGTTTCCTATCTACAAAATGGACTAACAGATGTGTCTACTTCATAAGGCTGTTACATGGATTCAGTGAGAATATTGCCTGGCATGTAAAAAATGCTCACTAATGTTATCTGTTCTTGCTATTATATCTTTCAGTGCTGGGACTGACACTCTGAGGGTTAAAGCAGAAAATACTGTTGAATCAATCATGTAAAATTGTTTTCTGATCTCTACCCTTTCCTGTCAAAAAGAAAGCTCTGTAGAGAGCTCTGGTGGCCTGGTGGTAAGGTGCTCAATTGCAATTCCAGAGGCAGTCCGTTTAAATCCACCAGCTGCTCTGCCAGAGAAGGGCAGTCTCCTCTCATGCAATTAAAGTGCCTCTGAAAACCCTCTGGAGGGTCACCTATGAGTCGGTTCTGACTTAATGGCACACAACAACCACCACCTCCACCCTTGGAGATAGCTTATAAAACAGAGAAATTGGATGTGATTCCTGGTTAATGTGGCTGCTTTGTGTTCTAACCCTTTTCTCCTACATCCTCACACAGGAGATCTGTCTTTCTGACCCTCCCGTGGTGATGACCTTAGTGGATGGGCCAACTGAAGAGAGTGACAATCTCATCTGTGTGGCTTATCGACACCAGTTTGATGTGGTCAACGAGAGCACAGGGGAGGCCTTCAGACTGCACCACGTGGAAGCCAGCAGGGTAAGTTGGCAGTGCTGGGAACAAATGGGAGTCAGACAAGACCAGAACTGACTGTGCCTTCCAGCTTTGTGATGTCATGATTAGGATTTCTTTAGAATTGCATATCTGTCCTAACGGTGTATTACTGTTGTTGTTGTGTACTGTGGAGTTCTAACTGACTCTTAGCCAACCCTCCAGTGAACTTTCAGAGGTATATCGCATGGGAGGAGATTGCCCTACCACATGGAGTTGCCATTTTTATGGATCAGAATAGTTTAGTCTAATATAATGAAACATTTCCCTTGTCCCACTTCACTTTTCCAGATTTTTCTCTGCCATTCCATCCTTTTAAAGGAAAAAGAAATGAAGACTCTAAATACAAATAAATAAGTAGATGACACTTTTAGCAGGAGGGCTATTAATATAAGATTCTTCTCTGTGGCCCTGCAGACTCACAATTTGAGAGCTGGTGTCTGGGAAGAATGTAGTATCCTCTCTATCCTCTTATTATATAAGCTCTAGTGGCCTAGTGGATAAGAAATTGCACTACCAACCCAAGGGCAGACAGTTTAAATCAAGCAATTGCTCTAAGGGAGAGAAATAAGTCATTTCCTCCTGTGTTATTTATAGTCTCTGAAAACTTGCAAGAGGATCATCTTTGAATTAGTCCCAGCTCCACATCAATGACTTTTTTGTTGTTGTTGTTATCCCTGTAGAGGCCCATTGCAAAAGGAAGAACCGAGAGAGCACCATTAGGAAGGGGGTCTACACTTCCTGATCTGAGCTCCATAGGGAGCATTGATGTGTTAGAGTTTGGACAGTATCTAAGATCTGCCCAAACCTGCTCTAAATCTCTAAAGTTATGGGTTTCAACCTGAACATTAGCACTGTAACATCACTTTGTAACCTGTACTGGAGCCATCTTCAGCTCTGATGTGAATGTCAGCTGATGTTGAAGTGAACTCTTCAGCCCATTTATTGTTGTGAAGCAGGGTGAGGCTTGAGAACACTGGAGCCATGTTTAAGTTTGCATAATGCTATGCTAGCAATCTGTCTAAGGACGGTGATGAAAGGAGAAGCTGCCCTGGGGTGAATATTCCTCCTGATGAGGTTTCCAAGCCAGCACCCTTCCTCCTGTTACATTCCGTTAAGTCGGAGACTGCAGAATTCTTTCTAATTATTCTGTTCAGGAAATTAAAAAGTATTTTGCAATCCTGAAGGCGCACAGTTCGAATCCACCAGATGCTCTGCTGGTTAAGGAGGGGCAATCTCCTCCTGTGCCAGTCTGATTGGATTTTGCAGTACACAACAACAACAAAAACATATAACTTTATATCAGTCCAAGTACTACATAGGTGTTCATTGAAATTGCTAATTACTATGTTATAACAATAAAACTATTAGATCAAGATTTTAAGAAATTTTAAAGTCTAGATATGCTAAAAAAATATTGTCAATTATTTCCAATCACACATTACTCTCTTATCCCTATTTCATACATCAGTGGTGCCCAAACTGTCGGCCATTGAAAGTAGCCGAGGAGCCTCACAAAGTATTGATGCCTGTGTCCCAGGAAGGCCATGGGCCTTGGGTGTGGCACAGGCCCTGGAATTCATCAGTGATTCTAATATTCAGACAACAGGGCCCATTGGTGTACTTTACTTCTCAACATTGTGTGTAATCACCTAGAGAAGCTTGAAAAAGTTCAGTGCTCTGATTCCACCACAGATCAAGTCCATCAGAATTTCTGGTACTTGGTGGGAACCAAAAAGTTTTTAAGACACACACACATGCATATATACCCCAGGTGATGCTAAAATGGACTAGTAGCTAACTTAAAGCTAAGGAAGAATGCTCATCATGCCCCAGAACCTGTGTGGCTATGTCATAGGCTGATACTGGGCCCGTAACCTCACCAGCCACCTGGCTTCTGAAAAGGAAAGATCTATTTGTCCTTTTAAAGGTGTTGCTCTTCTTGCTTTTCAAAACTCTGTGTGAGCATCCAAAAGAAGCAGAATAATCTTGGCCTTGTTGTTGTTGTTATGTGCCGTCAAGTCACTTGCGACTCATAGCGACCCTATGTAAAACAGCCCTAAACTCTGCTCTGTCCTGTGCCAATCACACTGTCTCTGATACACCCATCCCAATTACCCCAGTCACTGAATCAGTCCACCTCATAGAGGGTCTTCCTCTCCTGTGCTGTCCCCTCACCCTACCAAGCATGATGTCCCTCTCCATGGACCAGTCAGTCCCTCCTTACAACATGTCAAAGTATGTTAGAAAAAGCCTCAAAATCTTTGCCTCCAAGGAGCAGCCTGGTTTAACCCTCTCCAGGATGAGTCTGTTTGTTTTCCTAGCAGTCCATGGTACTCTCAATACTCTTCTCCAGCACCACAACTCAAAGGCATCAGTTCTCTTTCTATCGTCCCTAGTCATTGTCCAACTCTCTGATTCATAACAAGTGATTGCAAAGACCATGGCCTGTATCAGACGTACCCTAGTCTCCGAGACACTATTGCTCTTCAGAACTTTTGAAAGGTCTCTAACAGCAGACTTTCCCATCGCAATATGTCTTTTAATTTCCTGGCTACTGGTGCCAAGAGTGTTGACTGTGGAGCCAAGCAAACTATAGCTGTGAACAGTCTCAATCTCTTCACCATCCATCCTGATGCTACCAATTGGTCCAGTGGTGAGAATCTTTGCCTTCTTGACGTTGAGCCTCAATGCATATTGAAGGCTTCAGTCCTTGACCCTCTGCCGCAAGCACTTCAAGTCCTCCTCGGTTTCAGCAAGAAGGATTGTGTCGTCTGCATAACGCAGACTGTTGATAGATCTTCCACCAATCCTGACCCCACACTTCTCCTCATAGAGCCCAGCCTCCTGGATAATCTGTTCTGCATACAGGTTGAAAAGGTATGGAGACAGGACACATCCCTAGCCTAGCAGATCTTTATTCAATCATTTCTTCTCCAGCTTCTGTAAGACTTATCCTACTTCTTCTAGTTGAAAAGTCTTCATCTTGTTTTAGATAAACATTCTGACATGTTTTGACTTTTTAAAAATCATGTTTAAGTGGCTGGAACTTGTTTAGTTGTTGTTGTTGTTGTTCTGTGCCATCACCTCAGAACCGACTCATAGCTAACTCTCCAGCAGGTTTTCAGAGACTGTCAGTCACATCAGAGGAGATTCTCCATCTTTCTGCCTCAGAGCAGCTGGTGAATTCGAACCTCTTGCTTTTGGGTTGAAAGTGCATCTCCTTTCCAGTAAGCCATCAGAGCTCCCTTATTCATCCAGAGAAAATTATATACTTTCTTTTTTATAATTTTTTAATTATTATTTGTGTGTGTGTGTGTGTGTGTGTACCGTCAAATCAGATCTGACTAGAGGAGATTGTTCCTCCTTTCCCGGCAGAGCATCTGGTGGATTTGAACCGTGCGCCTCTGGGATTGCAGTGCAGCTTCTTGCCACTAGGCCACCAGAGCTCCCCTTATACTTTCTTTCTTATAGTGACTTTAATTTATATTTTATATCCTGAAGTCACTGAAATGTGTGTAAATTTTGTTTTTATCCGAAAATAACATGAATCCTTAGAAAAACTTGGGCTAAAAATGGTTGTTGGAAATCTTTCTCATCTTGCTTCACTATGCTTTTGAAAGCAAAGATACAAAAGTTTCCCCAAGATAAAATTTAAAGGAAACAAAACAAAACACCAACCCCAAAATCTCAGGTGGAAATGCATGGCTCACAGCTTTAATACATCCTGAGTAAATCAGCCACCAGTGAGCATTTGCTGAATGTGTGTGCGTGCTCAGTCAGATACGATTGCTGGCCTTTGTGAAGAATTAACTGTGCAAGTGGAGAGAAAAGACTTAGAGAAATGGAAAAAATTACTTCACAATGGTGGCCTCATGCTAAGTAGCTGTGTTGCAAAGTCAAAGGCACGTGGTTTGAATCCACCAGTTGCATCTCAGGAGAAGGATAGGCAGTCTCCTCCTGTGCAACTTATTCCCTCCGAAAAACTGCTAGAAGGTTAGCTATGGGTTGGTTCCAACTCAGTGGTACACAACAATAGTAAAAAACAGACCCTACAGGAACTGGACAAGCTTTATACCAGAACATTCCTGTGCTGCCCAGACTCTGAATAAGTTGAGTAGGAAGGAGAGAGGGTGACAGCCAAGAGCCTTTGGGGATTTAAGTTTAATTCAGATTACACTTGCTGCCTACTAGCTGTGCACAAGGCACCCAGGTAATTGGGCCAGCCGGCCTACTTTCCTGTTCCCATTCTTACCTATTCTGAGCCAAGGCCATTCATTCTCCACCTCAGGCTTCAGCCTTCACATTCGTTTTGCCAGGGTCCACTGTGACCTACTGCCCCAGCCGTGGCTTCCTGCCCAGAACAGAACTCTGCACTCGGAGGACCTGCAGAACCATTAACTGGATCTGGGTCTCTACCTTGTTTCCTCTGCCCAAGTCCCCATTATGACCATCTGCCCCCAACCGAGTGCTGCTCAGCTGCGAGTCACCCCCAAATCACATGAGAGGTCTGAAAGGCTAACCACTGAGTGGCGCCCTCTATCAGCTGAGTACAGACTTCTGCTTTTCACTACCCCCACCCCAACAATGTTTTGAATTCTCACAACCATCATGTGTTACTTTAATCATTTCAAAATGCCAGGAAGATAGACCTTTTTCCTATCCAAATATAAAAAACTAAATATCATTCCAATCCCTATGACCTACTCAAGACAAAATTCTATAGGATTAAGGACCTGGAATATGTATTTCTTAAAAGATCTCTAGTTTATTCTCATGCCTTCACCTGGTTAAAAACCAGTACAGCAGAGGCCGACTTCTGCCAGGCCTGTCTCCAGAGAGGGGATAGACAGACACAGAGAGAACTCAGAAGCTGGCCTCATTGGATAAAGGTTAATAAGGGTCTGAACAAATGTTCTGTGTACTTGTGGAGCAAATTACTAAATCTACGTGGTGGTCATCTGTCCCTGAAGTCCACCTAATGGCGGGAGCCCTGCCTTTACGTGCCTTTCAGCCTGAATCCCTGAATACTCCTGAGCTCAGCACACTTGTCAGTGCGGCCCTGGGACCCCTCAGTAGACACCAGCTCTTTCTTTGGTGTCTGTGGCCAGTCACTGTGTGTACCCCGTGGTCTGGGAGGCTGCCTGCATATCTTCTACGTTTGTTAACATTTCACTGCACCCCAAACACACACCCACAAAGAACCTCTGCTTCAGTGGAGGCTGCATGTCTAAATCTGCCTTTCTCGTTGCAGTTTGGAGTGTATGTGTTTTGTGTTGTGTACCATAGAGTCAGAAATGAACCATAGCTGACCTTCCAGTGGGTTTTCAGAGGCAGTAATCATACAGAAGGAGATTGCCCATCCTTCTCCCATGGAGCAGTTGGTGGCCTTGAACCATGTGCCTCGGGAGTGCAGCACAGCTTCTTGCCACTAGTTTGTCCTCCCAATATAATAATAAACATCAGCCCCAGTGAACAACTCCTTCTGTGTCCTGATGTTGTGCCAGAGTATTCCATAAAAATTCTCTCATGGAATCTTTACAACCACATGGAAGGGAAGTGGTTGTTCACATCTCCACTTTTACAGAAAAGGAATCTGAGTCTTAAGAAAGAGTTGCTTACTTAATTGCCCAAGACCACACAGCTGGTAAGTGACAGTGGCAGGACTTGGATCCAGGCTATCTGGCTATGCCTTTAAACACAGCATGCTCTCAAAACACAGCCGAGTCTCAAAGTGTCGTAGAGACAGCAGGCCCAGGCCACAAAGCCGATAGTACATTGTCCCTTCTCTCAAGAAGTTCATAATTTACAGAGTAGACACTGGACATCTCCAAACTAAATAATAAAGCTGCCCAAGTGCTGAGACCACCTGAGGAAGAAGTGTTTCTAAGTTAAAGTAGTGGGGGTAGGAAGTTTCCCCTGGAGGGGGTACAGGTAGGACTCAAGGACTGTTCCCTATTGGTGCTATCTCCATCTCTAAATACCAGTGTATGTGGATCATTCACGATGTACCAGAGCGCTGGCCGCATTGTCTGTAGGCAGTTGTGCTGCCAACACAAAGCTGGCACCTCTCTCGCTGTTCTGATTCCCCCCACTGCTCTACAGGAGAAAAATCAGTCTCTTCCCATTGATTTACAGCCTCTGAAAACCCTTTGGAGAGTCAGCTATGAGTCAGTTCCAACTCAACGACAGTGGGACCCTATAGGTGTTTGCTGAATCTTTAACCTATAGACACCCTTATTAGCTCCCATTTTACAAATAAAGAAAAACTGATGCACTTGAGAGGTTAAGTAGCTGGCTTGAGCACATACACTCACCAAGTATTTATTCTTGTTCTATGGGGCAAGCCCTGATCTAGACACTAAGGATACAGCAATGACCTCTGTCCTCATGAACCTTATTTGTCAGTGAAAGAAATTCTTAAATAAGCCCTACTACAGTGCCAGAGAATTAATTGTTGACAGGAGAGGGGACATGCGTGCCATCAAGGGTGTCACTAGAGATAAGGCAGAGGCCAGGCCCAGGACAGCAGCTGGGGATTTGGTGCAATGCTGAGACATTAAAGAAAGAGGCTGTTTTGCTGAAAGTGGGAAGAGGCGAGTTGGTTGGGTGGAAAGCCTGTGGGAGGAGTACACAGCAGAGACTGAAAGGGACTGGAGACAGACACACCATCCAGTACCTCTGCTGGAGAGGGTGGGCAGGAAATTCCTATGAAGAAGATACTGCTTGACTTGGAAGAGAGACTAGGAGGAAGCGCTGAGGCATTGGAGAGACTCTCGCTAACAAAAAGGAGAGGGATGGAATACTACACAGCACTCGAGAACAATTATTTCAAAAATTATTACATAACTTGGGAGGGACTAGAGAGCATTACTCTGAGTGAACTAACTGGTCTCATAAAGGCAAATACTGCATAAGACCATTATTGTAGATACAGAAAGATAACTTGTAAAACGTGTATGAGGACCCACGGTGGGGGGGGAGCAGAGGGAGGAGGATGGGCAAGGAGGAAATCATCGAGTCACACAATATGATGGGTGGAAGGGGTGATAAAGGAAATGGGAAAGATCTGATGGGGATCTGGAAAGACAGAGTAATAGGTGGGCATAGTTTAGTAGTGATTAATTTTATAAAACATAATGAATATAAATGATTGTGTGAAACACAATGTGAATGAAGGATAGTGTGAAACACAATGTATGTGAACTTTGTAAGCAAACCAATATAAAATTCATTTTTTTATACTGGTTCTCTTACAAAGTTCAAAGGAGAGAGTTTAAAAGGAAGCTAGTTGTAGAAAAGATAAAGACAATGGCTTTCATTAAATGCTTACTATGTATCAGATCCTATACTAGTATCTTTTTCTTGTTTCATTGAATTCTTACTGCAATCCAATGACATAATAATTATGCCAGTGAAGACTGGAAGATAAAGATTAAAGTGTGTGCCACCAAGTGTACAGGTGGTAAGTGGTATAGCCAGGATCTCAGCTCAGGTCTGTCTAAGCAGAAACCTGTGCTCATATCTACCACTGCTACCCTACCCACATTCCCTATACACACAGAGAGAGGAGAGACAGAGCTCTGAGTAGATGTGAGCCTGAGTGTATAGATTTAAGAATTTTGAGGACAGAGTAATGTTTGAAGCTATAAAGGTAACTGTTTTCCCAGTAAGAAAAAAAAAGTCAAGAAATGGAAGAATAATCTGAAAGGGGGGGGGGGTGTTAGAACAGGAATGAGGAGATGTCTGTATCACAGGCTGCAGGAACCTGAGTACACAGGAGCATTGGCTGAAGGCCTTCAGTTTTGAGGAGAAGTGAATCGTCACCGAGCTCAGAGGACAGTTTCCCTGGTGATGTGAGGACAGCAGCAGATTCTATGAGTGGAAAATACAAGGGAAGAAATGAAAGAAGCAGGAAATTTTTTAGAGCTACAGTCAAAAAGGACTAAGCCATTCATCAGGTTGAGCGCCATCTTCCCAAATGGAGGAGCTGAGTCCCGGAGCCAAATTTGCCCCAGAACATGCCCTTTCATGGCATCATGCCCTTAAAGCAGAGGAGTGAAAATAGAAGTGATTTTAAGATTCAGAAAGCCTGTATGTTTGAGGTGAAAGGAAGCCTCAGGGAAGGTTTAGGAGCAATAAAATAGGCAAAAAGAACCGACACCAGGTTCAGATCTTGACTGTGCCATTTGAGTGACTTCACGTCTTTGAGACAAACTTTTCATCATTCATAGTGTGAAAAATACCATTTACTTTCTGGAATTCATATGAGGGTAAAATGAATAGTCCACGTGAAATGCTTCGTGTACTAGAACTCATTGTCTAAATATGAGGCATTTTAACAGAGTAGAGATGTCTGATAAGAAAGCTTAAGTAGTATGCAAAGACAGTGAATAAACTGATGGAGAAGGAGGAGATTCTTTCTTCTCTCATACTCCTTCAGTGTAGCATTCTTCTCTGTGGGTACACTGGGTCCTGGAGAGGTTGAAATGACCACCCAGCACCTGGGTTTACAGAGGTCCAACAATCATTGCAAACACTTAGCAACTTGACAAAGTCTTTTAACAGCGCGAGTGTCCAGCCTGTCCACTACCGCTGCCCATTATCATTGCAGGTTAATTTTGTTGCAGCTATTGATGTGTACGAAGATGGAGAAGCTGGCCTGCTCTTGTGTTACAACTGTAAGTTCAAGATGTATTCTTATCTCTATTTGCTAAAAGGGACTGGTCTTTTTGCTGTGCCGTTTAAAGGGACGTATCCTTAGACTGGAAGCCCTGGTGGTACGCAGTTAAAACACTCACTGATAACAAAAAATGTTGGCAGTTTGAACTCACCCGCTGCTCTACCAAGGAAAGATATGGCAGTCTGCTTCCACGGATATTTACAGCCCTCAGAGCACTCTGGGCCAGTTCCAGCCTGTGTTGTTAGTGTGAGTTGGAATTGATAGCAATGTGTTTGGATTTTGGTTTTATATTTACCTGAGATATAGATTAGATGATAGATAGATAGATAGATAGATAGATAGATAGATAGATAGATAATTTTTCCCACGTGTCCTTAATCACATACCAGAGAGCATCAACAATGCACCCCTACCCAACATCCAACCTGGATGCCCAGTTATTCCCCATACCTCTTGGTGAGGTGATGTGAGAGCTGCCATCCAGGGCGCTAGCTCCGTGACCTCAAGGTGATGACTTGAGCTTCTGTTTCCTAAGCCTTTATTTACTGTGTGCCATGTGCTGTGCTCACTCTGCTACAGTCACTGTCTCATGTACTTCTCACAGTGGCTCTGCACAGGCTCCGCTGTTTTCCTTGGTTTAGAGATTAGACAGCTAAGGCCTAGAGACATGCACTGCCTTTCTTAAGATCGTGCAGTTAGTACACACCAGAACAAAGATTGAAAGCAAGGGTTTTCTTGGCTCCAGTGCTCAGATCTTTAAGCACAGTAGTTTGTCTACTTTCTTGATATTTCTTGAACATTCATGAAATCATGTGTAACCAGACCACAGTTGAGCTAATTTGAGGTAGGTGGCAGGGTGAGTAGTAGGCAGATCAAAAGGTATCATATAGCATCCTTAAAGCATTTTTCAGCTTTTCAAAATATATTGCATTTGAGTTGAAAATGGTTCTTCATGCTAATAATAGAAGAAGGTATTTTCTTGGGTAAGACTTCACAGTCTTACTAACAAAACATATTTCATTAGCCTGGAATTAGATCCATTCATAGTGGTAATGGTGGTTGTATCATATGGGCCAAATATTTTCATTTATATTTGATTAATATTTTCTTTTCGGGGAGCTCTGGTGGCCTAGTGGCAAGAAGCTGCACTGCAATCCCAGAGGCGCACGGTTCAAATCCACCAGATGCTCTGCCGGGAAAGGAGGGATGGTCTCCTGCTGTACCAGTCAGATCTGATTTGACGGTACACACACACACACACACACACACACACACACACACACACACACAAAATAATAAAAAAATGTTTTCTTTGGAAGAGCTGATTATCAAGAAGAGCAATTTGTATCATAGACATCACCTTTCAAAGCTTGAGATCTATGGAAAATAAGTAAGAAGATAGTCACAAAGAAGGAAATTCTCCTTCAATAAATTACTTATTTAAAAATACAGCATAGGTTGGTTCTACCTCAATGGTAAACAACAACAATCTATAGATCTGTCTAAACTCTCTTTAAACAATGAATCTTTAGTAGCCATTTGATGAGAAAGACCCTCAGACAGAGTGGCAGAAAACAGGACATGTAGAAATTGATGAGCTGGCAAATGTTTTATTACATATATTTTTTTATCACATTTTTAAGGGAAACCTATTGCAGGCATATATATATATATAAGCACATGAAATTTTGGTAATATGAGAAGTTATTAAAGTTTAAAAGCTATTTTTAAAAATATGTGACATATATCACATATTTTTTTAACTTGTCTTTTATAGCTGCTGTGGAAACTAAACTGAAAATTCATGGTCCTTTAAAAATATTGATTGAGATCTGTCTTTTTCTTATAACTGTTTTAAAGAATGGGAGAGATTTTAGTGGGAAAGAAGTTTAAAAGAAGAAAGGTAGAGCAGATAAGAGAATGGGAGAATTGTCCCAAAACAAAAAGGTAAATGGGAATAAACATGAATGACATTGACCCTGTAAGAAATTTAAAATTTGGCTGGAACAGGCTGTGTTGCTCATTCATTCCTGCAGGCAGGGGAGACTCAGCGCCCTATACCCCGTGTAGTTTGAATAGCTTCATTATCTGAGAGAGCCTCTTCAAGAGTCACTCTTTTCCTGGCTTTGATCTCTCAGTAGTCAAAGATTAAAATATTTTACTATCAAGTATAACTTCTAGTTTTATGTTGGGGAAATATATATTCACAAGATAAGTTTTAAGGAAACATCCTAAGTTGTTTAATGTGTTGTTGCTGTTTATATTTATTAATATTTTCTTGTCATTTATCTCAATCTTGGGTAATAGCATTAATATTTAACTACTTTCTGAAATAGAAGGAAAAAGCTCAGAAACTTGTCTATGGCCTTAGTCTCTAATAATCATTAAACTTTAATGTAATTAACAAATTTTAGAGTAAGGATAAACTGTGTATTTGCTGATATTTTAAAGATAATCATACAGGGAAATGAGAAAAGCTCATATAAGTAGCATTTATTCTCAATGTGACCAGGTTTAACCTCGCAAAGTCTTAACTTTCAAATTAATAATAGAGTGAATATAGAGCCTATTGAATACCTGTTATTTCAGCCTATGAGTGAGGACTGCACAGGGTGATGCATGCTACTTGAAAAAGCATCATTTCCCCCCTTCTTTCATTCCAGGTTCATTAGAGTATTAATTCAGAATCCAGTTATTAAACTTCTCAGACTTTTTTATGTTTAGAAAGAGACTCTCATCAGAGAATTTTTTTAAATTATAAATAGTATCTGTCACCTTGTTCTGCACCAGCTAGATGGGGAAAATCAAAGGAGTGAACATCATAAACTCTGAGCACTTCACCATGAAGTGACAGTTTAAAACCCCACTCAGTCTGTCTACAGTGAAGCACTGTCTCCATTGTCCTGAAGTCACAGCAGAGAAAGACACTTCCAAGGACTGCCATTCCAAGAGAGACCAGCATGAAAGGCCAGATGCAGTGCTCTGGGTTCCAGAATAATTGAGCTGCTTACTGTTCTCAGTCAAATTAAGGCTGATTCTGAGCCTGCCCATTAAGTGGAAAAAACACTAGTATGACCTATTGGGAGGGAAATTTTCTACTTCTCCAGGATCATGTTAGTGTTTACTGCAGTCCGAATCACCTCCAAGTAAACCCTCACCCACACCAGTGTGATATACTCACGTGATATTATATTTTCTTCATAACGTTAATAAAACTGGAAATTTGATGTAGTATTTTGTGCCATTGTATATTCATTCACATAAAGACAGACAAATAAATCAACAGAATCATTAATAGGAAATCCAGAAAGAAACCTACACATATCTGATTAATTGATTTTTTTTACAAAGGTACAAAAGCAATTCAATGGATAATGAAACTATTTCAACAAAGGATGATAGAATTATTCAGTAATTATGCCATATAGTCAAACTGGATTTAGAAAAGCCCATGACACCAGAGATATCTGTATTGCTGATATCGGATGGATCCTGGCTGAAAGCAGAGAATACCAGAAGAATATCTATTTTTGCTTTATTGACTATATAAATGTATTTGACTGTGTGGATCATAACAAATTATGGCTAACAGTGAGGAGAACAATAATTCTAGAACACTTAATTGTGCTGGTGTGAAACCTATACCTCAACCAAAAGGCTGCTGTGCGAACAGAGCAAGCGAACACCACATGGTTTAAAATTAGGAATGGTGTGCATCAAGAGTGTATCCTCTCTCTGTACCTATTTAAATCTATATGCTGAATAAATTATTTGAAAAGCTAGACTCTGTAAGGAAGAATGTGGCATCAGGATTGGAGGAAAACTTACCATACCCTTCATATTGCTTGCTGGAAGTAAGGAGGACTTGAAGTACTTGCCGCAGAAGGTTAAACACTACAGCCTTCAATATAAATTGCATCTCAGCATCAAGAAAACAAAAATCGTAGCCACTAGACCAATAGGCAACAACATGATGGACAGAGAAAGTACTAAGATTGTCAGTGACTTCATCTTAATTGGATCCAGCAGTAAGGAGATCAAGAGACATATTGCACTGGAAGATAAGCCAGCAACCTCTCCAAATTATTAAGGAGCAATAATGTTAGTTTGAGGACTAAAGTGCACCTGATTCAGGCCAAGGCCTTTTCAGCCATTTGCTATGTATCTGAGAACTGAACAGTAAGTAACTAAGGATGACAGAGAAAAATTGGTGCCTTTGAACTGCGGTGTCGGAGAAGAGTACTGAATATCCTATGGACTGCCGAAAGAACAAACAGATCTTAGAGAAGGTACAGCCAGAGTGCTCCTTTGAGGCAAAGATATGAAGCTTCATCTCTCATACTTTGAGCATGTTGTTAGGAGGGGCTAATCATTAAGAGTGGGACATTGTGCTTGGGAATGTGGAGGGATGGTAAAAAAGAAGACTCTCAACAAAGTGGGTTGGCACAGTGACTGTAGCAATGGACTTGAGTATGCCAGAGATTGTGAGGTTGGCACACAAAAAGAGCTCAGGTCAGTTGTTCTTAGGGTTACAATGACTCATACTCAGTAGCACCTTACAACAACAACAACAGTATGAAAATAAATAATAAGCATTCCTCACATCTGTATAAAAATTAACTCAAAATGGCTCATAGAATTCAGTGTAAACCTAAAGCTATAACATTTCTAGCAAGAAATATTTGTGATTTGGGTTAGCAAAAGTTTCATAGTATTATACCAAAAGCATAATCTGTAAAATAAAAAGTTAATAAATTACACTTTATCAAAATTAAAAATTTCTGCTTTCTAAAAGATTCTTTTAAGATGATAAAAAAACCAAGTCACAGACTAGGGAAAAAACATCTGTAAATCACATGGTGGATAAAGAACTTCTATCTGGAACATGTAAATAACTTACAAAGCTTAAAAATAAAATTTAAAAACAAAAGAAATACTTAAGTATTTCACCAAAGTTAAGTGGATCCTAAGGAAACACATGAAAAGATATATAACATATTTTAGTCATTGTTATTAGGTGCTGTCAAGTTGAGTATGACTAATAGCGACCCTATGGACACAGATCTGAACCCTGTCCTATGCCGTGCCTTCCTCACAATCTCTGACAAACTCTAGCCCATTGCTGCAGTCACAGTGTCAACCCACCTGGTCAAGGGTCTTCCTCTCTTCCACCGCCCCTCCACTTTCCCAGGCATGATGTCCCTCTCCAAGGAATAGCCTCTCTTGACAACATCCCCGAAGTATATGTGACAAACCATAATCTTTGCCACCAAGTAGTACTCTGACTCAACCTTCTCCAAGATACACCTGTTTATTCTTTTCACATTAGGGAAAGGTATGTTAGGACCACAGTGAGACACAACTCTTACATACCTAAATTGAAAACAACTTATCATAGAAAGTTGGTCAGGACAGAGAGAAACTGGCAGTCTAATATGCTGCTGATGAAAATATATAATGGTCACTTTGGTAAAGATTTTGGTATTTACTCAATAAGCCAGACAGGTTCAAATGTGGATAAAATGTATATAACAAAACTGGTATTTCACATCTGTAGAGAAGTGGTAGGTTTTAAAAAAATACTGTTGAAACAGTTGGATAACTTGGAATAAGTAAATTTATGCATCTGGCTTTTAATCCAAGTTGGACTAAAAGTGAGATGTGAAAAGTAAAAGTTTAGAATTAGTAAAAGATGGCTTCAAATCAAGTGTTAACAGTGTAGAGAGGGCCTTTCCAAGAATGACATCAAAGCCAATAGCATCTGCTTTGAAACCAGGGAAGACATGTCAAAGGTTTGATTGCATGAAATTTTTTAAATCTTTGTACCCTTCAACAAACAAACAAAACTAAAAGAAAGCAAACAGAAAAAATATGTAATATTTCTAAAAGGGTTAATATCATCAATACAAAAGACATTATCTTACATGTTTATTAAAAACTGAGCACCCATAGGAAATGTATAAAGAATATGAACAGATAATTAATAAAAAATAAATACAATTTTTCAGTGTTGTTATATGCCATCAAGTCACCTGCGACTTAACAACAACCCTATATACAACAGCTCTGAACCCTGCTCTATCCTGTGCTAACCTTATTGTCTCTGACACACTTACCCCCGCTACCCCAGTCACTGAGTCAATCCATCTCATCGAAGTTCTTTCTCTCTTGCTCTGTCCCTCCACCCTCCCAGGCATGATGTGCCTCTCCAAGGACTGGTCTCTCCTTGCAACATGCTCAAAGTATGTCAGACAGAGCTTTAGAATCAATAAATATGGAAAAATAAACTTACTATGTTGTGCTGAGAATTTTAAAGTACCAGTTACAGTGGGAAAGAAATAGATCTCAGACTGGCAGAGACAAGCAGGCCCTGGCTGCCACTGCTAGAGGTGATTTAGTTAATAGGGCATCTCTAGGGAAGAATTGGGTGGAATGTGTTAACGTGTGTGTGTGTGTGTTTAAAAATTTTGAATAGGTGGTCTCTGTGGACGACAGCCTGTGTAGTGGCAGATGGCATCCATAGGCAACTCGGCAGTCTTGGAGTGTCCTTCCTGACCCCAAGCCTTCCCAGTGACTCAAGGGCCTTCCAAGTGGCCATTCTGGAAGCTTCCCTGACACCCAGTGCCAGCAAGGCAGCAGTGGTGGGCGCAAATCCAGGTTCTGGCCTTTACCCTCAGCCACTCTGCCCAGTACAGGTGGAGGCTCAGGTATTGCTCTATGGTGCCAGCTTCCCAGCCTTGGAGACCCTTGCCCAGCAAAGCCAGTGCAGGTAGCCAGTGGGCTGACAACGATGAAAGCATATACAATCATCTAAGGGGGCCCCTCTCTAGCAGAGTGCGTGGGAGGGATCAAGAAACCTCCACACTCCTAGAGGGTTTAGGAGGATGGCTCTTCAGTTGGGACACAGGTGGCCTCCTTCGGACCTGCACCAGGTGGGCAGGCATGAAGCTCTTCTCGTCACTGAAGTCCAGAAGTCACCGCCAGAGAGGACAGCAGCTCAGGAGGAAGTGGTCTCCAGTGAGACAGAGACCCTCTTGGTGGGGGGATGGCCACATTCACTTGGTTAGGGCAACATTTTCAATTGACCTTGCTGATCTCCTCCCTGGCAACTCTATTAAGAAATAATTAGCCAACAGTAAGAGATTAATTTTGGGGAGCTCTGGTGGCCTAGTGGCAAGAAGCTGCACTGCAATCCCAGAGGTGCTCTGCTGGTGAAAGAGGGACAATCTTCTGTACCAGTCAGATCCGATTTAACAGTACACACACACACACACAAAAATAATGATAACATTTTTAAAGAAGAAAAATAACTAGCAAGCAGTAAGAGATGAATTCTTGCAGCTGCTGATTACAGCATTATTTATAAAGCAGCGAACTTTTTAAGCAAACTAAATGGAAACAGCAGAGGACTGGCAAATACATGTTGTAGTCAAATACTGAAACCTTTTGATATTTTAAACACTAGTGTTCTTGAAAAAATATTTAAGGACATAAAAAAAGATATACACTGGAGTGTAAAAAGCAATTAACCTCTTAGAGGCTTAGTTCCAGTTTTCCTTAGAACTTATATTTCTTTCTTTTCATTTGTTTTATTGCAACTATTCATACATTCATAACAAAAATGTTTGCAGGAAGACTGCCAAATGCTATGAGTAGTTACCTCTAGTAGGCAAGGCTGTAGATCAGATGATTTCCATGTTTTCTTCTTGTTTTTTTCACTTCTCAAATTTTTTTCCACACCACACAGGATAAATAATAAGGCTCATAAGCATATTAAATATGAAATAAATATTCCTCATTGGAGGAAGGCTCATTAACAGTTTTCAATATGTAGATGATACAATTTTGCTTACTGAAAGGGAAAAGTACTTGAAGCACTTCCTGATGAAGATCGAGGACTGCAGTCTTCCGTGTGGATCCTGCCTAACAAAGCAAACTCCAGTCCTCACAACCGGACTGATTAACAGCATCATGCTAGAAAAGATTTAAACTGTCAAGGATTTTTGTTTACTTGGATCCACAGTTAATGTCTGTGGAATCAGCAACTAAATCAAATGGCACTTCCTCCCCCAAAAAAGGAAAAAGCAGTCAAATACCATAATGCATTAGGCACATCTGCTGCGAAAATCCTCTCTAAAAAAAAAGTTGTAAAACCAGCATGTCATCTTTGCACACCTGACCCATCATGACATCTTCAATTGCTTTACACAGAAAGTGGACAGTGAATAATGACTGAAGAAGAATTGGTACCTTTCAGTTATGGTGTTGGTGAAGAATATTAAAATGTACCATTACCTGCCAGAAAAATGAACACATCTGTCTTGGAGAATGTTTCTTAGAAGCAAGGACGATGAGACTTCATCTCATGTACTTAGAGCTTGTTATCAGGAGGGGCATGTTATCTCCAGGCCCTGGAGAAGACCATCATGGTTAGTAAAGTTGAAGACCAGCAAAAAGGAAGACTCTCATTGGGTCAGATTGACAGTGGCTGCAACCATGGGCTCAAACCTCAGCAATCGTAAGGACCATACAGTATCTCTCTGCTATCCATAGATTACGACAAGTCAGAACCAGCTCAATAGCACCTAACAAGGTTATACAGTTTAATAGGACAGTGTTTTCAAAGCTCAGTGCCTGGCATGTAGTAACCTTTCAAAAAAATTGGCAGTTATTATTCTGTTATTATTTGTTGTAATTATATTCTTAGACCTCTGGTGCCTAGTTGTAAGAAACTTTTACTGCAATCCAAAAGCACATGGTTTGAACTCACCTCCTGTTATGCAGGAGAAGGATGGGAAATCTCCTCCCATGAGATTTATTGCCTCTGAAGACCCACTAGAAGGTCAGCTGAGGGTTAATTCTGACTCACCGGTACACAATAACAAGTTATATTGTGCTCTGAATGCTTTCTGAACCCTAGGAATTATAATATTCACCCTATTTATAAAGAATTAGCAGATAGGATGCTAACCTTGTTACCTGATTGTTTATCTAATATCAGTGATCTAACTGTTACTTTTAACAAAAATGAGTTGCTGTTGTTTCATTGCAGACAGCTGCATCTATAAAAAGGTTTGCCCATTTAATGGTGGCTCTTTTTTGGTTCAACCCTCTGCGTCAGATTTCCAATTCTGTTGGAACCAGGCTCCTTATGCCATTGGTAAGAAAAACCTTTCTCGTAATACTGCCCGCCTTCATAAATAAACAGTTCAATCTCATGTACACAAATTTGCTGGCTTACTGCTAAATTGCCATCTATAGCATGAGTGTAGTTAATACATAAAGCAGTCTTTTTCTTTTTAAAAATTTTCTCCTTTTGTTCTGGTTGTCTTTTATTTGTTCCTCCTGTTCTTCTCAGGGACTGAGCATTTGAGAGCAGTCCCTAAATGCCATTTTCATTCCAGTACTTCGTTTCATTTCTCTGGGCTTCATTTTCTAAAATTCAAGAACTGTATACATCTGCTCCTGAAGGCTTCTAGTCTTAAAACTCATAAAACACAGACTGACTTAGAAAGGAAGCAAAATGCAATCAATCCCGTTCTTAGGTATTCTTAAGATCATTCATTTATAATCATACAAGTTGTCCATCCCTGCCGTCTGCCCAGCTATTTCCCTACAACTTAAATATCACGATGTGAGTGACTGTACTTTGCTCTTATGGTTCACAGTTCACAACAGACAGTAATCTGCCTTGTGAGAGATCAGAGCCACGAATGTTCCAGTTAGCACTGTTTCCCTCAAAACAAGTTGTTAATATGAAAACACTAATAGAGGACGGTTTTGCTTTTTATTGTCATACGCACATAACACATACCACATTTCATCAGCTTCTACATGTGCAC
The DNA here is from genome assembly GCF_000299155.1 of Elephantulus edwardii. Lineage (NCBI taxonomy): Eukaryota > Metazoa > Chordata > Mammalia > Macroscelidea > Macroscelididae > Elephantulus > Elephantulus edwardii. Next base: position 5,388,392 of record NW_006399866.1, on the reverse strand, counting down.
ATGACAAGTCACTGGGTACATTCTTCAAATTGTACCTCCATTTACACTTTTTTTTGCTAACTTACAATCCCACCATACTTACAATGCAGTCCAGCAAAAACCTTTTCTGTGCCCCTCCCTCCAGCACCTGGTACCCACTAGTTAATGTTGGCTTCTATGTATTTGCTTACTTCATATCATGTAATTGGGGTTTGTACATTTGATGTCCCATTTAGCACAGTGTCCACAAGATTCATCCATGCTGTGTGGGACCACAGTTTTGAGAAGGAAGCAAAAGGGCCAATTCAAGATACACTAGCAAGACCTGGCAGGCCTTCCAACTCAATATGATAAAAAAAGAGAGGATTTAAACTTACTTCCATGTTTAGAGCCACAGCACTAGAGGTTACTTGAGAGATCAAAGCTAAAAGCATACATGTGATAGACAGAGACACTAGGGTGAAGCCAAGAGGGCAGATAAGTTCACAAAGGAAGACTGTGCAGGGAGAGGGGACTAGTATGAAGGTCAAAGTGACAGCACAGAGAAGCTTGATAACAATGCCAAAGTTTGATCAGGGGGAAACCAGGACAGTTGCAGTGTCCAAGAGGCAGTGTGTTGTGAGAACTATTTCATGATAAGGTGGTATCTTTTAACAAAGAGCAAACCCATTAGACCCAAGGTATGTGCATCGAAAAGAAAGCTGCAGCTACTGCGCAGACAAGAGGCACATCCAGGAAGAGCGGTCAGGTTCATAGAGACATGGGCTGGGCCTGGAAGAAAGAGTAAGGAAAGGAAGGGGTGTCCAAGCAGAATAGTGAGAGCCAAAAGAAAGGGTCTGTCCAGCTTCAGCCTGGGCAGTTGGGGGAAGGTGCCACAGGACGGCTTTGCTGGTCAGGTATGCTAGTAGAAGATTGGGTTACAGAGTCCCAGGAAGAAAACTGGACAGTACATGCCTCCTAGAGGCAGAAATTTGGCAACTAAGGGAAGAAGAGGAGGTGACAGGAGTAGGTGAATGGCATTTTAGGGTTGGGGTGTATGCACATTTGAAGGAAGATGAGAGGGTTTGCATGAACGTGAAAGTCAGGGTGAATGAGAGACAGCCTTGATGCTGCCCCCTCCACCAGCTGGACCCAGGTCTGACCTGCTCCCCGGTACCTTGCAGTCTGTGCTTTCCCATACCTCCTGGCGTTTACCACTGACTCCATGGAGATCCGCCTGGTGGTGAATGGAAACTTGGTCCACACTGCAGTCGTGCCTCAGCTTCAGCTCGTGGCCTCCAGAGTGAGTAGAGTTGGGATTTTATGTCTGCCCGAGGGGCGTGGGGGTGCGTAAGCATCTTGAGATTTCAGGCAAGCCTTGACCCCGCTTCTCACTGAGTTATACTGACAACTCAATGCCATCTGTACGTGAAAAGGCCACACTTAATTGAGGAACAAGTGGAAAACAGGCTCGTAGGTTTTCTTATGTGGCTTTCTTACATTGAAGTCACTCCTCTTTCTTTCTGTTAATAATTCTTGAGTGTGGCTGGCACTTAATAAGGAGGTATCTCCAATCAGACTGAACCAGTTGTTTATGTCACTGTTGCACTGAAGGACATTCCAAATCTACAAAAGTTAAAAATGTGCAAAAAAAAAAAAAATTTTATTCCAATACTTTTTTCTTCCTTGTTTCTTCTATTCTCAGTTTGAGTTTGTGTCCCACAAGATAATGGCTAATTTGTTAGTCTGTATCTACTAGCATAGGTTTTAAGCAAAAAAACACAGTTGAGAACCCTTAGCTGAAAAGAGACAAACAGGAACAAATTGTGCACGCTCGGCATCTTCTATCACTGACGCAGGACACTCAGAAGGTCTGGTTCTAGTGTTCCGCTCTGAAGCTGTCCACATAGCATCCCTGGTGCTGCTAGTCTGGCTAGGGCCCTGGCTGCCCCTTCTGCTCTGCACATTCTCCTTCCCAACATTCATCACATTTGGTGGTGACAGTTTACTAGTCTACCTTCCCTTCGCTTGCAGTCTGCAGAATTGGTGAGTGTGCTGTCCTCATCACTAAAGCAGCACCAGGGGTGTGCAGGTAAATGTGGAACTCCCAGCTCTCAAAAAATAGGTGGGGGTGTGTATATATCTCTCTGTGCATGTGTTAATTGATTCTAAATTCCACTGGTAGAAAGAAGGTATAGCTTACAATTTACAAATAATAAAATCAGAATGCTTTTGATCATACAGTCCATGGAGCCAATTAGTTCTCACAGAATGCATTTGTTAATTTTTCCTGAATCTTGTATCTTTGAACAGAGCTGTAGACAACCTACAGTTACAATTCAGTGACAGTCTTACTATTGGAGTTCTATCTTGATCCACTAATCCTTTCCCAATAAATTTATTGTCACTTAAATCTTCTTTTATTAAACTATTTTTGCCCCTATGAAAATCATAATTCATTAGCCCAAAACTTCTTTATGTTTCAATTCTAGACTAAACATACTTTTAAAATGTTGTTTTAAGGTTCAGCCAGGGTTTAGAAGAGGCTGTGGTACCAGGGATATAATTTCTGATGTCAGATGGATCCTGGCTGAAAGTAAGAAATTCCAGAGGAGTGTCTAATTTTGCTTTATTGATTATGCAAAGGCGTTTGACTGTGTGGGTCGTGATAATTTGTGGTTGACATTGAGAAGAATGGGAATCCCTGAGCATTTGATTGTGCTCATGAGGATCAGGAGGCTGTTGATCAAATGGAGCAGGGGAACACTGCATGACTTGGAACTGGGAAGGGAGTACATCCAGGTTGTATTCTCTCTTCCTACCTATTCAGTCTATATGCTGGGCAAATTATCCGAGAGGCTCGACTCTGTGGGGAGTAGTGTGGCATCAGGATTGGAGGGAGACTCATTAATAACATGCATTATGCAGATGACACAACCTTGCTTGCTGAAAGTGAGGAGGGCTTGGAGCACTTGCTGCAGAAGATCAAATAATGCAGCCTTTGGTATGGATTGCATCTCAGTGTCAGGAAAACAAAGATTCTTACCACTGGATCGATAGACAGTGTCATGATGGGTGAAGAGGAGATTTAGACTGTCAACAGCTTCATCTTGCTTGGATCCACAATTAACACCCTTGGTACAAGCAGTCAAGAAGTAAGGAGATGCCTTGCACTAGAGAAATCTGCAGTTAGGGATCTTTCCAAAGTTTTGAAGAGAAGTGATGTCAGTTTAAGGACTAAGGTGCATCTGATTCAGGCCATAATCTTTCTGATTACTAGCTATGCACCAGAGACCTGGACAATGCATAAGACTTACAAAAGAATTGATGCCTTTGAGCTGTGGTGTTGGAGAAGAGCACTGAATATTCCATGGACGGTCAAAAGAACAAACAGATATGTCTTGGAGAGGGTGCAGCCGGAGTGCTCTTTGGAGTCAAGAATGATGAGGCTTAGCCTCACATATTTTGGACATGTTGCCAAGAAGGACTTTTTCCTGAAGAGGAACATTGATGTTGGGAAGGGTAGAAGGTCAGCAAAGGAGAAGGAAGACCCTCAACCAGGTGGATTGACACAGTGGCTGCTGCAATGGGCTCTTGTGTGTCAGGAAGTGTGAGGATGGCACAGGATAGAACAGAGTTCAGATCTTTTGTTCATAGGGTCACTATGATTCGTGCTCGACTCGACAGCACCTAACAACAACAACATGAGTTACAGTGGACTTGAAGGCATCTGACAACCATTTTATGAGGACACTTGTGGGTTGCATTGGACCCACTTAGACAATCCAGGATAATCTCATTTTTAAAAAATAAATTTAATTTAATTTAATCACATCTGAAATAAACTTTTCCATGAAGTGACATTTACAGGTTCCAGAGATTAGGATAGAGATGCCTCTTAGGGGAGCCACTTTTCAGTTGGCTGCATGTAGGGGGCTCTCCATATCTGCGTGTATTCCCTCACTTGCTCAGTTGCAGCTGAATTTTCTTAAGTCAAGTCTTCTGGGCATTCTGTGGTGTTTTGGAGATGACTTATAAAGAAAGAAATTCCCAGGGGGAAAATGAATTTAATAAAAATATGATATTATGACCAAAAAAATGTTGTTTTAAACCTCTTTACCAATTAGCCCAAATCTTTAGGAATATGTTTCTTAGAACATTGACAAAATTGGATATTATCAGGAATGAAGGCAGAACTTTAGTTTTAAGAATTTCATCATATTGCCATGTGAATGTGAGGCATCCTATTATTGATCCTAATACTGACATCAGGGCATCTTATTACTGGCTCTGAGCCTTTATCATCCCCAATGTTGTTGTAGTTAAGTGCCATCAAGTTGAGTACAACTCATAGCAATCCCATGAACAACAGATTTAAACCCTGTCTTATCCTCTGCCATCCTCACAATTTCCAACACAGAAGAGCCCATTTGGATTTGGAGGTTTTTTAATTGAAATTTTAATAAAAGTTTGTAGAGACTTTGAAAAAAAAATGTTGTTTTAATTAGGTGCTTTGAGTCAATTTCAACTCTTAATGAGCCCGTGTGACAGATTAGAACTGCCTTATAGGTTTTCATAATCTTGATGGGAGCAGATCACCAGTCATCTCCAAAGTGCAGCTGGGTGGGTTCTAATCACCAGCCTTTTGGTTCACAGCCATTGTGCCAGAGGGCTCTTTTATTATTTGTATATGTTATTGGCTGTATTTTCTTCATTAGTTTCTTAAGTCTCAAAAATCAGCAAAGCAGATGAAGCTCTGACTCGTAGTATTCACCAATGTCGATAGTGCAAATAGTCTCACCAGGATTAATTTCAAGCCACCTGTGTAATGCCTCCAAATACAGAATTAAAAAGAGATGTCAGTAGCCACCAGTAGATAGTATTTCCATTGTGGTGATGGTGTTGTTGTTAGGTGCCTTCAAGTCAAGTATGACTCATAGCGACTCTGACCAACAGATCTAAACCCTGTCCTATTCTGTGCTATCCTCATCATTTCTGACATGCTTGAGCCCATTGCAGAAATCACTGGCCAATCCATCTAGTTTAGGGTCTTATTTTTTTTACCCCACCTTTCCATGCGTGATGCCCCTCTCCAAGGAACAGCCTCTCCTAACAACATGCCCACAGTATGAGATGATGCTTCTCCATCCCTGCCTCCCAGGAGCACTGTGGCTGCACTTTCTCTAAGCCTTATCTGTTTCTCCATATCTATTTGTTCTTTTTGCAGTCTATGGTATAGCTAGTACTCTTCTCCAATACCACAACTCAGAAGCATCCATTTTTCCGTCATCCTTGTTCATTGTCCAGCTCTCTGATGCATAGGAAGTGATTGAAAAGACCATGGACTGACTCAGCTGCACTTTAGCCCTCAGACTGACATCGTTGCTCCTCAGTAGTTTGGAGAGGTCCCTGAGTGCAGACTTTTCCAAAACAATACATCTCCATCATACAGATATTTTAAAACGTCAGACTCAAAGCATAGCTGACCCTCTAGTGACCTTTCTGAAGCCATGATCACATGGCAAGCTTGCCCATCTTTTTCCCAGGGAGCTGCTGGTGGATTCAACCAGAGAGGCACAGCCTTTGAGTCAGCATTGCGTCTCCCTGCAGACCAGGCCACCAGAGCTCCCCTACAGATACTACAAAAGTGGACAACTTTAAGAGCATGAATAATAGCAAAATATAATAAGATAATTAGAAATGGAAAACATTTCTATTTATTACCATTGTTTTACTATAATTTCTTTAAAGCATATATAATGGAATTCTTATAATAGCTCTGTTTAACAGCTGGATTACAAAATTCCAAGAAAATCAGCTTTCATTAATTGAGTCAGTACAGGCTAGCAGCAGCACACCACTGCAGCTAACCCTAAAGCCAGCCTCTTATGAAGTGCAAAACATTAGCTGACTCAGTGCATGAATGATCACTTTTCCCCATCTGTAAAACAGTGCCAAATGAAACCTTAAGAGCCTTCCCAGTGGTAATAGTCTAGGAGCCTGAGGACCCCATTTGGGAAGCATATGCTGTGTGTTTACAGAAGATGAGTGGACAGTTGGTTGCCTTCCAGTGTATGACAACAAATAGTTGAGGGGGAGTAGTGGAGCACTCAGTACTCAGGCAAAGACAAACAAGGCGCCCAGCTCTACTCTAGGCATCTTGTATGCATGGCCCATGGGGTGTGGAAGCTGAGGAGTGAAGGGAGGGCCAGTGGATACCGGGCCTGGGATGTTAAGCAGCTGTCATGTCTTTCTTCCTAGTCGGATATATACTTCACAGCAACTACAGCGGGAAATGAGGTGTCATCTGAAAGCAGTTCCAAGGGGGCCAGTGCCCACAATTCTCCTCAGACACCCCCAGGCCGAGATACTCCAGTTTTTCCTTCTTCCCTGGGGGAAGGTGAGGTCCGGTTTTTACTTTCCTGTTAATAGATATTTTTACTCCAGTCTGATTTCACTAGTTCATTGTCAAGTGCAATTACTGCCTAAAGTTATTCTTTAAAGCCATTAAACCCTCCCCCTTGCACTCTGAATATATTGATTGCATTAAGAATCCTTGAGATAGTTCTTTTAATGCCATTATGAAAAGATTGCTTTAATGGAGAGAAAGGAAGTAAAAGCGAAAGGATTTCTGATTATAACAGCCAAGTGATTTTTCCATCTAGTGAATTTTTTTTTATTATTACATCTAGTGAATTTTTAGTAGCTGAAAGCACATTGTCAGGAAACTTAAAACACTAGCGAGCACACCCTGCTCTCACCCTATCTGGCTTTGCTCATGAACCCACAGGCCTTTCCTGTGGTTACCTTGTCGCTCTACACAGTGTTTTTCATAACTACTTTCTGTATCTACCGTCTTTAATGCTCGTGGTTACGATTATACACAGAGCTCCCCAAATGGAGCAGCTGTGCAGCTGGCTTCACTGCGGTTTTGTGCTTTGCTTCTCTTTCCTCCTGGGATCTGAGCAAGTGAAACCCAGAGTGGTTGCACTTTATCTAATTTACACATGAAAACAAAGCCGTTGGAAAACATAGTGCTATCAGACTAAAATGGCCTCTAATGAGACTTTGGACATAAGCATGTGACATGAAATCTTCCTTCGTAACTATGTTGAGGAACCACAAATGGTTGTTGTGAGGTGCTGCTGAGTCAGCTGTGACTCACAACAATCCCGTGTACAGTAGAACCAACCCCTGCCTGATTCTGTGCCAGCCTCACCATCTCTGTTGGCTTTAAGCCCATTGTTGCTGTCACTGTCCATCTGGCTCATTGAGGGTCTTCCTCTCCTTCGCTTACCTCCTTCTCTAAGAAGGACGCCCTTGTCAAAGTTACTCTCTTGTAAATAGTTTACATTTTTCTTATCATTCTGATGGTCTTTTCTAAATCATTTCAGTTGAAATTCAGTCCAAAAATCTGTACAAGATTCCACTGAGAAACCTTGTCGGCAGAAGCATCGAGCGGCCTCTGAAGTCTCCCTTAGTCTCCAAGGTCATCACTCCGCCCACTTCCATCGGCATTGGCATCGCCGCCATTCCTGTCACTCATTCCTTGTCTCTGTCTCGAATGGAGATTAAGGAAATAGCAAGCAGGACCCGCAGGGAACTGCTGGGTAAGACTCTCCATCTTTGTGCTTTCGCTGTTTGTGAAGATCCCAACTGGTTTTATCTTTGGGTATTTGTCACCTTCAAAAGCAATAAGTTAAAAAACAAAAAGCAATAAGTTAATAAAGAAACTTTTTCACATACATAATATAGCCACACCAAGGAGTATTATCCAGTTTACCCATCAACAGTGATGTGCAGATGTTTGTTTACTGGTGTAGAAAGCTCCCCAGACCATGTTAAGGTAGGGAAAGAAGTTTATAAAACAATATAGTTAGTGTGGTACAATTTTTGTAATTAAACCATTTATATATGTGTAACTACCACTCATTTGTTAATTTGTCATACTGGGCTAGCTTGCCTGCTGCTGTGATAACGGAGACTATGCCACAAATATTTCAGATATCAGCAGAGTCATACGAGGTGAGCAAATATCAGGGGAGCTTCTATACCAGGACAGACAAGGAAGAAAAACCTGGTAATTACTTTAAGAAAAATATACCAGTGAATAACAGTGGAACATTGTCTGATACAAGGTCAGAATATAAGCTTATAAGATTTAGAAGCAGGAGTGGCATCCACTTCCTAAACAGCATGCCTCTGAAAACTATGAACTATGAGAAGCGATGATATGTATACAAAGGCCTCAGGTCTTCATGAGTCCTGCTCAACTCAAGTGCAAACAACAACAAGGTTGGCAGGAGCTCTGGTGGCCTAGGGGCAATAAGCTGAACCGCAGTCCTGAAGGCACACAGTTTGAGGCCACCAGCTGCTCCATTGGAGAAGGATGGACAGTCTAAAGGTCAACAGTACACAACAACAAGGTTGGCAGGCACTCAAAATACAAATAGGAATGAGCTGCCTCCTCAAAGGACATCAGCCTTAATGACACTAATGGGATAAAGCTTTCAGGACCTTCGTGTGCTAGCATACAATGACTTGCATGAGAAGGAATGGCCACAGACAGCTTTAATTGGAATGTAGAATTCATAATGTATGAATCTAGGAAAATCGCAAGTTGCCAAAAATGAAATAAAAAACATTTAATCGTAGGCATTGTTGTTATTCTGTCAAGTCAGAACTGACTCATAGTTAACCCTCCAGCAGAGCCCACTAGATTTTCCAATTAGCTGAAAGTATATCTTAGGGATGTCTTTCCTTATGTCAGATGGATTTTGGCTGAAAGCAAAGAATGTCAGAAAGATTTTTTTTGTGGTTCATTGATCATGCAAAGGCATCCAATTACATGAAAAATAACAAATTATGGGTAATATTGCAAAAAATAGGAGTTCCAGAACACTTAATTGTGCGCTTGCAGGACTTGTACATGGACCTAGAGGCAGTTGTTTGAAAAGAACAAGGAAATGATGCATGACTTAAATAGATGTGCATCAAAATTCTGTCCTTTCACCATACTTATTCAGTCTGTATGCTGAGCAAATAATTTTAAAAACTGGACTATTTGAAGAACATAGCATCAGGATTGAAAGAAGACATAATAACAACCTGTGGCATGCAGATAACACAATCTTGTTTGCTGAAAACCACAAAGATGATTGCAAGCACTTACTGATGAAGATCAAGGATTACAGGCTTCAGTGTGAGGAGTGGACCTCAACTGAAAATGAACAAAAAATCCCCACAATTAGACCAAGACGCAACATCATGACAACAGTGATGTCTTCAAGGGTTTCATTTTACTTGGTTCCGTGATCAATGCCCATGGAAGCAGCAGTCAATCATGACTTACTGACTTTTAAAATTTTTTTGTTGTTTTTCTTTTATTTTGTTTTTCTTTTTTCCACAAGGACTTCTTTTTAAGTGTTAAAAAGTTAAGATGTCAATAAGAACTAGGATGCACCTGACCCAAGCCCTGATAAGTGTGGTCACCCCTAAGCATGTGAAAGTTAAACAGTAACGAAAACAGAGCAGAGCTGATACATTTGAATTATGAGGTTGGCAAAGAATATTGTGTATACTATAGACTAGAGAAACAAAGTCACTTTGGAAGAAGTAGAGCCAGAATCTTCCTTAGAAGAAAAGATAAGCCTTCACCTTTGTACTCTAGGTATGTTATCAGGAGAGTGAGTTTCTACAGAATGAGGTCACGCTTGGCAAAGCAGAGAATCCGTGAAAAAGAAGCAGCCCTTCAAACAAATGACTTGGCACAGTGGCTGCGGCGATGGGCTGAAATACAGCGATGGCTGTGAGGATGGCGTAGGGGCCGTTAGCATTTCTGTCTGTTGTGCACCATGTCGCTGTGAATTAGAAGGAAGGAACCTAACAACAATACATGTCTGATGGAGCCCTGGTTGCCCAGTGGTGTAAGCACTCAGCTGGTAACTGAGCATCTGCAATTCAAGTCCACCAGTCACTCTGTAGAAGATGGATGCAGCAGCCTTGGAAGCCATGTGGGGCAGTCTCCTCTGTCATACAGTTACTACGATTAGAAATCAACTGGATGGTGGTGGGCTCTTGTATTTGTATGATTCCCTATTAAAGTGCCTGGAAGGACTTATATCCTGTACTTCTCAGAAAATAATTTATATTTCTACGTCTAAAAGTTTAACTCTGTCATGTTTTAACTTACGCCTGTTTTAAGTTCTCAGCCACAGACCATTGGGCATGTCTATGGGGAATGAACAGATGAAAACATTTGTTAAACCCTTTTCTCTCAACATACAGATGGAAGAATGGTTAAGAGAGACATAAGCACCATAAAAATGATGAAAAAGTTTTTGTTGTTAGGTGCCATCCTGTCAGTTACAACTCATAACGACCCATGGACAACAGATCAGAACCCTGTACTATTCTGTACCGTCATCATCTCTGAACTACTTGACCCCATTGCTGCAGTCACCATGCCAATCCATCTTGGACTTCTTCCTCTCTTTCACTGACCCTCCACCTTTCCAAGCATGATGATCCTCTCCTAAGAATGGCCTCTGCTAACAACATGTCCAAAGTGTGAGAGACAGAGCTTCACCATCCTTGCCTCCAAGGAGCATTCTGGCTACACCTTTCCCAAGACATACCTGTTTGTTCTTTTGGACATCCATGGGACATTTAGTACTCTTATCCAATACTACAACTCAAAAACATCAATTAGTTATCTTTATTCTTTATCCAGTTCTCAGACACACAGCAAGTGATTAAAGACTATGGCCTGAATCAGATGCCCCTTAGTCTTCAAACTGACATCATTGCTCTGCAGTATTTTGCAGAAGTCCCTGACAGCGGCCTTGCCATATGTCTCCTTATCTCCTGATTGCTGGTACCAAAAGTGTTGGTTGTGGATCCAAATAATGTGAAATCCTTGATAATGTCAGTCATTTTCCATCTATCTTGATTTTGCCTATTGACTCAGTGGTAAAGACCTTTGTTTCTTATTATTGAGATGCAATCCATAGTGAAGGCTGTAGTCTTTGATACTCTGTACCAAGTGCTTCAGGTCCTCCTCACTTTTAGCAAGCTTGTGTGTCATCTGCATAAGGTAGGTTGTTAATGAATTTTCCTCTGATCCTGATGTCGCATTTTTCTTAGATTGTTAAAAGCGTTTTGATCAGATTTGTGGGAACAAAAGAAGGCAAACCAGAAGTGGCAGGTTGAACCCTGTGGCAATGACCTTGTGACCTCTGATTCTTCCTGTGATCCAGGCCTCTCAGATGAAGGTGGACCCCGGTCAGAAGGAGCACCAAAGGCCAAATCCAAATCCCGGAGACGGTTAGAAGAAAACCAGGGAGGCCCCAAGCCAGCGACCATGAGATCGACAAGCAGTGACAGGTAAAGACAAGGTGCAGCCTCCAGCAGCTGGGATGCTGACCCTGGGAGTGACAGCATGCCCTGAAGGAAGGCCTTTCCTTCTCAAGGATGAGGCCCTGATGACCCCAAAAGAGGGTCAGTTCCCAGAGAGGGCCTTGTGTGCTGCTGGGTTGATTCCAACTCCTAGCAACCCAGGTGATGTCTCAGAACTCCCCACAGGGCCTCCTGGGGTGTGATCTTTACACATCTTTTCTCCCAGGGAGCCACTGGTGGGTTCAAAAGCAGCAATAGGCGAGAGCTTAAGCACTGCACCACCAGGGCCTCTTAAAAAGTAAATAACGCCTCACAAACACCTTCTGTCACACACAGGCTGTAAGCCTCAGAACTGCCCATGAGCAAGGAGTAGTTGACTGCAGAGCCTGGACTGTCTGTGAAAACTCCTTTAACTTCCCACCTGAGCCTCCCTTCCTCGGCTCACGGCCCAAGGTTAATGGGCAGCTTCTGGGCTCTAGGGAGCAGAACACTGCCAGACATGCAGACTCAGTTCAGACTACAGCCCTTTTTTTACAGTTACCTTTCTATTCCGAAGGGAGCTCTGGTGGCATCATTCTTAAGGAGCTGTGTTGTTGGTGTCTCTTTGCTGTTCGCATCCACAGACTGTCCCAGGGGCAGTGGTGGGGAATGTAGGCAGTCTCCTCCCCTGCAGTTTACAGACTCTGACAACCTGCTGGAGGGTCAGCTGAGTCCACAGCAATGAGACTGAGTCGGAGGGTTTTATTTTCTCTTCCAGGATCCCAGCGGTCCCCTTGGAAAGTCCTTCTACTTCAGAAGCTAATCCTGAGGGGCATTACCACTCGACAAGCTCTGACCCAGACCCGGTGGCAGACAGAGAGGGCAGCCCCGCCTCAGGCAGCCCCTTTCAGCTCACAGCTTCCTCGGATGAAGACATTATTGACTTGAAATAGAGTCCAAATCTTGTTTGCCATCTTTAATTTTCTTATGGAGGTTTATACACTTTCAACACTTCTGACGTCATTCTCACCAAAACGTGGCTCTTAGCCTGTCAGTGATCTATGGACCAAATCTTCTGCACATCCGACCAGTTTGGGTCACTTTCCAATGTCTGGTGCCATCTTTCTTGACCCTGTTTCTTTCAGTTTAGAAACCATCAGTCCCCTTGTAATAAAGGTGGTAGATTTCATTGAAGTTTTAGATTGAAACTTTGAATAAATAAAAAATATCCATTCTTATTTACTGCAAGCTTCTCTTCTGTTTCATATACTTAGATGCAACTTTTCTTTCTCCTTACAGTCTTAATTTGTGGCACATATCGTGATTCTTTTTTAATGGAAAGTCTTTGCTTTTAAAATTTATGATAAATAAGGGGGTTTCCCTGCACTGTTGGCCCTTGTTGCTGTCTCAGTTCACTGTGATAAAAGAGGGAAGGTGAGATCCTAGAAATCCTTCTTCCTGTGGGAAGGAAGGAAGCCCGCCCAACCAAAAAACCCTAGGCCATTTTCAAGAGTCCTAAGATTGTTGATTTCATTTTACTGTTATTCTAAAGACATAGGCAAGAAACTCCATGTAATCAAAATGACTGTTCTCAAATGCTCTCCTCTTGTTTGGGTCTACCTTGCCCTTTTACATGAGCCAAAAGATTTTCTTTGTAAGTTTCATTTTATCTATTCTCTCTCAAAGTGAGAAGAAAGAAAACATGATGGGGCAAGTCAAAGGAAATCATGAACTGACAGCCCCTAGGCAGGGAAATCAGAGGGGATGGGGAAAGAAGAACCTAGCATCATTGACATTGTTTGCAAAAAAAATTAATTTGTGTGAAGAGGTCATTTTCTTTGGCTTTAATCTGACTGATCCCATTTTATTAATTTATCATATATATTATCTATTAAAAATCCCCAAAACTTTAAATAACATATCCTGCGGTAAAGCAACTCTACTTTTTTTATAGGACTCCAGAGTAAGTTAGAACTGTGTTTGGCAGGAACTCTATATAATTAATGGATGTGCTGGTGGCCTAGTGAGTATGGAGTTGTGCTGCCAACCCAAAGGCAGATGGTTCAAATCCATGAACTTCTCCATGGGAGAAAGATGAGCAGGTCTCCTCCCATGAGATTTATAGCCTCTGAAAAGCTACTGGAGGATCAGCTATGACTTGGTTTCAACTCCATGACAATTAGGATGAGTGTTCTAATAAACATATTTTACTGGTGTTTAGATCCCACCTCTTGTGGCTCTTGCACACCATGGGGAGAGTTACTGGTTGCTGTTTATGGCACAAAGAAAGAGGCAAGAGCAATAAAGAAACCACGTTTAAGATATACCCAGATAGGGCTGTTTTTTTTGGTTTTTTTTTTATGCGTGTACCGTCAAATTGGATCTGACTGGTACAGGAGGCGACTGTTCCTCCTTCTTCAGCAGAGCATCTGGTGGATTTGAACCGTGCACTTCTGGGATTGCAGTGCAGTTTCCTGCCACTAGGCCACCAGAGCTCACCTATAGGGCTGTTTTTAACCGAATATGCTTTATCTAATTCCTTGCAGCATTCACTTTTACCTTTGTCTTTTGTACATAGAGGGTTAAGCACAAATCAACTATATATACACAGATCTCAATCCCACCAGCAGTTTAGTGAATTCAGTTTTAATATTTATGTTTTTCAAATGAGCAAATGGGCTCAGAAGGGACAGTGATTTGAAACATGATTCCTCCCAATATTGGACCCATGTTCTCCATCCACCACAGAGATCTGGGCTGAGCCCCTTTCATCTGATGGGTCTGGCTGGTATTTTTAATGGTGAAGTAGTAAGTTTTTACAGCTTGTTATTGTGTATTTCCTGTTACCTTTTTTCCTACCTCTGAAGTTCCTTTGCTTCTCAGCCTGGAATAGGAAACCAAAGGTTCTTTAACACATTCTTCAAGGGGATCAGGCATATTATAGCCACCTCATGATATGACAAGAGTCTTAGATCTGAGGAGTGAATGTAGCAAGGGCAGAAGGTAGGCCCTACTAATCACGCTGATGGTGCTTTGCTTATTGAAAGGGTGGAAAGCTGTTCTATCAGCAGCATCTGCTTACAAAGACTGCACTCGAGGAAGACAGCCAAGTCAGAGGGTGGGAAGAAGTTTGTGGGGCCCCACAGCTTAGTGTGCTGGCTGAGCTTGCTCAGTTCACGTAAACATCCTATCTGCACAACCCAAAAGCCACTGCCTGAGTTAGAGAATAAACCATTTCTCACGGCAGCCTTTTGCTCACAGCTTTTTGAGGCATTATTCCACTCTGCAAACCCCAAGTGTCTACAGTCCACAGGACATGGTGTCCAGTGGAGGAGGGTGACCAGTGAACAGATGATTATAAAACAGTGATAAGTGCTGTGGTAAGAATTTATAACTTGAGCACAAGATCTATGAAAGCACGTAGGGATGGCTGCCTAAGTTTTGCAATCAAGGTGGAAGAATGTTGATTAGACAACAATACCATCAGCTGATTGCACTCAATCAAACAATTATACCGTCAGGAGGCACCTTTTGAATGCTCCCCATGTACCTGGTTTTTCACAAGTATACCTATTCACAGCTCTTCTAGAAAATAGCAATTCTCACCACCACTTACAGTTGAGAAAGCAGAGGCCAGATAAGATCAAGCCTTTTACTCCCACAGTCCTTGTTCTTTGCCAAGTAACATGTAACTCAACAACTGCCTGCACGCAGTATTGTGCTGCAAGCAGGGAGATCCCACTGACCGGCTCATCACTTCCATCAGTGACTTGGATATAGATGTGGAGAGGTTGGCCATTAGACAGCAGTTTCCTGCTGGAAGATAGTAAAATGGAGATTCAAGAATTACGTTACCTATAAAGTAGGTGGAATTTAACAGAACACGGAGCTCACCATTTATGCCCATATTACACAAATGAAGCAAAGGAGTCCTGGTCTAACATAGTTTCCAACACCTTAATGCTTTAGTCATTGTCATTTCTGCTGTTGTTAGATGCTGTTGAGTATGTAGTACTAGTAGTGATCCTATGAAGAGGGTGAAGCTAGGCTGCTCCTTGGAGGCAAGGATTCTAAGGCTTCATCTGACATACTTTGAGCATGTCGCAAGGAGGGACTGATCCTTGGAGAGGGACATCATGCTTGGAAGGGTAGAGGGACGGCACAAGAGGGAGATCATCGATGAGATGGATTAACATAGTGACTGGGGTAATAGGGGTAGGTGTGTTGGAGACAGTAATGTTGGCACAGGATAGAGCAGGTTTCAGGGCTGTTGTACATAGGTCGTTAAGGGTCACAAGCAACTCAACAGCCCATTAACAACAACATGAACAACAGATCTGAACCATGTCCTATCCTGTGCCATTCTCATCATCACTGACATACTTTGCACCCCATTGCAGTAGTCACTATGTCAGTCCATCTTGTGAAGAGACTTTCTCTCTTTCTTTCTCTGACCCTCCACCTTTCCAAGCATAATGTCTCTCTGCAATGATTAGCGTCTCCTAGCAACATAATGACAGTATCAGGGATGATGCTTTGTCATCCTTGCCTCCAAGGAGCATTCTGGCTGCACTTTCTCCAAGACATATATTTATTCCTTTGGTAGTCCATGGAATATTTGATACTCTTTTCCAACACCACCGCTTAGAGGCATCAATTCTTCTGTCATCTTTATTCACTCTCCAGCTCTCAGAGGTGATTGAAAAGACCATGTCCTGAATCGGGCACACCTTAGTATTAAAACAGACATAAAAAAAAACCCAACAGACATCATTGCGTCTCAGTAATTTGGAGCCCTGACAGTGGGCTTGCTCAATGTCATACATCTCTTGAGCACCTGACTTCTGATTCCAAGGGTGTTGACTGTGGATCCCAGTAAGATGAAACCGTTGACAATATCAATCTTTTCTTCAAATATCATAATGTTGTTTATTGGTCCAATGGTAAGCGATTTTTATCTTTTTGATGTTGCGATGCAATCTCTATTGCAATCGGAGAGAACCCCTAGTCCTGAGGATGGGCTGAGGCAAACCCGCAGGAACACCGAGTCAGTGTTGGCGTCCTAGAGGAAAGTGGCAGCCCCACAGTCCGTGTGAAGACCTTCTACCCCGTAGCTCTCAGCGGCCAGTGCTGGGACAGATGCCAAGGCCCCAGGAAGCGGTTAACACAGAGAAGAAATTGCTGACACAACCAAGCTGGACAGTAGTAGCTGGAATCCGGATAGACTACACCCGGCAAGGGCCCACGTGCTCCGCCTTAGCCCAACCCAGCGCGCCGAAAGGCGGCTCCAGGTCCCCCGCCCCCATCTTCATTGGTCAACTCAGCTCTAAGGCAAATTTTTGACCGATTCTGAACTCGCACCACAATCCTATTGGATAGTTATGCCCCATCAAACTCCGCCCCACTTACACATTGGGTAGCTCTGTTCTAGGGGCGGTCTTATACCTATTATGCCCTTCTATTGGTCTGCTTTACCTGAGGGGCAGTCTCTAGCCAGAGGCTCATCTCGGTTTTTATTTCCATTGGCCCTTCTGCCATTCTCTAATTCTGAAGGCCCGCCCTAGAGCCTCCCCTCACTGTTGTGAGAGGCGGGTGTCCACGACATTCGCGGGACCTGTGGCAGTTCAGGTATCAGAGCGAACAAACGCGGGTTGACAGAGATCATGACCCCCGAGGACACGGAGGAAAGTCAGCCGCTCCTGCGGCCGCCCAGCGGCAGGTGAGCGGGCAGCGGGGCCGAAGGATCCGCTTCGCTCACCGCCCCTCCCCCTGCTCCGCGCTGCTTCACCCGCTCACGGCTCTGTCCCCGCAGCTTCCCCCGCAGCCGCCGCGTCTTCCTCGCTGCCTTTGCGGCTGCGCTGGGCCCACTCAGCTTCGGCTTCGCGCTCGGGTACAGCTCCCCGGCCATCCCGAGCCTGCGGCGCGATGCCCCCGCAGCCCCGCGCCTTGATGACGAAGCCGCCTCCTGGTTCGGGGTGAGACCCCGGGGCCTCTTCCCCTCCAGCCCTTGGGGCGGGCACGGGGACCCTGCCCTGTCCACCCTGTCCCTCTAGCCCAGCCGCCCTCTCCACTCGCTCCTTCCGGACACCGTGGGGTGGAGGAGGGCGAGGCTGGGCTCTGGCCCTCGGTCCTCAGCCTGCTGTCCGCCCACCTCCCAGGCGATCGTGACCCTGGGCGCCGCGGCGGGGGGCGTGCTGGGCGGTTGGCTGGTGGACCGCGCCGGTCGTAAGCTGAGCCTCCTGCTGTGCACCATGCCTTTCGTGACCGGCTTTGCTGTCATCACCGCAGCCCAGGACTTGTGGATGCTCCTTGGGGGCCGCCTCTTCACAGGTCTGGCCTGCGGTATTGCCTCGCTAGTGGCCCCGGTGAGTGTCCCCCTGCTTTGTGACCCGGACCCGAGGCCAGGGAACAGGGAATAGGGCGTGGCTGGTCCTGGCTGTAGCCACCAGGTTATGGAGCCTTCTGTACACCAGACTCCTTAAGGCTCACCCTCATCACAGACGGTGGAAAGGAGCCAGCTGTTATTAGCCCCATTTCACAGGTGAGACAGAGCTTCCCAAACTTGAAGTCTTCTCCTCAGGCAGGACCTACAGCCAATCCATAGGGAAACTGTTGCTTGAGTCCAGGATTGTCCAACCTAACTCTGCCTCATGCTTTACGCACTTGATGACTGTTCTTCCTGTCATCCAGAACCCAAGACAGCTGAACAATCTCATTCTAACTTCTGGACTACTAAAGTGTGGATTTGGGTTTGTCTAGGGGGAAGTTAGAGAGCTCTGGTGGCCTAGTAGCTAGAAGCTGTGCTGCAATCCCAGAGGTTTACAGTTCAAATCCACCAGCTGCTCTGCCGGAGAAGAATGGCCAGTCTCCTCCCGTGTGGTTAGCTGCCTCTGAATACCCACCAGAGGGCCAGCTGTGGTTCTGACTTGATCGTACACAACAACAGTGGAAAGTTACACTAGCCTCTCCACTTCCTGCCCAGCCTCCCCTGACCCAGAGATGCAAAGGCCAACTGGGGAAGCATATACCTGGGCTTGAATCCCAGCTCTGCCACCTCCCTGGGCAGGATGCTTCTCTGAGCCTATTTCTTACTTTGTGAAATAGAACTGATGGAACGTTACCTCAGGAGGCGGTTATAAGGAGTCTATGGATCCTTGCACATAATATTTGTGGAGGTGCATGGACCCCAGCAGCTAACTGTTACCGGGTAGCCAGTGAACTGCTGCTGGCAGTGAGCTTGAAGGATGAATCATCCACATCCCAACTTGGTCAAGACTGAAAATAGTCGCACAGGATCCTCCCTGATCATAGTCATTGGCCTAACCTCCATCACTACCTCCCAGAAAAACCCAGCAAACAACCTAAAACCCAAACCCACTATTGTGGAGTCAATTCTATAGGATTTTGTAGACACTCAGGGTTTCCAAGGTGGTAACCACCACACACCATCTTTCTCTGTTGGAGCTGCTGGTTTGTTTGATTAGCAGCTAAGAACTTTAACCACTGTGCTACTAGGACTTCTGGGCCTGTTAACCCACTGCCATCAATTCATAAACACCCACCAGGTTTCTGAGGCAATAAATCTTTACAGAAGGAGACTTCCCATCTTTCTCCCATGGAGTGACTGCTAGATTTGAACTGCCAACCTTTAAGTTAACAGCCTGATACATTACATACTACACCATCAGAGCCCTTCCTCATGGATGCAGAAGAGTGGGCAATACCCTCCTTGACTCCCAAAGGAGTACTGACAGCCACTGATGGAGATGAGGCTGAAAATGCTTGGTTTTCACTCCACCAGCATCACCAGCTTGGATAGTTCTAAATGCAGAATCCCAGGACCCACCCAAGATCTACTGAATCCAAATTGATACTTTATCAAAGAGATTCTCACATTCAAGTTTGAAAAATACTATACCTTCTCCTCTTCCCTTACACAGTAACCAAGCACATTATCTTAATCCCCTTTATACATGCAGATATTGAAGGGTGGGTGGGTGCATGGAGGTCAGTGTTAACCTGGATCATTATAATTAGGGACCTGTGGGGTCACCAGGGGCCCAAAGTAGAATTCTGAGATCTTAGAAGCAAAGTTAACTCTCATCTTAATTGCCAACAGGTGTATATATCTGAAATTGCGTACCCAGCTGTTCGGGGGCTGCTTGGCTCCTGTGTGCAGCTGATGGTCGTCACAGGCATCCTCCTAGCATACTTGGCAGGTACAATTTTCACGTTACCTATTTTGAGAGCTTGTTTGGAGGTCCTAATAAGAGAGCACAGCTACACATATACCCTTGACTGGAGGATGGTCCTCCTATCTGGGAACATCATCCTCTTCACCCAAGTACACAGCTTCAGGAGGGCTGCACCTGTGAGGGAGGAAAGGGCCACCTGCCTAGCCAGCCAGATCAGCCAAATCAACCCCAACAATCAATGGGGTGACAGATGTCACAGCCAGATCACCCTCACATCCCACATTTGAGCCTTGAAAGTGGCCAAGTGATCATTTTACAGATAAAGGACCTGAGGTACAAGGAGGCTAATAGACTTGCCCAAGGTCACACAGTCAGTAGCCAAGGTGTATTGCTTCCCTGGAATCTTGAACACATCGATCTCTTACTGAGTTCTAAGGAAAGCTTACAGAAATGGAATAGAAAAGTGGTGGTCTTCAAATCTGAGTGAGTCTGCCCCTTTCTGACACACAAGTGCTAGATGGTAGACCCCAAATGAAGACTATCAGTGAACTCACTAAGAACCTTGTGGACTCCAGGTCTGATGAGCTGACTTTGCTGTGTGAGATTCCACAGAAAGCTATTGAGTGTCAGTGTTTCACAGCAATCTCCGCAGTCGATCTTAATTTTCACTTTTTGCTTCATTTACCTTTTCTTAGCCAGGTTCTAGAGTTTTGATCTACTCCTGTGAGGCTGACACAGGTTTCAGATCTGTTGTTCATAGGGTTCTTATGCATCATACTCGATTTACAACACCGAAGAATAACAACATGTGTGTTAACTCTACTAATCGCACAAAATGACGTGGCAGTGACAATATTTGCTTGAGCACATTAGGGGAAAAATGCCCAAGGAAGACTTTATGGAAAAATTAAACCTTATTGCTAAAGCAAATAAATGTGTATTCTCATATCTTTCCACCCCTCCTTGCCCCCAGAACCAAACAGGTGCTTGATAGCTATCACAGAGCTGTTTTTCCACCAGGATCTAAGTTACAGACGAACCTCTGGGCCTTGAAAAAACGCCTCAAACTCAACTGCAGTTGAGTTGGTACTGACTCATAGTGACTCTTCATCTGGCTTCTGAGGTTGTAAATCCTAACAAGATGAGACTGACCATCTTTCTCCCTCGGATCTGCTGGCAGCTTTGACAAAGGCATTGCCCTAAACATGTTCCCTTTCTACAGTTCTAGATGTTCTGCATTTCTACTGTGCTTCACGCATCTTCATAATAACAAAATCATGCCATTGCTTTTATTTTTTTGTTTATCCTTTAAATAGCAGATCAACAAGTATGGATCTCTACCAGTCATTTGGGCAGGTAGCTCTCTTCCAAATTTCCTGGCACAGACTGGTGAGCACATTCAGGGCTGCATCTGTGTGTTGAGCCATGTCAGCTGGTGTCCCATCAATTCCTGGGGCCTTATTTTTTGCCAGTGCCTTCAGTGCAGCTTGGACATCTTCCTTCATTACTTTCTTCATTGCTTTTGGCTCTTGTTTATATGCTGCTTCCTGAAATGGTCCATGGCAGCCAGTCCTTTTTTGGCACAGTGGCAAAACTGAAAACCAGTTGCTATCACGTTGATTGCTACTCGTGATGACCCCATGTGCGCTAGTAGAACTGTATTCCATAGGATTGTCTTTTTTTAATAAAATTTTATTTTAATTGTGGTTCTAATGAACCTTTACAGAGAAATTATATTTTCATTCATTCATTGTTACGTGTTATACCCCCTCCCTCCTTTCTTCCTCTCCCAGTTCACTTTTTTTCAAGTCATAAATGAACCTTTATGAATCTTTGCATTTTTGCATTTGTTTTTATGAAGTATCAACATTGGCACATCCCTAGTAGATTTATGCATTTTAGTGCATTTAAAAACAACAAAAATGAAAAACCTAAAACTAAATATGTTGTCATCAAATAAATTCTGACTCATAGCAACCCAAAAGGAATGGGAAGAATAAGTAGATCTGGCCCAAGGGCTTTCCAGAGAAGTAAATCTTTGTGGAACCAAATTGCCACAACTTTCTCTCATAGAAATGTTGTTTGAACCACAGATCTTTCCGTTAAGAAATAAATAAATTTCTCAGGGAAAATACATACAGTGTAAAAGCAATTAATTGATTTTGTTCATTTGGTTTAGTTCATTTAACCCTGTGAACCACCTTAATTTTATTCATCCCAAATGTTTTTTCTTAGATATTAAGTTTTTCTAGATGTGAGATTTTTAGTGTTTTTGCTTTGTTTCACTTTAAAAAAAAAATTCCTTCATTGTTGCAACCATAGGATTTTCTATAGCTGATTTTTCAGAAATCAGTCATTAACCTTTCTCTTGTGCATCATCCCTGCCCACTGTTGATTTCAACTCAAAGCAGCCCTTTTAGAACGGAGTAGAAAGACAAATTAAAAGGACAACCCAAAAGTTCCTAGGACTATGAATCTTTATGGAAGCAGACTGCTTCATCTTTCTCGCGCCACATGGCTTATGGATTTGAACAGCTGACCTCTCAGTTAACAGCCCACTGCTCAATCCACTGCAGCACCAGAACCCCTCGAGACATCGGATCACCACCCTTTCGGTTAGCACCTGAGTGTAAAGGTGCAAAGGGGGAGGGGAGGGTAGTTGGCAAACATCTCCACCACCGCTCCCTCCTCCCTGGAGAAGTCACAGTTGCCCAGTGGCATTCCAGGGAGTGTCGTTGCCTGTAGAGGAGGGATACATTCTTATTTCTCCCATCTTCTACCTTTGTACATGAGGTGTCACATCAGTGGCCTGCCAGTGCGTAGGGAAACCACTGCCTTCACCTCATGCGACTCATGGCAGCCCTGTAGGCAGCATTCATTTTTTTGTCTGATGGTTACATAAATATTTCACTGAATTTGTGTACCCACCGTTATCTCAAGGGAGCTCTGGTGGCCTAGTGGTAAGGACCTGTGCTGTCGCCTCAAAGGCACACAGTTTGAATCCACTAGTTGCTCCATGGGAGAAAGATGAGCATTCTCTTCCTGTGCAGTTTACTGCCTCTGAAAACCCACTGGAGGGTCAGCTATGAGTCAGTTCCAACTCCACGGAATATAACAACAATGACCTTTATCTGTACAACTGATCCAGTTAACCTACTATTTCTGTTTGATAACTATAATAATACTAATAACAGTAGCAGTGACAAAAATGAAGGCAGCCACACAAAGGTAATTCATCCTTTGAGCAGCATCCCTGGGGTTGTGGGGTACAGGCTTTCCTCGGGTGATCCTGATGCCCTGTGCCCCCACCAGGCTGGATCCTGGAGTGGCGCTGGCTGGCGGTGCTGGGCTGCGTGCCCCCCTCCCTTATGCTGCTGCTTATGTGCTACATGCCCGAGACCCCACGGTTCCTGCTGACCCAGCACAAGCACCAGGAAGCCATGGCTGCCCTGCAGTTCCTGTGGGGCTCTGAGCAGGGCTGGGAAGAGCCCCCCGCTGGGGATGAGCATCAGGTGAGGGGGCAGGGTGGCCTCACCTGGTGGCAGCTGGGAGCCGGCACAACCTGTTCCCAGGCTCTCACATAGTTGGGAGGAGGACCCCTCTCTCTACTTTCAGTGAGGAGTGAACTGGCCTTATGCTGCCTCTCTGAGCAGGCTGGAGTCCCACTCAGCTGGGCCTAGTCTCGGAGGTTACCAGAAGAGCACTACACTTTAATTCTCACTGTTTCAAAATAGAAAGGTCAGGTCAGAGGGGAAATTGAACTTGAGATTGTTGTTGTCATTATGAGGTGCCATGGAGTTGACTATGACTCATAGAGACCCTATAAACAACCAATCTGCACCTTACCCTATCCTCCTCATCTCTAATACGCTCAAGCCCATTGTTAAAGTCATTCTATTGTCCATCCTATTGGGGGGGTCTTCCCCTCTTTAGCTGACACTGCACCTTTCCCAACATGATGTCCTTTCTAAGTAAGGGCCCTGACAGCATGCCCAAAGTAGGTGACACGCAGTTTCACCGTCCTCGCCTCTAAGGAGCACCCTGCCTGCAGATGATAAGGCAGGGAAATAGTTAAAAGTCTGAATTTGGGAGTCAGACCTGGTTTGAACTTCTGCCACTTATAATCTTAGTTAACCCTTAATCTCATCATCTGAAAAATGAGAATCCCAGAGTATGCTTTGTGTGGGTGGTGGTATAGACTCAGCCAGAAGGGCTGGGGAGGCACTGGGTACGAGGCCAAGCCCAAGGCTAGATGTCCTAGCGGTTGGAGGGGCCAGGATCTGGCAGTTCAAGGAAAGACGCAATCAGGCCAGGGTGTCTTCACCCTATAAATGGGGAGTCTAGCATGATGCAGGGGTCCATCTGTGGACCTCACAGATGGGGCCTAGGTGGAAGCTCCATTGAGGTTCACTCCCCTCCACTACCTTAAGCACAGTGACTCAGATCTCCGGGATGCCTGTGGGAGAGGGCAGAGGCCACTGATGTCCTAGTCTCTGTCTGAGCAGGGCTTCCACTTGGACCAGCTGAGGCAGCCTGGGGTCTACAAGCCCTTCATCATTGGCATTTCACTGATGGCCTTCCAGCAACTATCGGGTATCAATGCTGTCATGTTCTATGCAGAGACCATCTTTGAGGAGGCCAAGTTTAAGGTAAAGCTGCCTCTGCCTCATCAACATGCCAGTGAGGACATTTTCTTCTCAAAGCTGGGGTCTGTTGGAGTCACCCTCTCAGCAAAGGGATGGAGAGGGAGGTGCCTTCCCTGGCTGGTCAGCTGACCACCTTGGCTCCCTTTTCCCTCAGGACAGTAGCCTGGCCTCAGTCATCGTGGGTGTCATCCAGGTGCTGTTCACTGCCATGGCAGCGCTCATCATGGACAGAGCTGGGAGGAGGCTGCTCTTGACCTTGTCAGGTGAGGCCCAGCCCTGTGCAAGCAGTAGTACCTCCACACCAGTCTCCCTCCATGAGCCGGGGGCCATTGTCAAGCCTGCCACCTTCCAGGGTATAGAAGGACGGCTGAGTAACATCATTCTTGTGTTTAGCCTTTATGACGAGCCCACAAGATCAACTTCAGCTTACAGTGGGGAAACTGAGGGCCAGGACATGAAGTAAAGCTTGTGGTCCTTTGGGACAATTACCTTTACCTCTCTGAACCTCAGCTTCTGCCTTTGTTAGAAGGAGAGATTGTAGCAGTTCCTCCCACAGTGTGGCTGTGCGGACCAGGAAATGACCTCTCTGCAGCCCAGACCCTGAGCTTCAGCCCAAAGGGGACAGTATGTACTGGCCACTAACAAGACTACCTGATACTTGCTGAAGCTGGAGCAGGGCAGGGCTTGGATGCTTCTCAGTCAGGGATCCCAAGACCAAAGTACTGGGATAATTGAGTACAGATTTCTGCTCCCCTTGCTACTCTATGAACCACAGCTGCTTCTCAGAAAGTACCCACATGTTTGACTTGCAGTCCATGTCCCCCAAGGGAGGGTCAAGCACACAGGCAAGAGGGAGGGGAGGCAGCATCTCCCAGTGCTCCCCCACCCCCCACCCCTTCTGCAGGAGTGATCATGGTGGTCAGCACCAGCACCTTTGGTGCCTACTTTGAGATGACCCAGAGTAGTCCCAGCAACTCCTCGCTTGTGGACCTCTTCATGCCTGTCTCCATGGAGCCTGTGATTGGCAGCGCTGGGCTGGCCTGGTTGGCTGTGGGAAGCATGTGCTTATTCATCGCTGGTAAGAGAGGGCCCACATGGAGGGTTGGGGAGGACGACCAGCTCCCATATCGTCTCACCACTGGGTCCCCACAGCTCCCATGCATCCCTTTTCACCTGGCCATAGCCTTTATACCTCTGACCACATGTTAGAGACACTGAACGAAGCCTTTGTGCGTTTATTTCACCTCCCTCTCTCTCACTTCAGCCCTATGATCAGGCCCCAATTATTGTCCCATTTTATACTTAAGAAACCTGATGCACAGGAAGTAGATTACTAGTCTAAGGTCTCACAGCAGGAAGGCACAGAGCTAGTAGGGCTGGTCTAGAATCCAGGTCCCTTGGAGACCCAGACCTGCCCTGTCAGTCAGGGGACTTGAGCCAGGGATGTAGGTTCTGCAGCCCAGAAGGACCAGCTCCTGTGGGTTCTAACACCTGTCTTGTCCCCTCAGGCTTTGCTCTGGGCTGGGGACCCATTCCCTGGCTCCTTATGTCAGAGATCTTCCCTCTGCACGTTAAGGGTGTCGCCACCGGCGTTTGTGTCCTCACTAACTGGCTAATGGCCTTTCTGGTGACAAAAGAGTTCAACAACCTCATGGTGAGTCCAGGCCCCAGTGGCCTTCTATCTTCCCCTGCCCCCATCGGGGAACAAATCACTTTTTAAAATGGCTTTTGTAAAAGACTCGGCTGGTGGCCTCACATACAGGCCTATGACTGGGAGGCCTGCCGTCCTGGTTAAGGTGAGATGGAGACAGATGGACCAGGACAGACAAGGATCCTGGGCTGCAGCCACACTCTCCAGAGGCCTCAAGCCATCATGAGAGAGGACCAAGTGACTGGCCCACCTTTACTGGAGATCAGGCATGAAACCAGGCTGAAGGTCTGGGTGGGGAAGACTTGGCCTCTGCACTCAACAAGCCTGGGCTCCAGTCACATGCCAGTCACTTTCTGCTCTATCTGACCGTGGCCATGCTGCTTACTTTCTCTGAAACGTTTACCTGGCTGAAAATGGAAGAAGGGAAGTAGTACACTCCTCCTGGAGTTGATGTGAGCATTCATTCAGGTCAGCATTTCACTGCCCTCCCCCAGACAAAACAGACATAGACCTGGTCCAGCCCCTGAAGGTCCCCAGCCCAGGGAGCTGGTTCTGAGGCGGGCATTTGTTTGACGAGCCATTGCCCTCGGGTCTCCTGGTGCATCCCATGTCCACACTCGGTTCAGGGCTCCCGAGCCAGAATGAACAAGATGGGCAGAGTCCCCTTAATGATGAAGGCCAAGAAGGTGAAAGACAAGTGGTGGGGAGTGAACTGCAGCGAGGACAGTGGGGGTACTCAGTGAGAGGCCTGGACACAGCGCCTGTGACCCCCTCAGGCAAGGCTGCCTGGAGAAGCCTACGGCTGAGGTCCAAATACCAAAACGGGGAAGAAAAGAAGCTGAGGAGGAGAGGGCAAAGGATGCAGCCAAGACCCAGGGGTATTCAGGTTCTAGCCAGGCTTCATGAGGTGACCAGGTCCCAGATGAAGAAAAGCAGGAAAGCTTTGATTCTGGTACTTCAGATGCCCCTGAAGGTGACCTGGGGTCAATGAGCAGTCTCCCTACTCCCTACTCCTTCCTGCCTGTGTTTCTGTGTCCTCCTGGGGCTCAGTCTACAGATAGCTCACACCCTCTGACCAACACCACAGAGTGAGTCCTAAGAGCAGAGACCCCAGGGCATGATGAGTCTGCGCACTGGAGTCAGATAAAGGCTGGAGCTCAGTTGTGTCACGTCATGGTCTCTGACCTTGGTGGCAGTCGCTTTATCACACTCAGCCACAGAACATTCACACCTCAGACATGGATGAGCTTGGACACTGCTACACCTGACCTCCCTGCACTGCCCCCAGGCAGAGGCAGACAACACAGCTGTGGGCTGCACAGATCAAGTCTCAGCACTGTTTGTCCACACTTGGCCGTTTCCCTCTCTCTCTGCAGGAGCTCCTCAGGCCCTATGGTGCCTTCTGGCTCGCCTCTGCCTTCTGCATCTTCAGCGTCCTCTTCACCGTGTTCTGTGTCCCTGAAACCAAAGGGAAGACTTTGGAACAAATCACAGCCCAATTTGAGGGGCGATGACGGCTTTTTGTACGTTGCTGCCCCTCCTAGCTGGACCACCTTTGGGCTTTGGAGGGGATGAAGCCAGCCTCAAACCTTCACTACCCCCTAGGTCCCAGGACAGCCGAGACTCAGGACCACAGCCCTTTGGAACCTTGAGCTAGGGGTTCCTTCCTTTCTGCACAGTTCTTCACAGCCCAGCAACCAGGGATGTGAGATGCCAGCCCCTTACTCCAGTTGCTGCTGCCTCTTTGTGGACTGGGAAGCAGGCAGCAGCTCAGAGGGCCTTTCCAGTCCTGTGGTCATCTCCTCCACCACTCCAAAGCAGCAGAGGAGGAGATGGACTCTTGCTTCTTGTTTTCTGGTTGCAGATGCTTTTGGAGGTTGGCCACACATGTTTTACTCTTACATGGTTGAGTTATCAGGAAGGAACTTTGTTTGCCAAATAAAGATTTGACTCAGAAAATCAGGGCACGACCTGTGTGTGGGAGCCCCAGTCAGAGAAGGGTATATTGCTAGCTCTTCCACAGACAGGTCTTCCTGGGCTTTGTGGAGAACTGCGGGTTTGCTTTCTCTCCATCAGTCAAGGCTCCCCTTAGCACCTGGAGGCTATCTCTGGCTCCTTCCTTACATACCATTCCCTGGATCATCAATATGATTGAATTACAGAAAAGGTGCCTATCTTGTTCCTTTAACTTTAATAGAGCCAGAAATCTTTTCTAAATTAATTTTATTATCTATTACATAAATGTTACTGTGTGCCCTCAAGTCAGAACTGACTCATAGCTGACCCTCGAGTGGTTTTCAAATGCTGTAAACAGCATGAGAGGAGATTGCCCATCTTTTTCCCACAGAGCAGCTGATGGATTCAAACCACCTGCCTTTGGGTCAGCGGCACAGCTCCTTACCACCAGAGCTCTCCATCATATAATTAGCATGTGTTTATTATAGGAATATTTGAAAATACACAGATATATTTAAGAGTTCTTTTTATAGCCAGGCACTGTCCTAAGCACTTTACAAATATTAACTTATTTGGATACAAATAATTTTTCACAGCTGTACCTTCCCAGAGAGCCTGTTAAAAATCTGGTTCTATCTCAGAAGATCCCTCCCCCAGCATCTGCTTCATTGCATCACCTCCCAGAAACAGGCCTGTGCTGCTTAATTCATCATCTGCTTCGTCTGCTTCTGATATTGGGCAGGCACCTCCCCAGGACGTGCACCCCTCGGCCTCTTCAGGCTTGTAAGAAGGCCAGCTTACCAGTGAAGGGAGCAGAAATACAGCGTGGTTCAGAGCACAGTGGTCCCAGAGGAGGACTTCATGCTCCTTCCAGAAGATCCTGCAGCGGCTACTATGACTTTTTTAACAAAAGTGCCAGCAAAGTACAGACCCTGGACCATTTTCAGCTTCGACAAAATCCATCTTTTTTAAAATCAGGAGCAGAGTTATGACTGTGTATAAGAACACTACTCTGTGTATCTACATACCATTCTTAATGCCTGTACAGTGAACATTGGTTGGATTGAGAACCATATTGGGGGTTTTTAATCTTAATGCAGTACTAAACAGTAGCAAGTTTTCAAACATCTTTTTATCCAGACTTAAAATGAAATTATGTACACTTCTCCTAAAACATTCAGCAACAAAAGTAAATAATGAAAATGTTACCAGCATTCCTTAATCTCACTTCCCAAAATGGTGGCATTGCAACAGTAAATTTTGTGCTTCAACTTAGCCAGACTCTGGTGCCCATTTGTTTGGTCAATCACTAGTGTAGATGTTGCTCTGAAGGTATGCCGCTGATGTGATTAATATACTCGACTGAATCTAAGTAAAGGAGGGGCCTCTCCATGAGGCAGGTAAGCACATCAGTTCAACCTCAAACTGAGGTTTCCAAGAGGAGGAGGATACAAAAGGAAGCAACGTGGGTATCCTAACAGTTTCCTACTTGGGACTTGCCAGTGCCTACAATTGCATGAGGCAGTTCCTTCACTATACACATTCTCCAGCATTTATCATCATGTGGTGAATTGCTTTGATAAAGCCCTTCTAGCTATGATTTTGTGGCTCCCACAAAATGTCTGGGTGGCAGTATGCATCTAAAGTTCTTGTGGCCCACCAAAGGGATTGGAAAATCTGCTGCTAAAGCAAAGTGCAAGGAACTCTTGTAGGACATTGACCAGTTAGCCATCCCACTAGGCTTAAAGGGAGCTATTCTTAGAGGTTAAAAGGGGAACTCACTATCAGAAGTGACAAGCAAGCACATCTCTTAGACCCAGGGTCCCTGCACTGAGAAACTCTTAAACCCAGGAGACTGAAGTGGCTCAAAGCCACAGCAGCACAAGGCTGGCGGCTCTGCTAAGTGAGAGGTGGAGAAAGGTGATTCTGGGTACCTACTAGCAAAACTGCAAGTTATAAAAAAATGAAATAGAATATATAAAGATGAATATCTGAAGCATTAATGAGTGGAAACAGACTAGTATTGGCCATTTTGTTGGGTTTAAAAATTTTTTAATTGTGATTTTAATGAACATTTACAGAAAAGTTGGATTTTCATTAATTTATTGTTGCACATTTTCCTCTTTCCCCCCTCCCCCAGTTCACTTTTTTTTAAGTTTTAAAAAAAGTATATTTTATATTTAATGTTTCTAAGACATGATTCACCCACCCACCCCCTTCCCATCTTTGAAACTGAGAAAAGTGTAGGAAATGTTTCCTGGAAAATTGCAAGAAAAATGTGAACATAACAAATGACCATGCTGTTAGTTGCTTCATGGCCCAGTTCACTTTAAAAAAAAAAATTCATTAATTGTTACACAATTTCCTCCTCCTCCCCATCCCCCAGTCCTCTTTGTAATGTACCTTATTCCGGACCATTGTTTTACATATAATGTCTAATTATATATCCCTTTTAAGCAGTTCTCTCCCTCATCTGTTCCAATACAGTGTTCACAGTCTATCCACTCTTTTCCTGTTCTCCCAGTGCCCCATGTCAGTCCTGCTTCATAACAGTGGTGTTATGTAGTATCTATCCTTTTGTGACTGAGACATTTCACTCAGCACAATGTCCCCCAGGGTCATCCATGTTGTGTAATGTTTTACAAGGTCATTATTTTTCAGGGCTGTAGGAATTCTGTTGTGTGAATATACTATAATTTTTCTATCCATTCATTTGTTGATGGACACTTGGGTTGTTTCCATCTCTTTGCTTTTGTAAATAACAGCAATAAACATGGATGTGGATACCTCTGCTTGGATGGCAGTTCTGGTTTCTTTAGGGTCTATTCCCAGCAGTGCAATTTCTGGGACAAATGGTATTTCGATTTCCAACTTTTTTAGTTAGACAATCATGTATATGGTCTACTAACTTTATTCATTAGTGTTCAAGGCCTCAAACTTGTTCTTAAGATGATTTTGAAATTCAGGTGGAATTGATTCAAGGTCAAATTTTTGTTCCTGTGGATTTGATTTAACCTTCTTTACCTTTAGTTCAAACTTGATGGTCTGTTCCACAATCTTCAACTGTCCTAGTTTCCACAGCTGATACTGAGCTTCTCCAATGATTCTTTCCACATATGTAATAAGTCTGATTCCTGCGCATACCATCGGTGAAATCCATGCATATAGTCTGCATTTGTTTATGTTTCTTATAAAAGGTATTTGCAATGAATAAATCCTTAATGGTACAGAATTCTATCTCCTGCCTCATTTTGTCACCAAGTCCCAGTTTTCCAACTACTGATCCTTCTCTGTTCCCAACTTTTCCCCCAACTTTTACATTCTAGTCACTTAGTAATGCATCTTGATTGCATTTTTTTTATTAATTTATGACTGCAATTACATCTGTGCATCAGAGAGCCAGACAATGACTAAGGATGACAGAAGAATGATTGATGTGGTTGTGCTGGAGAAGAGTATTGAACATACCATGGACTGTCAAGAGAACAAATAGGTCTGTCTTGGAATAGGTGAAATCAAGTTTCTCCTTGGAGGCAAGGATTCTAAAGCTCTGTCTCATATACTTTGGGCACGTGGCCAGGAGGGACCAGTACTTGGAGAAGGACATCATGCTTGGAAGGGTAGAGGGACAGTGCAGGAGATGAAGACTCCAGATGAGATAGATTGACATAACTGGGGCAATGGGTTAGGTGTATCACTGAAACTGGCTCAGGATAGGGCAGGGTTCAGAGCTGTTGTACATAGGGTCGCTGTGAGTTGCAGGCGACTTCATGGCACATAACAACAACATAATCTACTATGCCAGGAATAACAATCAAAGAGGAATGGCAACACATTTAAAAAGAACATTCCAAGATCTCTCTTGAAGTACAAAACAGTCAGTGATAGAAAAAAAAAAATCCCTGGGCATACAAAGAAGACCTGTTAGTACAAATATTGTTCAAATGTATGTGCCAACCACTAAAGCCAAAGATGAAGAATTGATGATTTCTACCACATTGTTGTCATTTAGTCAAGATGCATTAATTAGTAATTGGTAATTAGACTGCAAAAGAACAGCTGTTGGGGAAAAATATGGCCTTGGCGATAGAAATGACACTGAAGATTGCATGACAGAAATTTTGTATGACCAACTGCTTATTCCAAATACCTTAAAAGAGCATGATGTAGGTAGCTCTGGTGGCCTAGTGGCAAGAACCTGCACTGCAATCCCAGTGGTATGTGGTTTGAATCCACCAGATGCTCTGCTGGAGAAGGAAAGGCGATCTCCTGTACCAGACAGATCTGATTTGACAGTACACACACAAAAAAAATAATAAAATTTGGGAAAAAAATTTTAAAAAGGGAAGTTACTTTGGGTTTTTTTAATTAAAAAAAAAAGCATGATGTCAGTTTTAAGACTAAGATGAGTCTGATCCACGCCATGGTCTTTTCAATTACTTCCCATGCATTTTAAAGTTGGACAATGAGTAAGGATGATTGAAGAAGAACCTATGCCTTTGAGTTGTGGTGTTGGAGAAGAGTGCCTAATATCCCATGGACTGCCAAAAGAGCAAACAAGTCTATCTTGGAGGAAGTGCAACCAGGGTGCTCCTTAGAGATGACAAGAGAAACTTTGGAAATGTTGTCAGGAGAGATCAGTCCTTGGAGAAAAGATACCTTACTGTGAAAGGTGGAGGATCAGCAAAAGAAAGACCCTCAACAAGATGGATTAACACAGTGACTGTAAAATGAGCTCAAGGATGGTGCAGGAGAGGACAAGATTCTGAGCTGTTGTTCACAGAATCGCTGTGAG
The DNA here is from genome assembly GCF_000299155.1 of Elephantulus edwardii. Taxonomy (NCBI): domain Eukaryota; kingdom Metazoa; phylum Chordata; class Mammalia; order Macroscelidea; family Macroscelididae; genus Elephantulus; species Elephantulus edwardii. The sequence goes on along the minus strand of NW_006399866.1, from coordinate 5,355,815 downwards.
TCATAGTCGACTCGATGGCATCTAACACCACCACCACCACCACCACCACAGTACACCAGAGTACACAGGAATCAAATTAATTACAAAACTGAAAAAAGACGGTATCTCTTGCCGTGGATTCAAAATTGCTGACCCACCATTGCTTTTCCAACGCTGCAAATTGCACCGTAAGAAATTGGCCTTTCATCCTCAAACCCCAACTTCCCCACCTTTCAGCCTCCCTGGTAACTTTCAGCGGAATCAGTCTGCAAACTAAAGGGAGGTGTGCCTCCCAGTGGTCATGCGCCAATTTGCATCTGCTGACCCAGTGGGATTCACAAGCACATCTTTGAACCTGTTCATTTCAGTTTGACCTCCAGACAAATAAAAAATCTACATTTCCGCCCTAAATGTACTGTAATTGTTGTTGTTGTTGTTGTTATGTGCCATCGAGTCACTTGCAACTCATAGCGACCTTATGTACAAGAGCTCTAAACGCCGTTGTATCCTGTGTCAACCTAGCCATATCAAACGCACTCATGACCACTCCAGTCACAGAATCGATCCATCTCATCTAAGGTCTTCCTCTCCTTCGCCGACCCTCCACTCTGCTAAACATAATGACCCTCTCCAAGGACCAAGAACCAGTCCCCCCTTGCAACATGCCCAAAGTATGTCAAACGAAGCTTAAGAATCCTTGACTCCAAGGAGCATTCTGGCTTCACCTTCTCCAGGACAAACCTGTTTGCTCTCCTAGCAGTCCATGGTATATTCAACACTCTTCTCCAGCACCACAGCTCAAAGGCATCAATTCTCTATCATTCCTATTCACTGTCCAACTCTCTGATGCATAGCATGTAATTGTGAAGACTATAGCCCAGATCAGGCGCACCTTAGTCTCCAGCCTGACGTCATTGCTCTTCAGTACTCTTGAGAGGTCCCTCACAACTGACTTTCCCAATGCAATTCGTCTTTTGATTTCCTGGCTGCTGTTACCAAGAGTGTTGATTGTGGAGCCAAGTAAACTAAAACTGTTAACTATCTCAATCTCTTCACCGTCCATACTGATGCTGCCAATTGGCCCAGTGGTGAGAATCTTTGTTTTCTTGATGTTGAACTTCAATCCATATAGGAGGCTGCAGTCCTTGACCTTCTGCAGCAAGCGCTTCAGGTCCTCCTCAGTTTCAGCAAGCAGGGTTCTGTCATCTGCATAACGCAGGTTGTTGCGGTTCTTCCACCAATCCTGGTGTCACATTCCTCCTCGTACAGCCCAGCGTCTCTTATGATCTGTTCTGCATATAGATTGAAAAGGTATGGAGACAGAATAGATCCTTGATGGACCCCCTTCTTGACTTTGAACTGTGTAGTGAGTGTCTTCTTGCTCTGTTCTGACGACTGCCTGCCTCTTGGTCATTACAAGACCCATTTTCAAATAAAGTCCTATTTTCAGGTACCAGTGGTTAGACCTTAAAACATAATTTGGGGGGACACAAATCAACCTTTAACTTTATCAGGAAAGGTCCATTTTTCACTGTCTCGGTGCCATGAATCAGAGGATTCTACAACATTACAGAACAAAAGGGTCAGAGCAAATTAGGGTCACCACGTCCAGCAGAGGTCTGCGCCTGCGCAGAAGTAGCACTTTAAAAAACCACGATTCCCAGGACCCTTCGCGCTAAGTAGCTTTATATTACGGAGGCCCTAGCTATCAGGTTCCGGTAGAGCTAAAAGACTTATATAGCAAATTATAATGGAAAGTAGATTCTGGGACTTAGAACAAGAGGAAATCTTTATGTAAAGTACCATCCACAGGGGTATGAGAGTCCCAAACTTGGTGCCGGCAGAGAAAGAGTGGAGCAGCAGCCAAGCCTCGCAGAGACTTCTGGGAGATGAAGTGCTGTGATGCAGCCGTGAGACGTGTACGCATAATCGGAAGGATCGTTTCTGAGTTGCGTGCCCATTGGCACCAGAGCAGGTTCTCCAGTTTCTGAGCTCTCTTTCCTGTCACTAGTCTCCAAGCACTTGGGATTCTGCTGGAGACCGAGCTGGTGGCTGCACCGACGACTAACTGTGCCTGGAGAGACAAAGTCAAAGAGTAGGCTTGAGCCCCTGGGGCCCTCGACCGGGCCTCTGGGGGGACATATGAGGGAGTGACAAGTGTCCAGCCTGGAGAAAGCAGAGCGGGCCTGCAGGGTCCGGGCTGGGCTGCAGTGGAGCGACGCTGACGCCCAGAGGACTGCGGGAAAGCGGTGGCAACAAGTGAGACCCAAATGCTGGAAGAAGGAGGTGAGGAATGGTGGCGGGAGATCCAGCCACTGAAGTGTGTTCCCTAGTACTGTAAACTACACAGACCACAGCTCTGCAGCCCTTTGCTTCATATGTGGCCGGGAACAATATGTCTTTGGATAAGGAATCCCAGGGTCAAAAAAATACCAAGACAGCATACCTGGAGTATCCCTCCTTTACCCAGTCTGCATGATAGAGAATTATTGTTATGTGCCATGGAGTCGCAACTCAGCGACCCTATGTACAAGAGCCCTAAACCCTGCTCTATCCTGTGCCAGCCTCACTGACTCTGACATACCCACTCCTTGGAGACAAGGATTCTGAAGCTTCGTCTGACATGCTTTGGGCATGTTGCAAGGAGGGACCAGTCCTTGGAGAGGGACATCATGATTGGGAGAGTGGAGAGACTGCTCAGAATAGGAAGACCCTCAATGGGATGGATCGATTCAGTGATTGGGTTAATGGGAATAGGTAACAGAGAAGAGGGAAAATAAATAATAAGAGTAACAGAAGAGTTGGTGCCTTTGAATTGTGATGTTGGAGAAGAGTCCCCGGAGTGCCAGAAGAACAAAACAAATCTGTCTTGAAGGAGGGACAACCAAAGTGCTTCATAGAGAAAAGTTTGATGAACCTTCATCTTTCTGACTTTGGGCATATTTTCAGGCATAATCAGACCCTGAAGAGAAACATCATGCTGGAAAAGGTAGATGCGCAGTGAAAGAGGCAAATCCCCAACAAGATAGAATGGCACAGTGACTACCATAATGGACTTGAGCAAGACAAGATCATGAAGATGGCACAGGACAGGGCAAGGTTCAAATCTTTTTATTCATAGAGTCCCTATGAGTCATTGTTGACTTGATGGCACATAACAAAGGTTTTTTATTTTAAAAAACAATACTGTGTTTTCAGTGAAAGTTTATATAATTATTTAGGGTTTTATTGAGTACCATCAGGTTCAACCTATGGAACACATAGCTAACCCTCCAGTGGGTTTTCACAGGCTTTAAGTCACATTAGAGGAGATTGCCTATCTTCTTCCTGTAGGGCAGCTGGTGAATTTGAACTGTGTGCCTTCAGTGTTGGCAGAGCAGCTCCTTACTACTAGGCCACCAGAGCTCCTTAATTCAACAATTACTTCATAAATTGTGAATGACATTGTTTACATCCTTCAGAACATGAGAGCATTCTCATTTCTGGCTTTTCTACTCCACAATTCATTATTTTATATATGTTGTTATTGTTGTGTGCCATCCAGTAGAGTACGACCCTATGAACAATAGATCCCGAACCCTGCCTTATCTTGTGCTATCCTCATCCTCTCTGACATATCTGAGCCAAGTCACTTCCTACAGTCATTGTGTCAGTCCATCTCATTGAGGCTCCTCTTTGTTTTTTTTTAAATTTTATTATATTTTGTGTACCATCAAATCAGGTCTGACTTGCACAGGATGAGATTGTTCCTCCTTCTCCAACAAAGCACCTGGTGGATTCGAACCACACATCTCTGGGGTTGCAGTACAGCTTCTTGCCACGAGGCCACCAGAGCTCATAGAGGCTCCTCTTTTCTTTACAGACCTTTAACCCTTCCCAGCATGATGTCCCTTTGCAAGGAATACTCTTCTAGCACTAGGCCCAAAGTATGTGAAATGAAACTTCACCATCCTTGCCTCTAAAAAGTACTCTAGCTGCATCTTCTTCAAGGCATATCTGTACTTTTGGCAGTCTATTAAATATTTATCTCCAACACAGTATCTTAAAGTCCTTGATTCCCCACCACCACCCTTTCTGTCATTTATTGTCCAGCTCTCAGATGCGTAGAAAGTGATTTAAAAGACTATGGCCTGAATCAGGTGACCTTAGTTTTCAAACTGACATCTATATTGCTTAGTACTTAGAGAAGTCCCTGACAGCAGACTTTCTTAACACATCTTTTGATTTCTTGAGTGCTGATGCTAATGGTGTTGATTGTGGATCCAAGTAAGATGAAGTCATTGACAATTTTAATCTTTTCTAGTCCATCATGATGTGTCAGCCCAGTGGTGAGGAATTTTATCGTCTTGATGTTTTGATGTAATCCATAATGAAGACTTTGTAGTGTTTGATCTTCTATGGCAAGTGTTTTTTAAGTCCTCACTTTTGGCAAACAAGGTTGTGTCATTTGCATAACACAGATTGCTGATGAGTCTTCCTCCAATCCTGATGCTACATTTTCCTTCATATAGTTCAGCTTTTTGAATGATTTGTTCAGCATACAGATTGAATCAGTGTGGAGAAAGGTTACAGCCCTCATGCACGCTTTTCTTGATTTTAAACCATATCATTTCCCTTGCTCTGTTTAGACAAGTTCCTTAGTCTAAGTACAGATTTTGTATGGGCATGATAAATGTTCTGGGATTTCCATTCTTCTCAGTGATGGGAACTACAGTTTTCTATGATCCATGCAGCCAAATGCCTTTACATAGTCAATAAAACACTACTAGACATTCCTCTGGTATTCTCTGCTTTCTGCAAACATCCATCTGGCATCAGCAGTGATATCTCTGATGCCATGGCCTCTTCCAAATCCATCTTGAACTCCTGACAATTTTGCCATGATCTTCAGCAAATTTCGCTTGTATGTGATACTAATAATATTGTTCAATAAAGTCCACATTCTGTTGGATTACCTTTCTTGAGAATGGAAACAAATAGGATCTCTTCCAATCATTCGGCCTGGTAGTTGTCTTCCAAATTTCTTGGCAACACTGGTGAGCATTGCAAAACAACTATGAGATAGCATTTCACCCCAGTAACAATAGCAAAATTAACGGAACAGCAAACAACAGATGTTGGTGAGATTGCGGAAATATTGGAACCCTTATTCACTGTTGGTGGGAGTGTAAAATAGTCAAACACTATGGAAGGCAATATGGTGCTTTCTCAAAAAGTTGGAAATAGAAATAGCATTTGGTCCAGGAATTCCACTACTGGGAATACATCCTAAAGAAAGCAGAACTGCCACCCAAACAAATAGATGCATACCTATGTTCATTGTTCACAGTAGCAAAGAGATGGATACAACCCAGGTGCCCATCAACAAACGAATGGATAGAGAAGCTGTAATACCTTCACACTATGGAATACTATGCAACACTGAAAAACAAGGTACTCATAAAATATTATACAAAACTGGTAACTTTGGAGGACATTATGCTGAGTTAAATATCTCAGTCAAAATATACAAAATGGGTAACCTTGGAGGACATTATGCTGAGTTAAATATCTCAGTCAAAATATACAAAATGGGTAACCTTGGAGGACATTATGCTGAGTTAAATATCTCAGTCACAAAAAGACAAGTAGTGCATAATGCCACTGTTATAAAACAGGATTGACATTAAGGGTTGGGGGGAAACTAAGAAAAGGGGATAAATAATGAACACTGTATTGAAACAATGAGGGAAGAACTGTTTAAAAGGAATGTATGATTAGGTATTATTTGCATGACAACAGTCTAGAACAAGAGGTGCATAGCAAAGTAGACTAGGGGGTGGGAGGAAATTAAAGAGATCAACAGAAAATTTTAAACGGCAGCTTGGGATGACAAAGCAAGATGAAATATGCAAAGAGCTGGAGTTAGAAAATCAAAAGGGCCGAACTCGCTCAGCATTTCTTAAGCCGAAGAAATTGAAAACAAATTCAAGCCATGAGTGGCAATACTTAAGGATGCTTTGTGCAGAATGTTAAATAATCCAAGAAGCATTAAAAGAAGATGGAAAGAGTATACAGAGTCACTGTACCAGAAGGAATTGGCTGACACATAAGGATTTCATGAAACAATGTATGAGCAAGAGCCTGTGGTGATGAAGGAGTAAGTTCAAGTTGCTCTGAAATAATTGGCAAAAAACAAGGCTGCTGGAGTTGACAGCATACCAATTGATTTATTTCAACAAACAGATGCAACCCTGGATGTGCTCACTAAGTTGTGCCAAGAAATCTGGAGGACAGCCAGCTGGCCAACTGACTGGAAGAAATTGATATTTGTTCCCATTCCAAAGAAAGGTGACCCAAGAGTGTGAAAATTATTGAACAATATCATTAATATCACATGCAACAATATCATTAATATCACATGCAAGCAAGATTCTTCTGAAAATGATTAAAAAACGACTGGAACAACACATCAACAGAGAACTGCCAAGTGCACAGCCTGGGTTTAGAAGAGGTCGTGGTACTAGGGATATTATAGCTAATGTTAGATGGATCTTGGCAGAAAACAGAGTACCAGAGGAATGTCTATCTGTGCTTCATTGACTATGCAAAGGCTTTTGACTATGGATTACAACAAACTGGCTCACTCTGAGAAGAATGGGAATCCCAGAACATTTGATTGTGCTTATGCGAAATCTATACTTGTACCAAGGGGCAGTCTTCAAAACAGAGAAAGGAGACACTGCATGGTTCAAAATTGGGTAGGGTGTCCTCCAGGGATGTATTCTGTGTCCATACCTTTCCAGTCTGTATGCAGGACAGATCATCTGGGACGCTGGGTTGTACAAGGAGGAATATGGCATCAGGATTGGAGGAAGATTCATCAACAACCTGCATTATGCAGATGACACAACCCTGCTTGCTGAAACTGAGGAGAACCTGAAGTTCTTGCTGCAGATCAAGAACTGCAGCCTTCAATATGGATTGAAGCTCAACATCAAGAAAACAAAGATTCTTATCACTGGACCAATTGGCAGCATCATTCTAGATGGTGAAGGGATTGAGGTTAACAGTTTTAGTTTGCTTGGCTCCACAATCAACACTCTTGGTAACAGCAGCCAGGAAATCAAGAGATGAATTGCATTGGGAAAGTCAGCTGTCAGGGACCTCTCAAGAGTACTGAAGAGCAACAACATCAGGCTGAAGACTAAGGTGCGCCTGATCCAGGCCATAGTCTTCGTAATTGTTTGCAATGTGTCAGAGAGCTGTACAGTGACTAGGGATGGTAGAGAATTGATACCTTTGAACTGTGGTGCTGGAGAAGAGTACTGAATATATGTACCATGGACTGCTAGGAGAACAAACAAGTTCATCCGGGAAAGGGAGAAACCAGGCTGCTCCTTGGAGGCAAGGATTCTGAAGATTTGGACATGTTGCAAGGAGGGAACAGGCCTTGGAGAGAGACATCATGTTTGGGAAGGTGGAAGGACAGCACAAGAGAGGAAGAGCATTGATGAAATGGATCGATTCAGTGACGGGTAATGGGAGGAGGAGTGTCAGAGACAGTGAGGTTGGCACAAGATAGAGCAGGGTTTAGGGCTCTTTTACGTAGGGTCGCTATGAGTTGCAAGCGACTCAACAGCAAATAAACAATAACATGTGGGTCTTTGGTCGATTTTTAATTAATATTTGCAGATAGTATGAGGTATGGGTTCAACTTCATTTGTTTGCATGTGGATACCTCGTTACAGCACTATTTGTTTAAAAGCTATGTAGGAATTTTTTCTGATTGAACTTCTTGGCATCTTGATTCTCTTCCATAGATCTCTATGTCTCTCCTTAAACTAGGGAACTCTGGTGGCCTAGTGGTAAGGAACTGCACTGCCAACATGAAGGCATATAGTTCAAATCCACCAGCTGCTCTGAGGAATAAAGGTGACCAGTCTCCTTCTGTGTGATTGTACTTCCTCTGAAAACCCATTGGAGGGTGGCCTATGAGTCTGTTCTGACTTGACCTTACATAACAACTGGCCTTAGTTAGTATGACACTGTTTTGATTATTGTTGATTTGTAGAAAGCTTTGAAATTGGAAAACATGAATCATTTAACTTGTTTCTTTTTAAAATTTTTTTCAAAATTTAAAAATCCTTTTTTTTCTGCTGCTTTATTCTTCCTTTCATATACATATAAATTTTTATTTTATCTGCAATAGAACAAATTTTGATAAGGGACCATATTAACTTTAAATCGGTTTGGAAACAGCATCTCCACAGTACCAAGTCTCCCCGTCCATTTCCATTTATTTAAGTATTCCATAATTTCAACAGTTTTTTAGTTTTCAGTGTACAAATATTGCAGGTTATTTGTTAGATTTATTTCTAGATATTTTATTCTTTTAATTGGTATTATAAATGGATTGTTTTCAGGTAAATGGAAATGTTTCTTATAAATAAAATTTCATTTTTTGATTGCCTCTGCTAGTCTATAGAGATGTATTTTATATTTTTGTGTGTATTTATTTGTACCTAGCAACCTTACTGAACTCATTTGTTAGTTTTTTTTTAACCATACAGTATCAGATCATCTGTAAAGATAGGTAGCTTTACTTCCTTTCCAGACCTTTTCCTGTTATTTCCTAATTGAACTGTTTGAAGAGAATTGGACAGTGGAACTTTCAGTATAATGCTGAATACAAGTAGAGCAGACACCCTTGTTTTATTCTTGATGTTAGGAGAGGACACACTCCTATTACTAATTTGCTGAGTGTTTTTAATCTTGAAAGAATGTTGTATTTGTTAGGTGCTTTTTCTTTTTCTCTTGGAACTATTATGTGCTTGTTTTCCCTTTACTCTACTAACACATTTATTGATTTTCATATATTGAATCAACTTTGCATTTTGAGGATGAATTTCACCTGGGCATTACCTCTTCTTCTCACTAAGTGGTTATCTTCAAGTTGTAGAGCCACTTTTCTCAAAGAACTCGCAAAACAAATAATAAATAATTTTTGCAAACTGCTTTTTTGTATGTTAGTAGGGAGATCTGATGATTTAATCTGTAAGGATTTGCACAGCTAACCCAGAAAGAAGCCTGCCTCTCTGGCGATTCAAATCCACCAGGAGCTCCTCAAGAGAAAGATGGGCAATAACTTCCAGTGTGGTTTACAGCCTCGTAAACCCAGTGGAGCTCTGGTGGCCTACCGAGTAAGGCTTTGGCAGGCAGTTTGAATCCACCAGCCGCTCTGCGGAGGAATGGCGGGCCATCTCCTCCTGTACAATGTACTGCCTCTAAAAACCTGCTGTAGGTTCAACTATGAGTTAGTTCCCATTCAAGGACAGTGAGATTTTTTTTTCTTTATGTGTTAAGCATTATGTCAACTTCTTTGCGTATTTGTTTACTTTTCACACTAAACATAGGAGAGATTAATCTCCATTTTATATGTAAGAAAAATGAGAGTTAGACACTGCTGCAGAGGGCAGGATACTTAAGAATTCTTAAAGCTCTGAGGCTTCCCTACATTTGAGTGAGTTGATGAAATTTCTGAAGGAAAAAGAATGTGAAAAGATTCCTGCCCTAGGTCACAGAAATGTTGCTCCTTCCTTAGTTGCAGGCTAACCTAAATTTAGCCTGTGGGCTCTATCTGGAACAGGCTATGAGGTATATCCCTTCAGCCTCCACTTTGTAGTGAGAATGCGAGATTAGTTGACTCTGTAAACACAGATATTATGCCTTTCTGATTTCTTTCTCTTCCTCCAGTAGTATCTTCTCCTGACCCTGCCCTTTCCCAGGAGGAAAGCACAGGAGAGGGTGCAATGGCTGCTGGTCTTCTCACAGCGGCGCCCCAGGTGAGTAGAAAATGTGCTCTCAGAGACAACCTGGATTCCCCTAAGATTAATTGTACGGTTCTAGCTTGTTTCCTGTTTTGTTTGTTTAAGTAGTTCATATCCATTGCAGAAGACTTAAAAATAAACCACCACCATGATGATTCTTAGCCACAAAGAAATACTGTCTAACATTTTGATATTTGTCCTTGTATTCTTCATTCTTGCCAAATGGGTTTGTTCTGTTTTATAATGTCCTTTTGTTTTGTGTTGTAAAATTTGATGAACCCTCTCCACTGGCTGTGTTCTACTCCCTGGCATAATCCCTCTGTAGGGACAGAACTGTCCTCTCCCCTTTTATTGGCTGGACTAGTACTAGACTACTTCTCATAGATTTAGGATATCACTCACATATTTCCTCATTATATCTTATATTTTCTTTATTCCTCAGATTTATTTTAAAACTTAATTTTGCTAATCTTTTGAGTTGACTCTTAACACATTTAAATTCTTTCTTGTTTAGTAAAACTTTTTAGCTGTGGATTTTTTTTAAAGATAGTTCCAAATTATGATTTTTATTTCTTTGCCTATTTGACTGATCTGTGCTCCTTGAGGACAAAATCCTTATCTCTTATCACCACAAAATGCCCATGTATGTTTGGATTAGAGCATAGGGCTAATTGGATTTGTCAATTCAACTTTATTATAAAAGTTCCTCGGTTCTTCCATATTTTAATCTGTTGGAGTTTTTTAATGAATTAGTTTCTTAGTAATTGAATTATTTGAACCTTGAACATCTTTTACAACAGTAATTTTTTTCCTTTTATTTCCTTCAGTTATTATGGTTGTTGTTTATGACACATCTTTATATGAATTGTACTCTTTTACTTATGTTAGTGAGAGCTCCAGTGGCCTAGTGGGTAAAGAGTTGTCCTTCCAACTCAAAGATGCACAATTCAGATTCACCAGCAGCAGGAGAAAGATGAGCAGTCTCCTGTGTGTTTTACAGCCTCTGAAAATTTTCTGGAGGATCTCCTATGAGACAATTCTGGCTTGATGGCAATGAGTTATTATGAAGGTACTTATTATAAAGTGACCCTGCTATTCAGTTGTCTTTTAAATAAGACCTTCTTTGTCCCCTGTATTTCTTAGTGAAAGGTGGATTGAAAGGACAAGGTAAAAGTATTGAGGTGCTAGACACACTTTGGGGAGCTCTGGTGGTCTTGTCTATAAGGAGTTGCTTTGCTAACCCAAAGGCTGTGCCTCTCTGGAAGTTCAAATCCACCAGCAGCTTCTTGGGGGAAAAATGGGCAGTTACCATCCATGTTATTTACAGCATCAGAAGCCAAAGGAGGGGTTCTGTTTTAAGTCTAGAGTTTTGAGTTACAACTTAGGGAAGTAATTCTGGCTTACAATAAGGCAGAAATGGGGACATAGAAATAAAAAGTTTAATTATAGTGATATTTAAGCAGAAAAATCAGTAGGCAATTGATTTGAGAAAGCTTTAGGAAAAGAGAGGAAAACCTCCAGCCTTCTGGCTTAGCCAGCTGAGTAAGTGGATGTGCCACTCTCTGACTAAGCAAAAAATAGCCAGTCTGCAGAAGATGCTTTTGAAAAAAATAAAAGGAAAAAAAAAAAAAAGAAGATGCTTTTGATTTGTTGTATTTTATTGAATTTGAGGTTTTGGTAAAACTGGGCCAGGAGATAATTACTGCCTTTGTTAGTAAGTTTATAATTAATCTTGACAATATTCTCCTTTCTACCTGGCTACTTCTACTCCATGTACCTAGTACAGAGTACACTTCATAAAGTCGCTGTGTGTTTGCTGTAGTAATAGTTTCTGCTGTTATCTGTATGTCTTATGGCTCATGCCCCCTCTCTATTGAACTCCAGAACCCTGCTTTCAGATGTTAGAGAACACCTTCTGAAACTTTGAACTTGATGGGCCCGAAAACAAACTAGTTAACTGGCTGACTCATCTCCTTTCCCATATTTCATCTTTTGTAATTCTGATACTGTAAATTCCAGTTCTAATTTTTCCCCTTCTTTTGACTCTTTAACTCTGAAGCACCTGTTAGTTTCTGCCCATATTTCTCACATGTATTTTGTATTTCAAGGAAACTCTGGTAGCTTAGTAGGTAAAGAGTTACACTGCCAACCCAAAGGTAGGCTGTTTGAATCCACCAGTTGCTCTGTGAGAGAAAGATGGACATTCTCCTCCCTAGTAAGGTACAGCCTCTGAAAACCCAGCGGAGTGTCAGTTTTGGTCAGTTCAAACTCATTAGCAATGAGAGAGAGAGATTTCTATGTAAAGCCTAAGAAACTATAAACATATAAAAACAAGAGACTATTTTATTTGCTTCTTTTCACAACATTATCCAAAAATGTAGCACATAAAAATAGCCAACAAATTATTTTTGTCAACAGTTCAGAGCCCTGACATGGAACCATTTCAGGAAATAGCATATGATCGAGAACAAGTGGTAATAGAGGAGAATATTAAAGCTGCACTGAAGGCATTGGAAAAAATATTAAGGCCCCATGAATTGAAGATATACCAACTGACATGTTCTAACAAATAGGTGCAGCCAGGCTGTGCCAAGACATTTGGAAGACATAGAGGACAGCTGCCTGGCCAACTGACTGGAAAAGATCCATATTTGTTCCCATTCCCAGAAAAGATGGTCCAACAGAATGTAGGAGTTATCGAACAATATCCTTAATACCATACACAAGCAAAACCTTGCTGACTATTATTTAAAAATTACTAGAACAGGGTGCTGACAGAGAACTGCCAGAAATTCAAGCTGGATTTAGAAGGGGCCATGGCACCAGGGATATCATCACTGATGTTAGATGGATCTTGGCTGAAAACAGAGAATACCATAAAAAAAGTTTGTATTTTATTGACTATGTAAATGTTGTGTGGAGCACAATAAATAATGGCTAACTTTGAGGAGTCCCATAACATCATGCAAAACCTGCACCTTCACCTAGAGGTTGTTGTCTGAACAGAGCAAGGAAACTCTGCATGATTTAATGTCAAGAAAGGTGTGCATCAGGGCTGTGTCCTTTCCCCTTTCTATTTAATCTGTATGCTGAACAAATCATTCAAGAAGCTGACTCTATGATGAAGAGTGTGTCATTAGGATTAGTGGAAGACTCACCAACAACTATATTGATGGTACAATCTTGCTTGCCAGTGACACCATCTTGCTGAAAGTGAGGTTCTTAAAATGCTTGCCATAAAAGATCAAAGACTATATGGCCTTTAATATGGATTACATCAAGGAAGCTAAAATCCTCACCACTGGGCCAATATGTAACATCCTAGAAAAAGAGAGATGGAGAAAAGATTGAAATTGTTAATTATTTCATCTTGCTTGGATCCACAATCAACACCCTTGGTACCAGCAGTCAAGAAAAATTAAAAGACATGTTACATACACTAGAAAAAACTGCTGAGACCTTTCCAGAGTTCTAAAAAATAAGGATGTCAGTTTAGAGACTAAGATGTACCTGATCCAATCCATAGTCTTCAATTTCTATACATTCTGAAATTTGGACATTGACTAAAGAGGACTAAAGAAGAATTGATATCTTTTGTGTTATGGTGTTAGAGAAGAGTACTGAATATCTTGGACTGCAAAAAGAACAAATATGTCTTAGAGAAAGTTTAACCAGAGTGCTCCTTGGAGGCAAGGATGAAGAAGCTTCATCTTACATACTTTGGGCATGTTGTTAGGAGGGGCTATTCCTTGAGAACAGATGGCATGCTTGGTGAGGTGGAGAGTCAGAGGAAGACCCTCAACGAGATAGGCTGACACAATGACTGTAACAATGGGCTCAAGGATGAGGATGCGCAGAATAGGGCCAAGTTCGGATCAGTTGTTGACAGGGACACTGAGTTGTAGTCTATTTGACAACTAGAACATTGACACCCAGAGCCCTAGATTCTGCAAGATTCTGCAAAGACCATCTCTAGACGTGCCATCCATTGCCTCCAGAGTTGTCAACCACTCTCTCCCTTTTGCCTCCATCTCAGATCCTAAGACCCCCTTCCTTACTGGCTGAGCCAGAATGTGCTTGTTGTTTCAGGGATCCATGTCCTTCAGCAGCATGTCTATAGCTTTTGCCCAAGAGGGCTGGAAACACCCAGTTTGTGCTCCAAGGGACAAGGAGGAAGGGATAACAGAAAAGTCCAGGAATTTGGTCCTATTGGGTAAGAAAACTATTATTTTTTACAAAGATTTGAACCTTGCTTATTTCTGCCTTACTCAGTTCTGAAAATCTGGCCCTTTCTAAAGTGTTCACCTTACCTTACCCATTGACAATCAATTCCAGCTTATAATGACCCTATCGGATAGAGTAGAACTGTTCTCTCGGGTTTCTGAGGCTGTGATCTCTAAAGAAGCAGTCTGTCATGTAACTTTCTCCTGTAGAAGAGCTTAACTAGTGGATTCAAATTGCCAGACTTTTAATTAGCAGCCAAACACTTAGCTACTGCACCACTTTTCCAAGTGCTTCATTTAAAATTCATTGCAGTTGAGTTGGAATCAACTCATAGCTTACCCACTATTGGGTTACTGAGCTCTAAATCCCCCTGTGAGGAGTTTGCCCTAAAGCCAGCCACTGGTGGATTTGAACCCCCAGAGTGGTGTGGCCTTTAAGTTAGCAGCACAGCACCTTAGGGACTCTGTCATTCCAAAGGGCTGATTGCTCAGAGGTTTAAGAGGGAGGGATAGTGCTTATCCCCCCTTGTTGACTAAAGAAAGGTATATGTTCCTACTTGGCAAATAGGCACTTTCCTTTTGCTACCCTTGAGGCTACACCATCCGCATTCTTTTATTTCTCAGCTGTGGTGGTAGCTGTTAGTTATTGTGTACCTTCAAGTCAGAACTGGCTCATAGCTGACCTGTGGATTTTGAGAGGCAATAAATCACACAGGGGAAGATTGCTCATCCTTGTCCCACAGAGTAGCTGGTGGACTCAAACTGCATTACTTTTGGATGGCAGCACAACTTATTACCACTGATTATTAGATAACCCTCATATCAGTTCTTCCAGACTCAGTTAAATTGCTGCCATTCTAAATATAGGCATCTTCAAGACTTGGTAAACTCCCAGCTTAACCCCTCCTTGAGGTTGTATTGTTAGCTTCTTCCAGAAATCCCTAACCAAAACCTTAGAGCCATAGCTATCTTATTTACTGCTGCATCCTCTAATGCCTGGCATCAAGTAAGTAAGTGCACAATGAATATTTGTTGAATCAATTAAATAAATGGCCTGTCTCCTCTCCCTGGAGTGGTTCTGGGTGGCTTTTTATACTTATTATTATTTTTTTTTTTTATACTTATTAGGGAGCTCTGGTGGTTAAGTGGTAAGGAATTGTACGGTCAATCCAGAGGTATGTGGTTTGAATCCATCTGCTGCTCCCAGGAGAAAGATAGACATTCAACTCCTGTGTGATTTACTGCCTGTGAAAACCTGCTGGAGGGTCAGCTCTGGGTCAGTTCTGACTTGATGGCATACAACAATTTATACTTACTATAAATTTCAAAGCCCATTTCTTTCCTTTACTAGGACTTCCAGTCTCACAGCCTGGCTTGAACTCCCAGGTGGAACAGAGAGAATCATGGATGCTGG
This sequence comes from Elephantulus edwardii, assembly GCF_000299155.1. NCBI lineage: Eukaryota > Metazoa > Chordata > Mammalia > Macroscelidea > Macroscelididae > Elephantulus > Elephantulus edwardii. The sequence continues at coordinate 5,340,390 of NW_006399866.1, read as the reverse complement.
AAGAAGAAGGTCTAAGCAGCACCTGTCCAGGTAAGCGATCAGGCACTAATCAGGTTAGAGTGTTGGGAGCAAAAGCCCCTTTGAAAACATGTTAGTGCATGTGATTATCTTAACAACTCTAGAGGGACTTATCCTTAATTCCATTTATAGATGAGGAAATTGAAAGAGAGGGGAGCTCTGGTGGCCTATTGGCAAGAAGCTGCACTGCAATCCTCAAGGTTCAAATCCCCCAGATGCTCCACTGGAGAAGAAGGGGTGATCTCCTCCTGTGTCAGTCAGATCTGATTCGAGGGTATACAACAAGGGGAAAAAAAGAAAGTGAGAGAGGTTAACTAATTTTTTTAAAGCCCCAAAGCTGAAAACTGGTGATACTGGGACTTGATGGTAAGTCTGACTTCTATAGCCCACCACTCTCATCTCCCATACTGAGAAACGTCTGAGAACAAACGTGATATTATTGGCTTCTGGAAGATTTTACTTCCTCACTAGTGTAATGAATGCCATCTTTGTTAGACGTTCCCAGCTTGGGCTAACCTCAGAGGACTGGGAACACTAGGTGCCTATCTTTACCCATATCTTCTGTAACAGTTACTACATTCACTTGCCCTGCCCCTTAATTGGATTCTGCTTTCTTTCTGTCTCTGTATAACACTGCTCAGGAAAAATTTTAGGAAGGGAAACCAAAGTTTTTGCTACTTGTTTTCATGTGAGGTGTTCACTCTAGCTTCTGCCTTCTGTCATAGCCTCTGCTACCAATGACCTCCATAAGGCCTCAATAATTTTTCCCTCTGACCCAGTTACCTTCAGTGTTTTGAGAATGACAGCATCAGTGGTAAAAATTAATTAAACCACTTTCAGATGACAAGTGTTACAGTTTTAGCTTAATGCTCTATTCCTTTAGTTACCAGTTATTAATGCCATAGGACAAGGGAACCAAGCCTCTGGCTTATTTTCTGCTTGGTTTATCTGAACTGTTCGTTGTTCTACTTCCTGACTTATCATCTTCTTTCTAAGCAGTCTCTCAGGTTACTTCAGTCCTCATTGTAACTTCACTGTTACTATCTTTTACAGGGACCTTCAGTCGTCCTACTTCTCCATGTGTCCCCTTCTCCCGAACATGCCCATATTTGCCGGGCAGGGCCTCTTAACTTTTATGAAACCTTGAGAATTATGTGCAGTATTTTGTGGTTAGGGGAATAACTGCATTTATCTAGATAAAAATCTCTACATGCCCAGAAGAAGTCATTTCAGCAGAAGAATCATCAAACTGCAGAAAATCTGATCTTCAGTGTCACTTCTTGCCCATGCTAGTAACTCTTGAAGAGTAATAAAACACAGATCTAGTTTAGATTTTTTTCCTCAACTATTAACCAATATTCCTTAATATAATAATTATATAATAATTACTATAAAAAGTTTTCCTCCCAAAGGTGACATTCAGCCAGCATCAGGCTTGGGGTCCTAGAACCATGGCCCAGTTTGTCCATAGCCTGGTGGGGAAGGCTCTGCAGATGGTAAACGCTACTGTGACTTGAAGCTTCAATTTGCCACATTTTGGCAGTATGCCAAGGTGGAGCTGGTTCCTCCAATCCCTGCTGAGATCCCTATGGCTATTCAGAGCCTGAAAGTGCTTAAACTGGTCACTTCAAACAGTTCACAGTTAAGGAAACTTTACTGAATCATTTGTTGTCCACTGAGGCTTGGGCGTGGCTTTATATAGGCGAGATCATAGGCAAGCGTGGCATCATTGGCTATGATGTTTGAACGCATCTGATTATACTTCATTTACTATTTGTGTACTCTTGGACCACGTGTGATGAGATAAATATCTCAATAAAATAGATAATGTGTGAACTTTTTTTTTAAAGTGTTTTCCTAACTTTCATGTCTTCCTAATGCAGGGTGGAAGTTCAGTGTACATACAGTAAAATAAAGCCTATATAGGAAAGCTAGTAAACCTGGATTCGGTCCTTTCTAAAATAGACTCTAGGTGGGGTTGTTGCTGATTGCCATCAGGATGGCCGCTGTGGGCAGGTACTGCCTGGTCCTGCACCATTCCCACAGTCGGCTGCAGATCAGACTTGTTAGGATCTATAAGGCAGTCACTGACTAATTTTTTGGTCCCGAAACATTAATTCCTAATAACCACCAGTCTTTTTTCTATTACATAACACAGTAATGTATCTCTCTGCAGAGCCTTTGAAAGCGAGCATATAAATTTTATTATAAAAGTAATATTCTAAAGGGAGCTCTGGTGGCCTAGTGGCAAGAAGCTTGCACTGCAACCCCTAAGGCAAATGGTTCCAATCTACCAGATAATCTGCTGGAGAAGGAAGGACAGTCTCCTCCTGTGCTAGTCAGATCTGACTTGACAGCACACAACAACAACAAAACCCCAAAACAAATAATAATGATAAATGTTAGTAGTTGTAGAGGGGCTTCAGGCCTTTTGTTCATAGGGTCACTCGGCAATCAACAACAACTCTCATTGGAAAACATTTAGGAAGTACAAGTATTGAAGAAAATAAAAGTCACCCTTGATCTATAACTCAAAAGATAGGTGACAGGCAGTGGGCATATTGTTAATATGCAAAATAGTATGTAGATATTTTTACTGTTGTCTTACATATGAAATGTTAAGTAACAAGATAATCATTAAGTATAGATGCACTGCTGACATTTTAGTATCTTTCCAGTCTTTTTTCAATAAATATCTTTTTTAAAGGAATTCTAATGTATAGATTTTAGATGTGAAGACATGACTTCTTATTGTTGTTGTTATGTGCCGTCAAGTCGCTTGCGACTCATAGCGACCCTACGTACAGTAGCCCTAAACCCTGCTCTGTCCTGTGCCAATTGCACTGCCTCTGACACACCCACTGTAGATGTTGAATAATGTCCCTCATTGACTATACTGTAGCCACCCCCTTATTCAGCATTTAGCTGTTTGCTTTAGTGATTCTAGGATGGTGTTACTTACACATCTTGTATGATTTCTCATTAGTTTCTTAAAACTGGAATTCTTATGTCAAGCTCTTGACACATACCACCAGATTGCCCTCCAGACAGTTGTCCCAATTTATTCTGCCACACAAGTGTATGAGGTAACCCATTCTCCTGCGTCCTTACCCTTACTCTAGAATTAACCATTTTTAGAAATTGTGTTATTTTAATAGATGAAAACAAATTACCTAACTTAAACTATTTAAACTTAGATTACTTAACTTACAGTATTTAATATAAGATTATCTAATACCTGGTCAAGAATTGAATACATCAGAAATAGGAAAAGCATATAACATCCAAAGCACAGAAGGCTGAGGATGAATTTCTTCCTCTTTGCAGTTTAGGAAAGTGACTAGTGGATAAAGTATCTGAAAAACAATCTCAGTCAATCTTTCATAGGTTAGAGCAGAAACATGAAAGAAGTATTTAAGAATAAGGAGGCCCTGCATGAATCATCAAATATTGGCCACACTCTTAAAGAGGATAAAGGATAATTGCTTTTCTTTTTTCAGAGTGGAAGACAGTATCCCAGGAGTCTGCACCACAGGAAAACATTTCTGAAGAATCATTCCAGAACCCAGGTGTAGAAACCATTTCTGGGGAGTCAGACCACAGGAGCAGTGAATTTGGGAAGAGCTTCAACCTGAGACTAGTCCTTTCTCCCCAACAGAGAGTTTCTCCAGAAGTGAGACTTCATAAATGTGAAATATATCCAAAAAGCTTCAAGAATTTGGATCAAATTAAGGCTCACAGAACAAAACCATACACATGTAATGAATGCGGCAAAGCCTTCAGCTACTGTTCATCACTTTCTCAGCATCAGAAGAGCCACACTGGAGAAAAGCCCTATGAGTGTAATGAATGCGGGAAGGCCTTCAGCCAGAGCTCATCTCTTATCCAGCACCAGAGGATCCACACTGGAGAGAAGCCTTTTAAGTGCAGCGAATGTGGGAGAGCTTTCAGCCAGAATGCCAACCTCACAAAGCACCAGCGAACGCACACTGGAGAAAAGCCCTACAAATGCAGCAAGTGTGAGAAAGCCTTCAGTGACTGCTCGGCCCTCGTTCAGCACCAGAGAATCCACACTGGGGAGAAACCTTATGAGTGCAGTGACTGCGGAAAGGCTTTCCGTCACAGTGCAAACCTGACAAACCACCAGAGGACTCACACTGGGGAGAAGCCGTACAAATGCAGCGACTGTGGGAAGGCCTTCAGTTACTGTGCAGCATTTATTCAGCACCAGAGGATTCACACAGGGGAGAAACCCTACAAGTGCAGTGCCTGTGGGAAGGCCTTCAGCCAGAGTGCAAATCTCACAAACCACCAGAGGACACACACTGGAGAGAAACCCTACAAATGCAGCGAGTGCGGGAAGGCCTTCAGCCAAAGTACAAATCTTATAATCCACCAAAAAACCCACACCGGGGAAAAGCCATATAAATGTAACGAGTGTGGGAAATTCTTCAGTGAGAGCTCAGCCCTCATTCGACATCACATAATTCACACTGGAGAAAAGCCTTATGAATGTAACGAGTGTGGGAAAGCCTTTAACCAGAGTTCATCCCTTAGTCAGCATCAGAGAATTCACACTGGTGTGAAGCCTTATGCATGCAGCGAGTGCCAGAAGGCCTTCAGGTGCAGCTCCGCTTTCATCAGACATCAGAGACTCCACATTGGAAAGTAACTGCAAAGTAGAAACCTCAAACTTATAAACTTATCAGAAATGAGTGGTGATCTTGCAGATGGAGTGAAAGCATCTCACTCTGAGGTTTGGTCTGTAGGCCAGAGCCACATGCAAAATCACCATGAATAAACATGTCACTTATGATTTGCATATTACAGAACATGTTAAAAGCTTTCTTTAAAAAAAAAGAAAGAAAAAAAAGCTTTCCTTAAAAGTACTCAGAAATTAGAATTTAAAGGATCCAGCTGCCCAACTCAGATTCATTAACTTTTATTATTTTTTTAATTATTTTTTTAAATTATTATTACTTTTATTCAGCATGTAAAAGAATGTTTTCTGTTAATTAATAGGCACTCCACAATCTATTAGGAATAACTGATTAATCAGTGCTTATTTGAAGTGCCTTCAAGGCTAAGTGTCTAGGCAACTCCTGTCCTTGAATAATGAAGGCTGCTGCAAAAGGTGAACCAACAGCAGAGCTTGATATTGTTAGGTGCCATCATATAACTGATGCTAGATGACCCTCCAGATTTTCAGAGGCTGTAAATCTCTTGGAGACTTGTCCATCTTTCTCTCACAGAAGAGCTGGTGGATTCAAGCAACCTGCCTTTGGGTTGGCAGTGCAACTTCTTACCCAGTCAAAAGGCCATAAGAGCAGATCATTGACCAGGAATTATTTCTCCACCAAGGTATCAGATTTGGGGGAGTAAATGCAAATGAAGAATCTCTAGGATCAATTACTAATAGCCTTCTTGTTTCAGAGTGGTGGTGGTGTTCTTAGGTGCCGTCAAGTCAGTACCACTCATAGCTATCCTATGAACAAAAGATCATTCTCACACTGCCTGACACAGAGCCCACTGTGGCAGTCACCATGTCAGTCCACCTGGTTGAGGGTCTTCCTCTTCTTCGCCAGCCCTCCAACTTTTCCAGCATCATGTCCTCCAAGGAATAGCCCCTCCTAGCAACATTCCCAAAGTATGTGAGGCAAAGCTTCATTATCTTGCTTCCAAAGAGCACTCCAGCTGAACCCTCTCCAAGACAACTCTCTTTGTTCTCTTGGCTGTCCGTGGGATGTTCAACGCTCTTCTCCAACACCACAGCTCAAAGGCATCAATTCTTTTTCTGTCATCCTTCTTCATCGTCCAGCTCTCAGATGCATAGCAAGTGATCGGAAAGACTATGGCCTGAATCAGATGCATGTTAGCCTTCAAACTGACATCATTACTCCTCAATCATTTGTAAAGGTCCCTAACTGCGTATTTTCCCAGTGCAATGCATTTCCTTATTTCCTGACTGCTGGTACCAAGGGTGTTAATTGTGGATCCAAGCAAGATAAAATATTGACAGTTTCAATGTCCTTTCCATCATGATGTTGCCTATTGGTCCAGTCATAAGAATCTTTGTATTCTTGACATTGAGATGCAATACTTACTGAAGGATGTTCCTTGTTCAAATACAGACTGCCAAAAGAATAAACAGATGTCTTGTAGAAAGTGCAGTCAGAATGCTTCTTGGAGGCAAAGATGAGCTTATTTTCATATTTTTCACAGGTTGTTATAGTTGTTAGGTATTGTCAAGTCGCTTGCAACTCATGTTGCATGATCCTATGTATATGACACATCTGAACCTTGCTCTATCTTAAGCCAATCTTATTGTCTCTGACACACCATTACCCCAGTCACTGAGTCAATCCCTCTCATCCAGGGTTTTCCTCTCATGCTGTCCCTCCACACTCCCAAGCATGATGTCCCTCTCCAAGGACTAGTCCTTCCTTGCAACATGACCAATGTCAGATGGAGCTTCAAAATCCTTGCCTCCAAGGAGCAGCCTGGTTTCACCCTCTCCAGAAAGAACCTGTTTGTTCTCTTCAGTACTTCTCCAGCACAACTCAAAGGCAACAATTCTATCATCCTTGGTCACTGTCCAGCTCTCTGATGCAGCAAGTAATTGCAAAGACAATGGCCTGTATCAGGAGCACCTTAGTCTCCAGACTGACATTGTTGCTCTTCAGTACTGTGGAGATGTCCTTGACAGTATGTTATCCCAATGCAATTCACCTTTTGATTTCCTGGCTACTGGTACCAGAGTGATTGTGGAGTCAACCAAGCTGAAGTGGTTAAGAATCCCAATCTCTTCACTTTCATGATGCTGCCAATCACCCCTGTGGTGAGAATCTTTCTTGATACTGAGTTTCAAGCCATATTGAAACCTGATCTGCAGCAAATGAACAGGTTGTTAGGAGAGGCTATTTCTTGGAGAAGGACATCATGCTTAGAAAGGAGGAAGGTCAGAAAAAAAAGAAAACCCTCAACCAAATGGTGACCACAGCAGTGGGCTCAAGTTGTCAGAACTGATGAGGATGGCAAAAGATAGGAGCAGGTTCAGGTTTATAGGGTTGCCATAAGTCATACTCCATTACACCAAACATTTCAGGAAGGTTATGTACTTTTTTTTTACTTTTATTGTATTCTTTTTATGTGTACCGTCAGATCAGATCTGACTGGTACAGGAGGAGACCCTCCTTCTCCAGCAGAGCATCTGGTGAATTTGAACTGCGTATCTGGGATTGCAATTCAGCGTCTTGCCACTAGGCCACCAGAGCTCCCCAGGAAGGTTATGTACTTTAGAATGTTGGCATGTAAGGTGCTCATGTAGTCTGTATATACAGTTGTATATACCAAAAGTTCTATGTACCAAAGGTGGTACCTATGGTGGTTCAAATTCATCACTCAGTGGGAGGAAGGAGGGCAATCTCAAACCGGCAGGGTCAGCTAGGGGTTGGTTTTGAATCTAGGGCAAGGAGTTTAAGAATACTGATGTAGCGTCTGCTGCTCGGGGATAAAGCTGCCCGGATTTCTTTACCTGGCTGTCTCTTACTTCCTCGTGTGCGCTCTTTTACGTCGTGTTTCACAGTAGCGGGCGTTTCCGGAGCGCTGCTGATACATATTGAAATTTGAAGGGGGAAAGCAGTACTTAAAGGGACGCAATTTCGGAGGAATACAGTCCTCGTCTGGGGATTTTAGAAACCCTCCGGTCCATCATGAAGTTCCAGTATAAGGAGGACCATCCTTTTGAATATCGGAAAAAGGAAGGAGAAAAGATCCGGAAGAAATA
>NW_006399866.1:5201674-5332311 GCF_000299155.1 Elephantulus edwardii | reverse complement strand
GTGGAAGCCCAACACCTGGACTTGGGGGTTAGGGGGAGGGGTGTGTGTGTGGAATTTGGGGAAAGAAACGGCTTCTACCATAAGAAGACAGAAGACAGAGACATCTGGAAACACTACACTGCACACACCGTCATCGTATTTTCACACGCTCTATTGATGTTTTTTGCTGCTGCCTTGGCCTGGGGTGGGGGGTGAGGGGGGGCGGAAATATGTAAGGACCTAGCTGTTGGATTGGTTTTGGTAAGATTAAAAATGGGAATGCCACTGTACTAAAAAAAAAAAAAAAAAAAGAATACTGATGTAACCTAATGGCTGGTTTGAATTTACCAACTGCTTCAGCCGAGATAAAAACTGGCATACTGCTCAGTCTATGCAGTTCTGAGGATGGAATTGACAACACTCGATGCTGCCATTATATCTTCCCCTCTCCTCCTCCCCCTCCCCCCTTCTCTGTAACAGACCTTGTTCTTTTTATAGCAGATTGCCGCTGGTGAAATTTTTGTCTACCTTTTGATTAGCAGCTGAGCGTTAAACTATTTTGCCACCACGGTATAGTATAATCAGCAGCCACTTTGAAAGTGCCCCTTTCACTGTGGAAGATTCACTTTTCATACAGGACATTTGGGGTATGACTTTTTTGTGTGTGTACCGTCAAATCCTATCAGACTGGTACAGTAGTAGATTGCCCCTCCTTCTCCAGCAGAGTATCTGGTGGATTTGAACGAAGTACCTCTGGGATTGCAGTGAAGCTTCTTGCTGCTAGACCACCAGAGCTCCCTTGGGGTTTGACCAGGGAAGCTGAAAATCGGAAAAACAAGCCACCAAAAACTATACATTCCAGTCCGTTGTGCCAAGGGTCTTCCCTGATAGCAATTCACTATGTATAGTCATGCTATTCCCATGAACAAAGCCAGCCAGCCCCAAGACAGCAAGGATGAGAAGACCGGATATTAAATTCACTGCCAGAACAAAGTGATCCCTCAGCTGCTTTTGAGGCTATACCCAACACAGAATCTTTCAGTGGTGACAAGGGAACTCTTGGCAGCTTGAATCAATCCAGCAAGCAGTTGTATTACATAGGAGATGGGCAATCTCCTATGTGCAGTCTCAGGCAGACCCGAGTTGCAAGCCGAACCAGGATTTCATGTTAGTTTTTGACAGGAAATTGTACTTGCTTCCTTCACACCACTCTATGTCCCAAGTCTGTAGATGTTCTCTCCTTGTTTTTGGAGGCTGTGAATTGCATGGGAGATCTTTGGCAGTGAGACCCCTTACATTTTATATCTATCCTTTTCACACTATCCCTTCACTCCCCAGTGGTAAAGCTTCATCCTTGCTGAGCTCCCTTAGTTGCAACTCCAAGATGGACCTTTTTCCATTATTTGGCCAAGTCCATGGGAATTAGTTCACACAACACAAATACTCTTATCCTATATCCCACTTGGTGAACTCTTCCCTACACTCTTGTACTTGTCAGGCAACTTTTAGACCATCTCAAGTGTTCTGAAATGCTTATTCTCTCCAAAAGTTCTGTTCCATTTAAGGCTGAGATTCTCCTCCTTACTGCACATAAAATCAATTTCAAAGTACTAACAAAATTGCAGAGAAAAAGAAAACTGCTGAGTGTATGCAATTTGTTCTGCTGCCAAGGGCTTTATCCCATACCTATTTAAAAAACCTCACTGCCAGAGTCAGACTGAGTGGGGTTTTTTTTTAAGCTATAAATGGTCCATCTTTCTCCTGAGAAGTTGCCCACTAACAGCAGTTATCTAGAGTAAGTCACCAGAGCTCCCAACCACATGCCTAACAGACTGAAATCCATTTTTAAGATGGAGACTTGGCATGATGAACACTTGTTATATACCACGTCAGAACCAATTCAGAAATCTTCTAGTGGCTTCTTAGAGAGGTAGCAAGTCCCAAGGAAGAGAGTAGATTCACATCTTTGGATTGGTAATGAAATTTTCCCACCAAGATGGAGACTTTGGAATGATGAAAAAGCTATATTGTAGTATACCACCAGGTCAGACCAAACCACAGCTGACCCTCAGAAGGGTTTTCAGATATGGTTAACTGCACAAGAGATTGCCCATCCTGGGAAATCCTTAATAGCCTTTAGGAATACTTGTAAAAGCACTGTAGCTTTGCTTATCTCATCAGGTACCACACAAAGCAGTTAGTGGTGGCACACCATGTCTCCACAAGCCCAGCCACCCTTGGTCCAAATTAACTATCCCTAAGGTCCAAGGAGCTAGCTCTCCCCCAGGAGAATTAACACAGGAAAAAAAAAAAACACCTTTCAAAAATGAACCCCACAAATTCATTGGTTAACAAATAATCCTTTATTGAAATATTTTCATCTGTAGTTCCTTAGCTCTGTAAGAAAAAAAAAGACTGTCAGTAGTAAGAAGTTTCCCAGCCCACTACAGGTTAATTCCTACTTTTTATCTACAGACATGAATAGCGACCCCTCACAGGGACCCTCATTTTAACAAAACTACAGCAGTGTAGGTCTCTTACAGCTGGGCATTCCACAGCACCACTGTTGATGTCTTCTATGATGTCATGAGGGTGACGGCCATCAACATTGCAGCCCACAGATTGGGCAGTTCCCAGGATCTCTTTAATAGTTCCTAGTATTTGGAAAAAAAAGAAAATGGCATCAGAAGGGCTTGAAATGAATAGATCTATCTGATGGAGTATTAAAAATACCTCAAAGCTACAGACTGGAAGGCTGTTATCATTGACCTACTCAACCCAAGATTACCAAACAACCTCAAGCCAAATGTTGGCTTTTATTCAGCAAAAAGACCCCAAGTTGTCCTGCTCTTACCAGAGAGTTCTCTGGCTAAAGACCGGTGCCGCATCTGCCGGGCAATGCCAACAATCTCATCAAAAGTGATATTTCCACTGTGCTTAACTGCAGAAAAAGAACAAAAGTGTCAAAACCCAAGTTCAGAGCAGCACAGATAACGAGGTCATCTTTCTAGGTTGTTCCCATGCTTTCGGCACAGAGTCATCCACATGAAGAACAACCCTGTTTCCTAAGCTGGGGCTCACTATCAGCACACCTCTGGAATGCACCAGCCAAGCAGTGGGCAGGTACAGTGGCGGGTGGCTAAGCCTTTTAAATGTACATTTTTATTCCTATTCAAAGATGAAGCAATGCTAAAATTACTGGGGTTAATTCAGTAAAGAGGCTGACTCTTGATTTACAGTCCAGCCCTTTCCAATGCCTCTCCAAGAACAGACACTAGCCCCCCACCCCCATTCCCTCTTTCAGACACTGTAAAATCAATGTGGCATTTTTAGGTAGTGTTTAGCCCTAAAAAAAAAAAAAAAATAAACAAATCATCCAAAACCAATGTCAGTTTAGGTTTCATTATCAAATACTAGCTACAAATCAGTCACAACAGATAACTGGGAGAAGACCACTCACTATTTTTCTGCTTCTTTCTGTCTCTGGGTGGTTCCTTTAGGGCTTTGATGATCAGGGCAGAGGCAGAAGGCACCACTTCAATCTGCAATAGAGATTCTTTGTGTGAGTAAGACCTACCACACCTCCAATTAACAGACAGCAGCATCGCCATGTACTCTGGCTCTCAGAGTTCATGAGTCAGGCTTTAGGCTCTTAACACACACACAGCGTGCCAGGCTGTGTATTATTCTGAAAGAAATCAAGCTGTCTGGCCAAAGTCAAATGAGTAAGAGAGAAAGCTATTCCTTTGTTCAAGATACATGCCCTTACAAAAATGTTCCCCAGACAATCTTTTTTCTCATTTCTTTTATGGCTACTAGCAAAATCTTCCACCCAGGGATGCCAAAAGGTTTCCACCTCTTCTCTGTCAAACTAAATACAATACCTGGGCCTGTCTGTTCTGAATCGTCAGTTTCACTGTAATCCTTAGTCCCTTCCAGTCACCGGTGGCCTTGGCAATGTCATCACCAACCTTTTTTGGAGACTGTAGAAATACAAGTACACAATTACACTGTGCCCAAAACTCTTAACTGCCTCCTACTTCATTTGACAATGTTTCAAATCCTTTTCCAGCATTCATTAAGTAAATGTCTTAAACACCTTACTTTACCTATGTCAATGCACTGCTCTCCCCATAGTAGAAATGCACTGTATAAGCTTAAGGCCTCTTCAAAAGAGTAAAGCAAAAGGTTTCCGTGCATTTACATTACAATCACCTAGACAGCTTTAATGACACCAGGTCTCAGGTGCCAGAGATGGGACCTGAGTATCTGCTGCTAGGAAAATTTCCCTAGTGATCACTGCCTAAACTAAGGGGATATCTCCAACTACCAGCTAAGCTAAGGATTGTTAAGACAGCAGTTACAATAGTGAAGATACATTTGCGACACTGCCCAAAGGAATAAAGGCATATAAATATTCTTGGAAATCCATGTTCTATAAAAGCACTGCATAAAAAGTGAAGGTGTGTACCAGTCAGATCTGATTTGACGGTACACAGACAAAAATTGAAAAAAGAAAAGTGAAGGGCAGTAGGGAAATGTGGCTAGTAATTAAAAACTCATTTTCTAAATAGTGAGGGAGCTCTGATGGCCTAGTTTAGTCCTGAAGACACGTGGTTCATATCCACCAATTAGGGAGCTCTGGTGGCCTAGTGGCAAGGAGCTGCAACTACAACCCCAGAGGTGCACGGTTCGAATCCACCAGATGCTCTGCAGGGGAAGGAGGGACAATCTCCTCCTGTACCAGTCAGATCTGATTTGACGGTACACGCACACAAAAATAATAAAAACTTTAAAAAAATCCACCAACTCTTTGATGGGCATACAGTATCTTCCTCTAAAAAACCCACCAGTTCCACCACCTATATGATGAGGAGTGGCCTCAGAACAGACCCAGCAGTTAACAGAAGCAAATGAGGTTGTCCCATCATTCTCCTGTGTAGATGAGCCAATTTTGAAGGACCTTTGGGTTAAGGGCCCCAACTGCCTACAGACCAAGTCCCCAGAGCTCCCTAGTGCTAAGGAATAACTTGTTCTATTAACCACACGGATTACAGTTTAGAAAAGCTCTCCAGTGAACTGTTTACCTGTACCTTCACCCACGCTGTAGTTAATTTTCCCAACTGCTAAGTCCATCTTCCTGATCACAAGAAATACAGCAAACCCTTCCCATTTTTACCCAGGCCTCTGTGTACATTTAACAAGGCGGTTCATCAGACATTTGCCGATTAACGTGAAGTATTTTGCAATACTGTGCTCGGTACACGTCTAGCCATGCCAGAGCCTACTTTGCTTTATAAATGAATAAATACGAAGAACTTACCAGACCCAGGGGGCCGATCTTGGGGGCCAGAGCGGAAGTGGCACCGACTTCCCCACCGGTACACCTCAGGTACACTACGAGAAAGAAGGATGAGTGCCTCTACAGAACCAGCCCAGACCCCTCTCGCCCTATCTTCTGAGCAAGATCACCCAACCCAGTGCGTCTCAAATCGGCAGCCTGGCTCGGCGGGGACTGATAGGTCATCGCTGTTCGGCGAACCACGGGCAGTTCCCTTGGGCGAGGGCCGCCGCAGCGAGTGCCACGTGGATCAACAACTTAAAATCCTGCGACCATCTATGGCTCTCACACGTGGCCGGCGTGAAGCAGTCCCAGGTGCCAGGGAGCCAGCCCAGGAGAGAGCAGAAAAAGCCGAAAACAAACCTTACCCTAGTGTGCGGTCTGCAAAGCCGCCACACGTTGTCGGGTCCTCCCGCCCCATTAACACGTGGGGAGGTGGAGGGCCAGAAGGGCAAGAAACTCGGCCAGGACCGCACAGCGCCCTAAACGATGCACCCGAAGTTCCAACAGAGCCTTCAGAAGGCCAAGGCTTTAGAGACCGACTTGAGAAAGAAAAGCGCGGCAGGGGCCGCGGCTCCGACGAGGAGCGATGCCCCATATCGCAGCCCCGGCAACATCGAGAACACCCACCGACTTTAATCTCGTTGGGGTCGAACTTGGGCGGCATGGCGGAGGCGGCTGGTGTCGGATGAACCCGGATGCGGGACGACCGAAGAAAGTTGCACCGAAGCCTCCTCGAACCGAAAGCCGAAAGACAGGAAGGCCTGTGGTCGCGCCGGATATACCCTTAAAAACCCTGCTCTCGCGAGAACTGCAGGCTCCGCCCAAGCGGCCAACGACGCCCTTGCAACGATGTTGCTAGTGGGCTGGACGCCTGAGCTGAACCGCCCGAGGGTCTCACACCTCTGTGACCTGCGGCTGGAGACTCTGATGGGATTTCGGAGCTGTTAGCTCCCTGGGACCTGCTCCCTAGTCACGAGTACTACTGTCACCGCGGACCCGGTCTCCCATCCCTGGGCGCCGCCCCTCCCCTGGAGGTCCCGCGTCCCCATCCCGGAACCCAAGTGTTTTGACCACTCTGGGTTCTCTTCTGCCTCCCCTTTGATGTATGTATTCTGGTTATCAAAGTAATTTTATACGAGCCTGAATCCGTTCCAACTGTTGGATTCGAAGATTCTGCGACTCTCAGACTTCATGTGCATGACTGTGAGATTCTGAGTTTGGGTCCCCAGCTTCTGCCTTTGGAAGAGACCAGACACCGGCTCCGCTCAGGCCTGTGCATTATGGTTTGTGACCCTGCGTCCATGACCAGCCTCACTGATTGATCCGTCTGCCTTCGGGTCCCCCGAGGGTCGGAACGTCGGCGACCTCTCCATCCACGAAATCAGGTCTGACAGCTCGGCTCATCCCAAATGATGGGTGTGGTTCTCCCTTTCTAGGATGGACGTCAGAGAGGGCTTGCGGGAGGGCTCATTGTCGGGGGTCCAGGCTGAGATGAACTGGGCTTGGCGACTTGCTAGTTAGTGAAGAGAAGATGGGCAAGTTTATTCATTTTGGAGCTAGGAGATAAGAGCTAGAAGAGTGGATGTTGTTTCCCCAATCGTTATCCATCCCTGCTGGCACAGTGGGGTGACAGGAGAGGCTTGAGCCAGCACTGCAGACCTGGCCCACGCCCCTGTGTCCCTACGGGCAGAGACCCTTGATTGTGGCCTCTTATTTTGAGAACTGGGTTTGTCCTCAACTGCATCTCTCCCTGGTCTCCCGTGCTCCTTAATCCGTTGTTAGGTATGCCGTGCTAGGTGGCAAGCATTTATGAGCACTCGTTTTTCAGGGAGCTTTGGTGGCCTAGTAGTAAGAAACTGTGCTGCAATCCCAAAGGCACACAGTTTGAACCCACCAGCTGTTCCTTGGGAAAAGGGTGGGCATTCTTCTGTGTGATTTATTGCATCAGCTCTAACTCAGTGGCACACAACAACATTTATACACACAGTCTGGTGACATGGCCATTATTGTTGCACTGCCCTGGGCTGTCTTCTTGTCAGAGACCCACTGAACGATCATATTGAGTTGAAATCAGTACTATGACAGTGGATTTTTATATACACCAGCTATTGTGCTCTGGGCAAAGAGCCCCAGTGACACAGTGGTGAAGTGTTCAGCTGTTAATTAAAAGGTCAGGTACCATCTGCTCTGTTTTAGGGGTGGCAGCCTGCTTCCTTCCGTATGATTACAGGCTTGGAAACCCTATGGGACAATTCTACTCTTACCTATAGGGACAGTATGAGTCAAAATTGACCCCATATTGGAAGTGGTAGTAGAGTAGAAGGTGGGAGTATACGTATTATGGTCTTTACATATAGGAAATGACTGGATCTTCATAACATGCAGTGTTGGTAACAATGTTCTTCATAATTTATAGATGAAGAAATAGGCTCAGCGTAAAGCAAGGGGGCACTCTAGTGGGTGGCTGTGCTGGAATTTAAGCCAGGCTGTGTTTCAACCCAAAGCATAAACTGCCCTGATGAATTTCCTGGCATTGGCAGAGTGCTGTGGAGGAAGTGAGCACCTTGACCCTGTGGCAGTGTGCTCAGTGTGTGCTGAGTTATTTGAACACTGAGGAACTAGGTGGACTCAACAGGCTCAGGACTCAGAGGACTGAGGTTACAAGTTGTTTAACTGTACTGTTGGATTCCGTGAGCCTCAAGTTTTTCATCTATAAATAGATAAGAATCAAATGGAATCATTGTGATCATGGTATAGTTCTTCAGGATTACTTATTAATTTAGGCATCTTGAAACATGATGTAATTGTGCTCCCCAAGGTCATGGTTGGCTTGAGGTTGGTTCTGCTGATAACACTGTGGCAGTTAGAGCGAATAGAAATGAATCAACAAAGGGTACTAGGGTTATCAAAAGTCATCCTTGGAAAGGACCTAAGTCAACTCCTTTGTCTAAAGTGGAAGAGCGTTGGAGGCCCAAACGAAAAGAATTGTGCTTAAGATCTTATAGTAGCAAATGTGGCCTACACCTGGTCTCCTGGCTGCTATGTGGAGTTCTCCCATCACATCTTGCTGACTCTTGTCTGGTCAACCGACAGTAGTGAATGCCTGGTATATGGGGCTCAGAGGACACATTGATGGATAAGATCAGCACACACTGTCCTCATGGAATTCACAAACCCACAGATGAATTCTGTGTTACTGTTTTACCTGTTCTGGGCCTTGGGAGGGTTGTAAAGACTTCTGTAAGCCCTCACTTCTCTCCTTTACTGCAGTGTCTTAAAGATCACTCTGGACAAAGAGAAGGATGCCACTCTTCTTCCGCAAGCGGAAACCCAGCGAGGAGGCTCGGAAACGCCTGGAGTACCAGATGTGCCTGGTAAGGGACAGGAGTTTCCTCTGATTTTCCCCCCGCTCCACACTGCCCCTAAACAAGCTATGCTGTTATCCTGCTGCCTCCCTTCCCTCCAGAGATGAAAGGATGGACTGTCTGTCTCTAGACCAGTGAGGACCCCTGTTGAGTTCTCCAGGTGTTCCCTGTTCTCCACTTCCATAGCTGATCAGACTCATCATCACTTGTCACATTTATCTTCCCTGCTGGACTTCAGGCTCTTTGAAAAAGAAAGCAGCACCCCTACCCTCCCCACCACACACACAAATATCTGAATCTGGTCTCTGTGAATCTTTGCTGCTCTTCAGTTTTGTGTCTTTCTCTCTGTCCGTCCTGCAAAGATGGCTTGCTTGAAAAATGTCCTTTTTGTTCTTGTTATCCTTTTTTAGGCAAAAGAAGCTGGCGCGGATGATATTCTTGACATCTCTAAATGTGAGCTTTCAGAGGTAAACTGAGGTTTGTTTGAGGGCTATATTTGATCTGACCTGTACTTCCAGGAAAGACAGATTGGGTTGGGGGCTTTAGCCAAAATCACTAGACATATTTCCTTCAACTTTGATCTTGCCAAAAAGAATTGAGGTAATTCTTTAGCCTTAGCATGATAACTAAGAATCAAGGAATCCAGCTAGAAAATGGTTATACAGATTTCTAGAATGCTGGAAAAGTCTTGAATTTTCTATTCTCTGTCAAGCACCTGAGATCCTTCTCCTGACAAGAGTTCTTAATTTGGAGGTTGAGGGGTTAGAGAGGCCAGGCCAGTCTTCTGCCAATTGATTGGAAAGGAGAAATTGGCATGTCCACGCAACATTCCGGGGCAGCCTTGCCCCTGGATTAGCAGTTCTCTACAGCAGCATTTCTTGTCTGCTTCCTGCCCCATCTCACCCATGTCTGCCACTCAGAGCTCATTAAAAACTAGGACAATGTTGTGCACTGACTCTTCTTTATCTCATCTTAGATTCCATTTGGAGCTTTTGCAACATGCAAAGTTCTACAGAAGAAGGTAAGATAGTCTTGCTTTTCAGAGAATTATTGCTTATTTATGACCACTGGGAACATGTTGGTGTTCTCTTCCTGGCATAGATGCCTTCTTTCTCTCAGCTTTTAACCTGCAGCAAGTGTCCACAATCAGCAGAGTGGGCTTAGGGGTGGGACAAACCTAGGTCTTCCCTGTTTCATGGCTGGGCAACTTCCTTAAACTTTTACATCTGTTTCTTAACCTTTGTAATGAAGACATCTATAGTTCCATTTTCAAAGAGGTTATAAGAATTAAATGAGTGATAGAAAGATGTGAGATAGATAGATGATGGATGGATAGATAGATAGACAGATAAATAGATGGCTGGCTGGCTGGCAAGCAGGAAGGTAGGTAGGTCACTAATAGTAATCACTATACTAATTTCATTTCAGTCATTCAGAGGATATTAAGAGTGAAAGAAATAATTTTATTTTTATATTTATTATTTTTGTGTGTGTGTACCGTCAAATCAGATTTGACTGGTACAGGAGGAGATTGTTCCTCCTTTTCCAGCAAAGCATCTGGTGGATTTGAACTGCTCACCTCTGGGATTGCAGTGCAGCTTCTTGCCACTAGGCCACCAGGGCTCGCCAGAAATCATTTTTTAGAAGACCATTGCAGCTTTGAATGCAGATAAAACATTCTAAATGAAGTTCCTAAGTAAAACTAGGTAAAAAGTGTTCCATACCAACAAAGTAGTAAGCACCTGGCACCTGTATCAAGTAATGATTGTAGGAGGAAAAACAACAAACACACCTCCACCTTACTGTGGAGTGAGAACCAATTCATAGCTGACGCTCCAACAGGTTTTCAGAGGCAATGAGTCACATATTAGATGATTACTCATCTTTCTCCTGCGGAGCAGTGGTGGATTCCAACTGGCCTCAGCTAAGGGCTTTTGCCTGATTAACTTATTAAATCCTTACAGCCACCTTTGGATATAAGTAATTTTTTTGTTTGTTTTGTTTTCATATGAAGTCACCAAAGCTGAGGAAGGTAAACTCAGAATAGTTATATGGGGCTCTTTCCTTAGGGTAGAAGGTAGAATTAGACCTGTGATCCTTTTTTTCTTGAAATTCCAGATTTTTTTAAATTCCAGATTTTAAGGTCATTTGATCCTGCAATTCTGAATTGCATCCACTTGTTGCTTGTATCTGAGAGAGCAGGGATCATGTCATTAAACACTGCAGAGCCACTTGTGTCCCGTGCTGAGCCTCTTCCCATCCCTTTCAGCTTTGCCTCCCTGCTGCTCTTTTTCAACCTAACATTTCCTTATTTCCACACAGGTTTTGATTGTCCATACTAATCACCTCACCTCCCTACTTCCTAAGTCCTGCAGCCTGCTGAGTCTTGTAACCATCAAGGTACTGTGGCCCTTCTTTCAGCCAGTCCATGGCCCAGAAAGTCTCTTTGTGTGTCTCCTTGATTTTAAGTTTCTGCCATTTGAGTCTAACACTCTAGTTAACATATTAATGCTCTCTGTGAGATGTGATCCAGGGTAGTTCTGCCTGCTGTGAAGGGGGTAAAGCATGATTGCATGCTAAGAAACAGGGACGTCTGGACATCAGCATGTTTAACTCTGATTGGTGGGAGTTGGAAATAACCTATCTTTTTAAAATTGGTTATGTACCCTTTTTTCTGTTATTTTCCAGCATCATTATTTTTGTAGTCAGAAAATAGCATAAAAAAGCATGCTTAGAAATAAACAAAAATGTATGAAACAAACCTAATATGCATGTTGTTGTTGGTAGCTGCCATCAGATCACTCTAACTCATGGTGACCTTAGGTACAGTAGAATGAATCACTGCCTAGTTCTGTGTCATCTATGCCCTTTTTGCTTAAAATCATTGTAAAAGAAAATTGATACTAGACATCAATAACAGAAAAAAACCTTTGAAACTACATGTACTTATGGAAATTATGCAATAAACTTTTAAACTGCCAGTGACATTTCAAGAAAGATATCAAATGAAAATGCAAGAACAGCATACTCAAACTTACCTGGTACAGTGAAGGCAATATTGAGAGGGCAACTTAAAGCAACAGCTGTCTCTGAAAAAGTGCAGTGCACTAGCTGTTGCAGTACATAACCAGATAATAAATAGTTATGTAAAAAAAAAGAAAATTTCAAATTAGCAGCCTAACTCAGTAACCAGGAACCAGAAAGAGAAGAGCAAACTAAGACTAAGCCTACTAGAAGAATGGAAATTGCGCAGATCAAAGCAGAAGTTAATAAAATCACAGAAAACCAATACAATCAAAACCAAAAGCTGATTGTTTAAAAAGACTGATAACATTGACAAACACTTAACTAGAATTGGAATCTTGGTAGGTTAAAGCACTCATCTACTATACAAAAGATTAGCGGTTCAAACTCACCATGTCTCTATGGAAACAAGATAGGGTAGTCTACTTCTGTAAAGATCACAGTCTTGGCAAACCTCTGTGCAGTTCTGCTCAGTCCTGAAAGGTCAGTGTGTATCAGAATTACTAGCTGTGGATGGGTTTAGCTAGGCTGACAAAAGGGAAAAGGTGCAAATAACAAAAATAAAATAGAAAAGGTGTGATTGCAGCTGACTTAATAGAAAATTGCTTGACTCCACAATCAACACTCCTCACACCAGCAGTCAGGAAATCAAAAGATGAATTGCACTGAGAAAATCTGTCAGGGACCTCTCCAGAGTATTGAAAACCAACAATGTCAGTCTAGAGACTAAGATCCACCTAATCCATGCCATGGTCTTTGCAATTAAATGCTATGCATCAGAGAGCTGGACAATGACTAATGATGACAAAAGAAGAATCAATGCCTTCGAGTTGTGATACTGGAGAAGAGTCTTAAACTGCTGAGAAAACAAATAGGTCTGTCTTAGGGTGAAACCAGGTTTCTCCTTGAGGCTAGGATTTTGAAGCCCTGTCTCACATATTTTGAGCAAAAAAACAAAAAAAAGGGACCAATTCTTGCTCAGAAGGGTAGAAGGACAGCTCAGGGGAGGAACATCCTGGATGAGATGGATTGATACAGTAACTAGGGCAATGGAGATTGGTGTGTCAGAATCAGTGAGACTGGCTCAGGACAGCCTTCAGAACTTCTGTACTTCGGGTTGGTGTGGGTTGCAGGTGACTCAAGGGCACATGACAACAACAAATGGAAATAAAGAGAGTTAAGACAGTATTACAAACAAAATATTTTAAACACCTGTTTGGCAACAAACTTGATTACTAGTTAAAATGGACAAATAGAAATCCAAATAAATGGAACCTCATAAAAATTTAACACTTTTGTTCATCGAAAAACTTTACCAAAGAAAAGCTACCAGATATTCTAGGAGAATATCTTCAGAAACTACATGCCCAATCAGCAAGAACAACAACTTAACAGATGTATTATGGAGTGCTTTTTTTAAAAAGTGAACATTTTGACATGCTGTTTTTTTGTTTTGTTTTAACATGCTGTTTTGTAGTCTGTCTTTTCAAGATAGATGGGTCAGCTTGATGAGTCAGCTATGGGTCAGTTCTGACTTGATGGTACACAACAACAAACAACAGTAGAAATAAACACTTCATAAATAAAATAGTGTAAAAATTTGAAAAAGGAAATGAGGTGAGAATGATTGTAGTTGGAGTAGAGGGGTGCTAGACACACCTGTGTCAGCACCGGAGGCATGAGGTAAATCCAAGACATCTTGCCTCAATAGAACCTAAAATACAGTAACTGGGCTCTGTTAAGGGGCTCTGGTAGCATAGTCCAGATTTGCAATGTTGACTCAGAGGCCATGTCTTTCTGGCATGTTTCTGGCAGTTCAAATCAACCTGCCGCTCCAGCAGTTCCTCCTATGTGATTTACTGCCTCCGGAAACCCACTGATAAGTGTGCTATGAGTTAGTTTTGACTTGACAGCAGTGATTTGAGGGAGAGATGTCTCGTTAAACTTGTCTTCTTTCTATAGGTTCTGGATCTTCATGATAATCAGCTGACAGCCCTTCCTGATGATATAGGGCAGCTGACAGCCCTCCAGGTATGGCTTCAGGAATGAGAAACCTGCTTCCATCTTGCCCACGTGAGACTTTGAAACTACAGCCTGGGATATCCTGATTGCGCTCTATCTAATAGAAGCAGGTCACTTGCAGTGCCACTTCCCTCTTCCTCTCAACTCTTAAGCTGCCCAAAGGAATCCCTCCAGTTCCCGTGCAGATGTCTATCATATTTTTGGCATATGCGTTCTTGAATTTCACCATAAGCTTTGACAGGTTTACAGGAAAAAATAGGAGTCAGTGAGTCTATCTTTTAGATATGAATTCAGCCCCCTGGCTCACTGTCAGTAATGTTGATTCTAGGTGCTTCTGAGTCCATTTTGATACATAGTGACCCCATCTACAACAGAACAAAACACTGCTTCACCTTCCACCAGCCTCACAATCACTGCTCTGCTTGAGCCCATTGATGTAGCCACTGTCGATCCATTTTGCTGAGGGTCTTCTTTTTTTTTTTTTTGCTAACCGTCTATTTTACCAAATGCGATAGTCTTCTTAAAGGATTGGCTTCTCTTGCTATCATGCCCAAAGTTTGAGATGATGTCTTGACATCTTTTTCTGCTAAGAGCACTCTGATTATGCCTGTTCAAAGACGGATTTGTTCTTTGGTAGTCCATAGTGTATTCAGCATTCTTTACCAACACCACAGTTTAATTAATTAGCATCAGTAGTAGCCCCTCCGTTTACTGAGTGCTAACTATTTGCCAGGCTTTGGGCTAAGCATTTTCTTCGCATTATCTCTTAAATCTGCACAAACAGTCTGAGAGTAGATTTTGTTATTGTCCCTACTTTACAGATACATCTCTTTCCATTGCACTTGGTTTAAAATCCATTCTCTTGACCAGTAAGACTCTATACAGTGAGCCTCACCTGCCTCTCTTCCTCTCTTCCCTACTGCTCCTAAACGCCCAGAGCCTTTTCACTAACCCTTCCTCCTGCCAAATTGCCTTTCCCAGAGATCCTTTCTGCTCAAAGGTCTCTCCCTCTGAGATCCTTCTCCCACATCTCTATCTAGTCAGATCTTCATTATTAACCACTCCTAGCACCTGCTTATTTCCCTGCCTGCACTAATTTCATCAGTAATTACTAGTTTTATTTTTACTGCTTTATTGAGTGCCTCCTCTGTTGGTGTAGTCTCTCTGAGAGCAGTGCCTTCACATAACACGTGGAGGAGACCCAGAAACTATTTGAATTAACAATTCCATGATGTAGTTATTATAGTTTATAAAGATAAAACCAGGGCCCAGAGTAAAGACCAGCTCTTCCAAGGTCATATAGAGAATATGTGGTGGAATAGCAGTACTTGCCACCAATTAGAGAGAGCCACAATAAAAGCCTTGCTATAGATCTTTGAGATGTTTTTTAATGTGTGTGTTTTATGGAATTGCTGTGTTCACTGTTTTGAAGCTCTTAAATGCCTAACAGTAACTCTTCCTGTCATTCTGGCTCATCAATTATTCATCTGCCACATTATTTTAATGTCTGTTTTGTTTTCCATTTGTTTTTGATAGCTACTTAGCGTGTCATCCTTCTGGCCTCCTTTATCTCAGTCTGCTTCCTCACAGGAGTGTGGGAGTGTGGCCTTTGGAATCCTACAAGTCCAGTTCCAATCCCAGCAGCGCCCCTACCAGCCTTGAGACCTCAAGCAGATCACATTTCCTTTTTGCTGCTCATTTTCCATTTCCTTAACTTCAGGAGAGTTAGAGCCATAGGATGACCTGACTTTGTGAGGCTCACTGAATTACTAGCCTTTGTCTCTGTGAGCTATGTGTATTGTAAATCTTGACCTCTGGGTAAAGGAGGCAGGATTAGGTTGTGTTGATGAGTACTGTTGTTGCTAAGTGGCTGAGAAGTCAGCTACTACTCATAACACTATGTAAAATAAAACCAAACCTTGCCTGATCCCATGCCATCCTCTGCTGCTGTGCTCTTTCCATTGTTGCAGTTAATGTGTCAGTCTATTTCATAGAGGGTCTTCCTCTCTTCCACTGATTCTCTATTTCCCCAAGCTTGCTTGATGTTTGTTTGTTTGTTTATTCTGTTGAGGAGGTAAGATTAGCGTAGATTGCACTTAAGTCACCACCTTTACTCAAATTACCACCTTTGCTTGAGTCACGCCTTTTATTTTACACGAGATGAAAGAAGACAAATGGGGAGAGAGAGAGGAAGGCTTGATAGCCACTAAGAAGAAGTGGGAACAGAATATTTCCTTTGGAACAGGGTCCCTGCACTGGGAACCCCTTAGACCAAGGCAAAGCTGAAATATCAGAGATGGCAAAAAGCAATGGCAGAGAAGTGGTGGCAGTAGAGGCAGCAGAAAGAATGCAATGGCTTCCTGGTCCACAGAGCAAGAGAGCGGAGTACCTTTGTCCAGGAGCCTTTACTGATGCAGAGGGTACTCTGGACACTTGGAGTGAGGCTCACTGACTGATGGAAATTAGTTTCTTCAGGCCAAGGCTTACTGGGAGGTTAAACTCCTTCAAGCAATAGGCTTGCTGGCAGAGTATAGGCATTTATTGGTGGAATTAAAGAGCTTTGTAATATTTGCCCTATCAATTGAGAAACTAGACTAGCCCAAGAAACCAAGGATCAAGCAGAGGCCTGCTGTCAGGGATAGCAGAGGAACTGTCCTGACAAAAGAACAAAATCCGGGACTGTAACCTATTACTTCTTGATAAACTCCTTATCGATGAGCATTGCCTTTGAGTTCTTTGTGGCCATTCAAACAGATTACTGAACCCAGAAAAGTAGAGAATGCCATAGGACGAATGGTTGGTGTCAGAATTCATGGCATGGAGAGAAAAGGCATGTCAGATCTCTACTCCATAAGAGTCAGCCTTGGGCTGAATTTAATTCTCTTTCTGCCTTGTGAAGTTAGTCAGTGTGTCAGCCATCTCATTGAGGGTCTTCCTCTCTTTCTGTTATCCTCTGCCTTTCCCAGCATTCAGACTTTTTCCAAGCACTAGCGCCTCTGACAACATGCCCAAAGTATATGAGATGAAGTTTACCACCTTTGCCTCTAAGGAGCACCCTCCTTGCACTTCCTCAAAGACAGACTTGTTTGTTCTTTTAGCAGTCCATGGGATATTCGCTACTTTTCTCCAACACCATAAATCAAAGGCATCCATTCTTATGTCATTCTTATTCCTTGTCCCACTTTCAGATACATAGCAAGTAATTGAAAAGACCTGTCTTGGAGCAGGTGTACCTTGGTCTCTTTAAACTGACATTGTTGTTCTTTGACACTTTGGAGACGTCTTTGACACTTTGGAGAGGTCTTTGACAGAAGATTTTTCCCAGAGCAACACATCTTTTGATTTCTTTTTTTTTTTTATCTTTTGATTTCTTGACTACTGCTGTCGTGAGTGTTGATTGTGGAGCCAAGTAAAACAGTCATTGACAACTTCAGTCTTTTCTCCATCTATCGTGATGTTACCTATGGTCTACTGGTGAGGATTTTTGTTTTCTTTTCTTTAAATTTTTTAAGGGTGTGTGTGTGTGTGTGTGTGTGTGTCCCTCCTTCCCCAGCAGAGCAGCTGGTGGATTTGAACCGTGCACCTGCAGCTTCTTGCCACTAGGCCACCAGAGCTCCCCAGATTTTTGTTTTCTTAATATTGACATGTAATCTATATTGAAGGCTGTCATCTTTGATTTTCTGCAGCGAGTGTTTCAAGTCCTCTTCACTTTATAAGCAAGGCTGTGTCATCTGCATAATGCACATTGTTGATGAGTCTTTATCCAATCCTGATGCCACATTCTTCTTAGTATAGTCTAGCTTCTCAAATGATTTGGTAGCTTTGTAGATGGCATAAGTATGGAGAAAGGATACAACCCTGACATACTCCTGTCCTGATTTTAAACCATGCACTGTTTCCTTACTTTATTTGGACAACAGCTTTCAAATGGGATTGTAACAGTTCTACCCTCCTCACAAGGCTGCCAAGGGACAGATGTATGTAAAGTGCCCTAGCCCAAGCAGGGATTAGGGGATACAGGGGAAGTCACTGTTCTTACGTGGGTTCTTATGTTGTTTTCCCCTCTTCCTTAGGTCTTGAATGTAGAAAGGAATCAGCTGTCATATCTCCCACGTTCCATTGGGGACCTGATCCAGCTGCAAACCCTCAATGTGAAAGGTATGGAGGCCAAGAGCCACTTTTTGTTTGACAGTTTGGGACTGACAGGATCCACAGGAGCTATTGAACATAGAGGTAGCTAATTTCAGAAGTCTCTATGGTGATCAGAGACAGGGTACCTGGAGGGTTTCCATTGGCCCCTCAGAGCTGGGGCCTCATGAGCAGAGGTAAAGATGGTATTGAAACCAGACACCACCACCCCCTTTTACTCTGCCCCCCCCCGACTCAGGTGTTAAATAACCAGCAGTGATTGGAGTAGTGGACTGACAAGGAGAGTAACCACAGTAATGATTCTAATAGCATTTTATAGTCAGTGGTCATGCATCACTTCTGTATTCAGCAGTGTGGTGAGCCTGGTGACAATTCTGTGCATGAGTCAGAGAATTTTATCTCCCAATGAGGGAAGTGAGACTCAGCAAGAAATGGTTACTAAGACAGGCTGGGGAGATAGTGTCAAAGCTAAGATCCTAATGCAGTCTGCTTACCCTCAGCGGAGGCTCGTTTCATTGTAACCCTCAGGTCTTTCACTGTTTCTTGCTGTCCCTTTCTGCACAGAGTACCTTTGTTTACAGTCTTTGTAGTGTATGAATGATTATTAAAGTACTGACACCTGGATGCTTTACTATATCCTGTGTGGTGGTCACTGGGTTGAAGGCTTTAAATGCATCATCTCATTGCATCCCTCAGTATTTTTATCAGGCCAGATAGTAGTATCCTCATTTTACAGATGAGAAAACCTCTCCAGGAAGGTAGATCTGTTGTCCTAAATCACTCAACTAGTGAGTGGTGACATGAGAATATGAACTCACATCTGGGACCTGATGGAGGTAGATGCTCCAGGTGTGAAAGTGCTGCCTCAGGAACCCTCAAGTCCTGTCGCGTGTCAGGCATGAACTTGGTGAAGGGGCTTTGGGGTGTTGAGTTGTGCCATTGACATCTCTTCAGACAACAAACTCAAGGAGCTTCCAGACACCTTGGGGGAACTTCGGAGTTTACGAACTCTTGACATCAGTGAAAATGAGATTCAGAGATTGCCGCAGATGCTGGCTCATGTTCGAACCCTAGAGGTAAGTAGAGAACCCTTCATACCTGTGGTCTTCTCTCTGTCTACCTGCCCATTACCTCACCCACATTCCTGAGTGTGTTCCCTGGCCACAAGCTGCTAGGATCACAGAGACCCAAGATAGGACCTTTAAGAGCTCCCAGAATGCTTGCTTCATCTACATTGAAATCGGAACGGTACAGAGAAGATTAGCATGGCCCCTGTGCAAGGATGACATGCAAATTGATGTTGTGTTGCGTATTTTTTATTTCTTTTAAACTGACATTCTTGCCTAATGATGTTATCTAGGCACCATTGGAGACTGAATAAAACCCCCACCCCAACCAACAAAACAAACCTGCTCTGTAAATAAAGCTACTTATGTGACTTTTCCTGCAATATTTAAGGCAAAAACTCATTTCTAGAGTAAAGAAGAGAGAATTCTGGATTCTGGTGGCAGTAACATTTTATGACGGAAGTGGTGTTTGAGCCAGACCATGAATAATACAATTTTGAGAAATAGTCCTGGATAGTGGAGCATTTCTGGTTGAGAGCATGGTATGAAGAAGCACATGAGTGGAAAAGCAGTGACATGTTAAGGAAAGGAGAGGAAAGCTGGTGTGATTAGAAATTGCTATGCCTGGTGAATCCAGATCATAAATAGTTTAGAAAGCTGTGAGAAGGTGGCCTTGGAAGTAGGAGTAAAAATTCTTCAGGCCAGAATTTGGGCCTTGGAAGGTGCAGAAACTTGTTTCCTAAGAGCATGGGGTAGTGGTGGGGTGAACACTCCCTGAGTCACTGACACGGGGCACACCACTCAGTTCTTATGTTACCTCATGGCTCCAGTGAAGGGCGTCGAGCTGGTGCCAAGTACAGGCTGTACCGCTGACCAGGGACTGTCTCCTTGAATCCTCAGTAGTAATTGTCCAATGAGGCAGATACAATTGTGCTACTTTTCAGATGGAGAAACTTACCCATAAAAAGCATAACAAACTTGCCAAAGACTCACACAGCTTGTAATAGCCAAGATAGGACTAAAGTCAGGCAGTCTGAATCCAAGGCCTGAGCTTTCTTCCCACTGTTTAGCTCAGCCCTGGAACAGGGCTTCATTCACTCAGGTGACAGTCTGGCCAAGCACCCGAGAATCCTCCAATGAGTGGTCGATAAATTGCAACACAGTAAAGAAGCTTGTTGACCTTAGTTACTACAGAAAGGACAGAGTAGTTAGGGTCCTCTCCTGGACAGGCCAGAGAGACAGACTGGGATAGGCTTATGCTGTACTGTCCAATGGAAACTTCTGCAACGCTGAAAATGTTCAGACACTGGGCTGTCCAAATTGGTAGCCACTAACCACATTAAATACTGTTGTGTTTTTATTATTAATATATTTTGAGCCTTTTATTCTTATTTGAGTGAGTGGCTTACAGAGCACAGTAGTTTCAAATTCAACAATTTACA
This sequence comes from Elephantulus edwardii, assembly GCF_000299155.1. Classification (NCBI taxonomy): domain Eukaryota; kingdom Metazoa; phylum Chordata; class Mammalia; order Macroscelidea; family Macroscelididae; genus Elephantulus; species Elephantulus edwardii. Next base: position 5,311,919 of record NW_006399866.1, on the reverse strand, counting down.
CATTTTTGTTTCGTGACATCACAGTCCCCTCACTGTAACAACACTCTTCCGACGACTTCTTGAGGTTCCACATTTCCATTCCTCTTTCCTTCTTGCTTTCTTAACTTTGATTTTGGACAGATGCTACCTCTTTGATCTCATATTTTTTCTTTTTCTGAGGAGTACATCCCTCCCAGGTGCTATTGTTTGATTTATACCCTTCAGTTTATAGGCTGGGAGTTGTGTGGGTTAGTAGTAAGGCTCTGTACTGCCAACACAAAGACACAAGGTTTAAATCCATGGGCAGTACCTCCCGTGCACTTCACTGCCTCTGAAAACACACCAGAGGGTCAGCTGTGAGTCAATTCCAACTGGATAGTACACAACAGTAACCACCACATTATTTGGCTTTTGAAAGAGTATTTTCTAGAGTGGGTTAAATTCCAGCTTTGAAAAGTTTCTAAGAGTCATATTCTTAGAGGTTCTGCCAGGCTCTGTCAGACCAGTTTGTTTGGTCTTTTTTATGATTTTGACTTTGGTTCTGCATTTTTCTAATGCTCTATCTAGAACCTTCTGTTGTGATACCACTAAGGGCAATTGATCATGGTAGCCAGCACTGTTCATTTTTATTTATTTGTAATTTGAGTGAAAGTTTACAGAGCAAATTTGTTTTCCATTTGGCCATTTATAAACATCTTGTTTTATGATGCTGATTATGATACCCTTGGTATAACTTGTGCTCTTCCCACTTCTACCCTGTGAATCTCTTTTCCATTAAACCTTCTATCCTGTCCCTCCCTACCTTCTGAGTTTTACTCCTGCCCTTTGCATCTTGAAGGCTGATTGTTCTAAGGAGTGACTTTGGTGTTAACCATATACCTTACAGTCCTTTCTATTGTTTGGGTGAAAATTGATCCACAGGGGTAAATTTTTTCTGGGTTAGAAGAGTGACTAAGTGGTTTCCACTAGTCTCATCAGTTTAGTAAGCCTGGCTGATTTTTATGTTTTTTAATATTTTCCCACTTTTTTTGCACACTTTATACAGGACCTGCTACTGTGAAGCCTTTTAGAGCAGCCGGCAGTAGCAGGTAGTAGTAGCTGGGCACTGTCAGGTTCTTCTGGCAAACAAGGATCTGATTTCTCCGGTTGTGGGTCATGGGGCCTGTGGGTCTCATGGTTCTTTACCCCTATGGGCTCACAGTTTTCTTCAGGCTTTGATTCTCTTCTCTCTTGCCCTGGATGCGCAGAGACCAGTTGTTGCATCTTAGATAACTCCTTGCACTTTGCTTGTGACCAGTGTGACTGAAAGAAGCTCTGGTGGCACAATTTGTGCTGCAAACTGTAAAGTCCGCAGTTCAAAGTCACTAGCTTTTCCTCCCATAAAGATTTACAGCCTTATTCACCAATGGAGAATCACTGTGAGTTAGAATTAATTCAACCAGAGTGAGTCAAGTGTGACTGAGGAAATAAATGTTTTTATTTTACTGAATTTACATTTAAATAGCTCCATTTGGGTAGTGGCTGCCATATTGAATAACACAACTCAGAGCACATGTTCTCACTCTGAAAGTATTTAAATCACCTAGACTTAGAATAGTGCTCTAGAAGGGACTCATTTTCTGTCAGTTCCTTAGAAGAAAAATCCTTTGAATTCCTGATGGCAAACTTTAAAAAAAAGAGAGAGAGAAAATAACAGTGGCCATTCTGGTTGAGGTCCTCCGATGTTTCACTGTAAGGAGACCCCCAGGGAAGTTTAGTCACCTGTTCAAGGAGATGAAGTCAAGTAAGTCCCCTTGTGTCTACAGACGCTCAGCCTCGATGCCTTGTCCATGGTCTACCCGCCACGGGAGGTGTGCAGTGCTGGCACCGAGGCCATCCAGCAGTTCCTCTGCAAAGGTAAGGCCAGGCAGCCTGCCTCCTCCTGCCAGCGACTCCTCTGTGCTGAGTCCCGGCTGGGCACTGAGAAGATAGCAGAGTCCAAGGCAGCCCCTGTCCCTGCCTGCTCAGAGCTGAAGGCTTGGCAAGGGAAATAGGCAAAATAAGTTATTATACAAGGAGATAGACTTATACCCTGTGATTTTGAGTATACTATAGTACTCCATGTAGTCATCCCCTTGTGAACCTGGATGTTATTTCCAGTCTTCCACTATGATGAACATTTCATCCACACCTTGCTGGCAGAATGTGAATTTTCCTGTAAGGCAGACAGCAGGTGAAGTTGCTGAATGAAAGGAATGAGTGTTCTTCATTGTCTTCTGACACATTTATACCTGATTATGTTCAAATAAGAAGCATCTGAAAAGAACAGTTGGTATTGAATTTTACAACTCTGCTAATCTGATAGATAGTAAATAAGAGTTTGTTATTTTGGTATTGTGTCCTTGGTAATTTGGATTTTTTTATCTCTCTAGTTCAGTTTTGACTCAGCAGCATACAACAACAATAACGGTTTTTTTAGTTTGAGGACATTGTTTAGTATTTCTTCTAGATTGCCTGTCTGTATCCTTCCCTGAGGTAGGTGGGAGGAGCTGATAATTTTTTGATCTCATGAAAATGTAAAAATTCTTTACTTCTAAGGACATACTGATCAGTGTTAAAAAGACAGATAAACGCCTCGAAAAAGAGAATTACCATATGTAATGGACTCAAGGTGATTAACTAAAGTATATTAGGAAATATCTATGAACCAATTTAAAAAAGGCAAACTACCCAACAGAAAATGAGTAAAGGATGTGAACCCTGTCAGTTACCAAAGAAGGAAGGCATCTGATTCAAGGTCACTCAGCTCAGCCAGTTATTGGTAAAGCTGGGTCTTAGGCTCAGGCCTCTCTGCTATCTCGGGCATTTTGTACCATCTCCTCCTCATTTAGACAGGAAATAGGCAGGTGGCATTCCCACCTATTCATCCAGCTCACTTTTATTGAGCTTCTACCACAGTCCAAGCCCTGGGATTAGGACCAGGGTACAATATAGAGTGTTCTAGGGAAGACGGAAACTGCACTGAGCAGGGCAGGACAGAAGACGCAAGAGAGGAAGGGGGAGGGAAAGGGCTGCAGGAGCTGGGGTTTTTGAGTATCCAGGCCTGTCTCCTCCCTCCTGATCCCTTATCTTGCAGAGTCTGGACTGGAATACTACCCTCCTTCTCAGTACCTGCTGCCTGTTCTGGAGCAAGATGGAGCCGAGAACTCCCGAGATAGCACTGATGGGCCCACAGACAGACTCTCAAGGGAGGAGCTAGCATGGCAGGTAAGGTGTACCTTCCTGTGGATACGATGTTCAGGGTTGTAGCTCCCAGATTTCTTCCTCCATGAGAGCACAGGAGTTATGTATGCTTTAAAAATCAAACTAAGTGGAACACCTCTAGGTCAATTGGAATGACATAGTCCACAGTGTTGACACTTGACTCTAAAAGCTTGTGAGCAGCTATATAAAATACAAGAATTAATCTCTCACAGAATTCACTCTCACAAAGTTCAGCCCATCAGCAGAGATAAACGTTAAACTAATAGTTTCTCATAAAATTATTAATTTCAAGTGCAATCATTGCTATCAAGTAAATGCACAAATCATTGCAGGTCTGACCTGGTCTAGGGCATCAGGGAGGATTCCAGAGAATTAAATTGTAAACTGAGGACTGAAGGAGAAGACTGAGTGAGCAGAAATTCAGTGGAGAACATTTCAGAGATTAAGAATATGCAGTAGGCTCTGAGGAGGCAGGAGTGGAGTAACCTAGGGTAAACAAAGAAGAATTTATAAATTGCTAAGCTATTGAACAAAGTGGTCAGAATAGGCTTTGTGAGTGTATTGCTCTAAATGAGGGTGAAATCTTAATTTTTTTTTTTTGCCTGTTTGGGTGAAAATTTAAAGAAGAAATTTATTTTCCATTCAACTAGTTATACACATTTGTTTTGCAACATGAGTTGCAGTTCCCTCAATGTAAAACGCTCTTCTGTTTCCTTACTGGGTTCCCCATGTCCGGTTGTCCCTCTGCCCTGTCCCTGCCTGCCTCCTGAGCTTTATTTTTATGCTGGTGCTGCCCTTTTGATCTTACATTGTTGATTATTGTGGAATGTGATTCTCACAAGTGTTCTGTCTGTAGGTCTATCTGTTGTTTTGCCCAAAGATCCTGGGGATAGGTTCATAAGCAAATTTGACGAATCTAAGGGTCTTGAGGGTACCGTGCATCTCTGTCACACTGATGAGTCTGGTCCTTTTATCATTTTGAATTTTGTTCTACATTTTTCTGCCATTCTGTACTGGACCTTCTGTGATCCCAGTTAAAACCTCAGTAGTACTCTAGTTCTTTCGTTCTCTGGGTAGTAGGGCTGTGGCTCACATGGTCCATTAGCCCTTTGGGCTAAATGTTTCTTTCAGTCTTTTCTTTTCTTCACTCTTCTTTACTCCTGACAGGAAGAAACCAATAATTACATCTTAGATGATGCAACTGGGGAGTTCCAGTGGCATAGTCCACAGTGAGCTGTGCTGCTAAACCAAAGGCTACACGACTCTAGCTGTTCAAATCCACCAGCAGCTCTGTGTAAGAAAGATGAGCAGTCTCCTCCTATTGTGATTTATAGCCTCAGAAACCAATGGAAGGTCTCTAAGAATTGAAACCAAACCAGTGGCAGTGCATTTGAGTTTGAGATGACTGCTTGCTAGCTCTGAACACCCTGCTCAGCACTCACCACGGCAGAGGGTCTCACATTGTCTCTGTGAACTGGGTTGTGACCATTGACTTAGATGTCCCCTGAGACCAGCACTAGGAAAATAGTAATTTCTTGTTTAATTCGCAGGTAGATAAATCTTTTGCCAATTTATTTTTCTTTTGGGGTGGCTTTATTATTAATTTGAAAGAGTTCTTTATTTTTAGTCTACTAATCTCTCATTGGCTGTATCTGCTGCAAACATTTTCTGAAAGTATAAATTGACACATTCTTCCTGGATTGGAGTCTCTTCTTTCTCTAATTCTCATTGAAGTGCCAGGAGAAATACGAAATGACAAATGCACTTAGAGCAGAACTGAAAAACGATGGGTGAGTGGATCAGGGAACCAGAAACAACCAACCAGTGTACAATATAAAGCAAATTAGACTGGATTGGTGGTGGATAACCCCAAAGGAAGAGACATCTAGAAAGTAGGTCACCAGTCATCACAACAAATCCTATAAAATCAGCAAGCCTGGGGCTTGGATGAGGTAATGGAAGATTGTTGGTGGCATCACAGTGCCCCATTTTCTACAGAGCCGACTTATTGGAGCTGCCACTTACTGATTCCTGTGGTATCCACTGTACCCATCCGAGCCATCAGAAGGTTTTGTGAGGTTTTCCTTGGTTTATGAGCCTCCAGAATGGGAGCGAAGCACACAGCCCAAGGTGGTTCGTTCTTGCTTCACTTTCAATCAGTCTGAGTTGACATGCCCGACACTTGCTGAGCTTCGTCTTCCATCCTCGTACCAAGGAGGACCAGGTGCTTGTCTGTCTCCCTCACTAGACAGGTGTCCTGTGCTAGAAATGGCATTTATTCTAGAAAGTTTGTTAAGAGACAACAGTAAATTAGGGGGTGCTATTTCCCCATTAGATTGAGGCCCATTCCCCTCACTATACCCACTGTGATTGGACTGAGTTGTATCAGCTGCCCTAGTGGACTTGGGGCACACATCAGTGGAGAAACCTTGCTACCTACCTTCTCTTGATGATGCTCTTTCCCCCCCCCAGAATAGGTTCTCAGACTATGAGAAGAGGAAGGTAAGAATACCTCTTTTGTCTTTTGTCACTTTGTTTGTAATTAAAGATTCCAACTTTTAGAGATTGGAGGAAATAATTTCTTCCAGGCTCTAAACCAAAGGTTAACATAATGCTTTTCTCTAAAATACATCATGTCACCAGATATTCACATATCTTCACATGGGTGGTACAGAGAGTTTCCATTTGAAAAATGTGGAGACTGAAGCTCAGAGGTTGAATCCACCACTAGGCCTCTGGCAGCAGCAGCCTATCTTTTTATAACCTGGTCTGGTGAAGGGAGTAGGGTCTGAGGGAACAGGGAGTTGCTCAGCATGGGGGCTTTTTTCCTGTGTTATGCAGAATTGAGGGTGGATTCCCTGCTGTTCCCATGTAATAACACCCAGAGAGCCTTGCTTAGTCTGTGAATGGTCACTGGGCTTTGCATTCTCACAGGAGCAGAAGATGCTGGAGAAACTCGAATTTGAACGGCGCCTGGAACTTGGCCAAAGAGAGCATGCGCAGCTTCTTCTGCAGAGCAGTAGTCAGAAGGATGAGATCCTGCAGACTGTCAAGGAGGTATGTGAGCTGAGTAGGGCAGGCCTGTCTGTCATGTGGGACGGCAAAGGCTTGAAACCGCCTCACTTCTGTCCTCCAAAGACTAGGAAGGCCTTAACAAGGCTACTAGTTCAGCCAATTCATTGTGCAGGTGAAGGCTCTAGGATAGAGAGGATTTGGCCCAAGGTCATGCAGGAAGGACTGCCAGTTTCCTGCTTGAACCCAGTGCCTCTTCTGTCCCTGTCCTGACCGTAACTGTGCTGTGGCATCGAAGGGGTCCCAGCCAACTCAGGACTCTGCTTTTCCTACTGAAGGAGCAGTCCCGGCTGGAGCAGGGCCTGAGTGAGCGCCAGCGCTACCTTGATGGTGAGAGGCAGCGGCTGCACGAGCAGCTGAAGCAGACAGAGCAGAACATCTCACACAGGATCCAGAAACTCCTGGAGGACAATCAGAGGTGAGGCCCCAAATCCACAAACCTTTCTTTTCCTTCTGAGGGGTCCAGAATGGGAATCCATTTTTCCTTCATTCTTCTTCACCCCTGTCCAAGGCTTTCTTTGTTAGGACCCAATCTTGGTATTTTAACATGCATCAAAATAAAGTGAAAGCATCTTACCTAAGTTCTTGTCCTAGAACTGCTACTGATTAAATTGATGGTTTCAGGCAAATGTTCCCCTTCTGGCCTCTGAGTTTTCCATCTGTAAAATGAGTGGATTTAACAAAATAGTTGAAGTCATGTCTTCTTTCAGTATTCTTTCTAAGATAGGACCTACTAAAAGTATGTCCCTAGAAGCTTGGAAGAAAGGAGTTCAGATAGAAATCTCATAAATCCTGAGAAAATCTAGCCCAGAGACTCACCGTGAGAAGACTGTAGAAACCAGCTTTGGCCACATCCCCCGAGTCTCCAGGTGTCCTTTATTTCTCTTACCAGGAACTTCTTCCTCCATCATCTAGCGTCATATATAAAGTGCCTGCACCCAAACCTGCTATGGTCATCATGTCATCAGGATGCTCCGGCAGAGCTACCATTTACTGAGCCCTTGTTATGTGCCAGGGGACGCTCTGGTGGAACATAGAACAGTCCATAGAGGGTTGTACTGTTAACACAAAAGCTTCATCTCTGGTGGATCAAATCCACCAGCACATCCACCGGGGAAAGATGGACAGTCTTCTGTGTGATTTATAGCCTTCGAAAACTCATGGAGGGTCAACTCTACAGCAGTGTTTTGAGTTGAAGATAAAAGGTGATAAAATAGGAAAATTTTCCTTACACCCATTCTGGGCTGTGAGATGAGTAAGGGGATTGCATCCTGCCCTACTTGTCTATCTTAAAGCTGACTGGCTGATCACACCATAAGGTATCATTATGTCATTGTGTAACTACTAAACTGTATCATTGCCTAGCTGCCACACCAATGAGAATCAGGGCCTGGCCAAATTTTCACATATTTTGAGGAGAAGAAGCCAAATCAGTCCATGATAACAAAGGAGGAAAGCTGAGACTTGGAGTTGTTGTTGTTGTTGGACTTGGAGTAGTTGCTTATATATCTGGCCTGAGAACATGGAACTCTTGAGTGGTGAGGCTGGAACTGTCCCTCACTTGCTCTGTACAGCCATACTGGGAGGGGAGAACTGTTCTGTTAGAAATAGGCCTGATGGTAACTCCTGGAACCTTTCATCTACAGGCAAAAAAAAAGTTCGGAGATTTTGAAGTCACTGGAAAATGAGAGGTATGTGTTCTACTCTGATAGTCTTTTCCAGCCCTCACCTTTTCCAGGGAGGTGAGGAGCTTTGGGGAGAGAGCCTCTTGTGTTTCTCCTAAAGCTGTAAGGAAAGTCACCTTCCTGGAGATTATTGTACAAAAGAATCACTGTCTTCAGGTCCTTCAAAACACATATACACTCTTAAGGGAAAATTCAGAGATGTGAATAAGGATTACATATGATTCCCAATGGTGTTTTTAGTATAAAAAGTTAGGTAAAAAGAAATTTCTGGGGGGAAATTGGCTACATAAAATATGAATAAAGGAATACTCTAGAATTACTAAATATGGAAAAGCATTCTTTGTTAGAGAAAATATAAAACATTGCTAAGTAGGAAAATGGCTAAATTCAAAGTCTGTGCCCGTATATGGGTTTTTAAAGACAGTATGCATGAAGATAGCATAAGTGCTCATCTGCTTTCTAAACAATAAACATGGGTGTGCGTCTTTCAGTTTTTAAGCATCAGTAAATTGAGTATTTGTGTCCTTTGCCTGTTTTCTTTCCGGTTTTTTGGTTGTGATTTCCACCCGCCCCCAAGAAACTAAATTACAAAACCAAAGGTGAACAGGACCCCAAGGGAGGTACATGAGACTATGCTAGGTTAACACATCAGGGAGGTCTTTCTTTTTTCAGTTTATATTTTTATTGTAATTTTAATGAAACTTGACAGAAAAGTTGAATTTTCATCTATTCATTGTTGCACATTTTCCTCCCTACCCTCTGCCCCCAGTTCACTTTTTTTAAGAAACCATTCATTGTTGCATAAGGGATATCTTTCTAGAGGAGGTGGCATTCTTCTGATCAATTTACCTATTAGAAATGTTAGGTTTGCTGAATGCATGTGTGGATGTTTTCTAGAATAAGAATGGAACAGTTGATGGCCATAACCCAGGAGGAGACAGAGAATCTGCGGCGACGTGAGATTGCCTGTGAGTGTAGGGATGGGAAAGGTGGAATTCCCTGCAGCCAGGGCTTGGCTGATTGGGTGGACAGGAGTAGATAGCCTGCTCTGTTGGTCACATACCAAGGACAGTGTTACCCAGCAAGAGGGGCAATATAGTTATGAAATACACAAAATCTGGGATCTGGGGTCAGGCTGCATCAGCATCCCAGCTCAGACAGCAGCTGTTTAGCCTTTAGAGGATTACTGGTTCCTTGAGTTTGAATTTTTAAATGAGGAGATGCCTCCTCACATGTGAGCCACCTCCCAAGGAATGCTGAGAAGGAGAGAGGCTGGAGGGAAAATAAAAAAGTAATTCTGTTTGGATTGCACATTCTTCAAAACCTTTTTTACTAGAATAGGCTGTTCTATGCAGCTTTAATCCAGGCATTCTGTGAACCAGGCACTGTTCCAACCACTTGTCATATATTATTTACAAAATATTATTCTTACCTCCTGGATGAGGTGTCATGTCATTATATTACTTTTTAAGAATCAGTATTATCTACCACTTATAAAAGGAAAAATTACGTTTACGCTTTCAGAAACCTTTCTGAAAGGATGTTTATCTGCTTTTTGCTGCGGAGTATGGCTATTTGTGGTGGGCAGAGAGAGGGACTCAAATTACTTTGGTCCTACAACTGTGACTTCTAAGAATTATTCTTAAGAAATAATCAGATGTCCACAGAGATATTTAAGCAAGAATATTTGTTGAACTTATAATAGTAATAATAATAATAATAAATAATAATAATTCAAATGCCCCAAATAGAGCATTGTCCCAATAAGCTGTGGTGATTCATGCCTTGTAGTATCCCACAGCCCTGAACATCACCTCAGGGGGATTTGCTGATGAGGAATATTTGTGAAATGTTAGAGGTGATATCTTTATCTATAGTGTGATAACATTTTTTTTAAACCTGTAAATATACATAGATGGTTGGAAGAATACACATCAAAGAATAATATTGCTCATCTCTGGGCAACAAGTATATAGATAATTTTATGTGTGCTGTTCAGTATTTTTAATTAGCCTTTCAAGCTGTGTCAGAGTTAAAAAGGAAGAAGAGTTGTTAAAGGGTGGCTCAGGTGGATAACCCGGTGACTCTGACTGGCCGATTCTTGCACTCCAGAGCAAATTCTGGTGGCATTCTACCCTACCCCAGGAGGGTCTGCTGTTTCTCAGCCTGCTCTGGTTTTTCCACAGCCGCCATGCAGCAGATGCTGACCGAGAGCTACAAGAACCGACTTATCCAGATGGCTTACGAGTCTCAGAGGCAGAACTTGGTCCAGCAGGCCTGTTCCAGGTAAGGTAAGGAAGAGGCTTCTGACACGGGCAGTTGGGGCTGCTGAGTGGAGATGAGGACTAGGGCACTAAACTCTGCTGCCCTGTGCCAGTGTGGACTCAGCCAAGCGATCGGACAAGTGTGACTGGTCTTGGTGACTTTTCTAGCTGAACTCCTTGAATCTGTGTTGGGCTGACAAAAAAATCATAATAATATTTTCTTATGTACTGCCTGTGTGTCTAATAATACTAGGCTAGGCAATTTATCACATTTGCTTATTGATTCTACAAGAGACTTACTTGTCATTAGCCATTTACAGTTACAACTCCAAGGTTCAAAAAGATCACGTAAGATACTCAAGAAGCTATAGCTAGTTGGTGGCAAAGTCAGGATTTGAACCCAGGCAGAGGGCGGGCTGTGCACCTGACTGTGGTGCACTTGCGGGTCTGTGAGGGTTCTGCCCAGGATGGGAGCAAAATACACCCTAGAGGGTGGATGACAGTGTTGCTTTCATGCTGATAGCTGCTTCCCCAGTTTCCCTGGCACTGTGGGAATACCTGTTTCTAACGTCTTAGATTTCTAACAGAACCAGCGGAAAAAGTTCATTGGTTGAAACTCAGGAACTCCAAACAGCAGACCTGGCTGACCTCATGTTGTTCCTATCCAGGCTGTTCTGCAGAGCTGCCACCATCTGTCTGTCCCTGCAGATATGGGAATATCTCCTTCTTTTTCTGGTAGTGTGACTTTGTACTTAGGACAGTATGTCCTGGAGCCAGGCAGGCCTTATTCCACATTCCACTTCTAGTTACCAAGTCTGAATTCATGGGAAAGATACTTTCCGTCCCTGATTCTCAGTTTTCTTATCAAAAAAATTAGGGGAAAATCATAGCTCATTGGTAGCTAGAGGAATTAATGAATATAACGTGGCATGTTGCTGGGAGAGGCTGTTCTTAGAGAGGGACATCATGCTCGGAAAGGTGGAAGGTCAGTAAAGTAGAGGAAGACCCTCAACCAGATGGATTGACACAGTGACTACAGCAATGAGTCAGAGATGATGATAAGATGGGGTTCAGATTTATTTACAGAGTTCCTATGAGTCATACTCGACTCAGTGGCACCTAACATCATCATCATCATTATTATTATTTTTATTATTATTATTATTATTATTAAACTAACACACTCAAGGCTGTACCAGAGTATGGACAAGCATGAGACTGCTTATCTGCTGAAATCACTAAATTTCTTCTGGGGCTGTGGAGAAGCAGCAAATAGGATACTGGGGATACAGTATCACCTGGGCTGGAGATACACGCATTAATACCCAGGATGGGCAGCTTTCTCACTAAGTGCTCACCTTAAGTGAGAGGAGGCCTTTGTTCATGGAGCTGGGTGGGTAGAGGCTGTGTGTATACCTCACTAAGAATTGTAGAGGGAGCTCCAGGGGAAGGTTATCCTCTAGGGCCATGGGCTTTGGATGCACTCCATGTCTGTGCTCAGCCTGGGACATGGTCCTCAGCAGAGACTCTAGAAGTATTCTGGAGTGGACAAATGGTTTCTCTTTATCTTCTCCAAGTGAGCACCACCGTAAGTGCTCAGGGAATGTTCTCAAAGCAAGTGACTGTGCTGTCTTTCTGGCAGCATGGCTGAAATGGATGAGCGGTTCCAGCAGATTTTGTCGTGGCAGCAGATGGATCAGAATAAAGCTATCAGCCAGATCCTGCAAGAGGTGAGCCCTTGCCCAGGGCCTGACAGAAGGTCGCAGGAGGAGCAGACATGCAGGAGCCCGAGCAGAACGTTGGCACTCTCCTTAGAACCTAGCCCAAATATCATGTAAGACCCTTGAGGCTTAGTGATGTAAAAAGGTAAACACTATCAGGAATATAGGGCATAGAGAAGCCTTTGGGTGATGAATTCTGATTGCAGAAATCAAACTAAGAGCTCCCAACTCTTGTCCACCATCCTAGAAAACAAAGAGGTTCTGTTGTAAGGACTTCATCAGGCACGGAGTGACGGGATCACACCATTGATATTGAGCCATAGGACAGCTACGGAAACCTTAGACTTAACACTGCTTACAATCCCACTATACCACTCACTTCTCTACTACTGGCTGGCCCATCATAGGTGCTTGGTGGGTGCTGTTATCAGTGAATGACTCCCCATTGTTTCCTCTCGCCTTTGTCCATATTATCCCATTCCAGCTTTTCCCCCACAGCCTCTGCCAGTGTGTCTTTCCTGCATCCTCATATCCCTTCTCCTTTTAATCTTTCTTATCCTCCTGCTGCCTCTGCGTTTGTCTCATCTAGCCACCACGCTGCCATCCTTCCCTCTCTACTTCCTCCCTCACTTCAATTTCTTCTTTCAAAGAAGTTGGGCTCTGTATTTGTTGGAATTGTCTTGGGAAAGCCCTCTGTTTCTCAGAAAGGGCATCTAACTTGTGGTATATAGTTAGGTGCATAGTGAGCCACTGAAACTGCACAGACACAGTCAAGTCCTCGGGCCAGTCAACGCCCTTCGGTGAACTTCCCTTCCCTCATCTGCAAAACAGGGTGGCAAAAGTGCCTATGTCAGCATTTATTGTGGCGGTTCAGTGGACAATAAAGTGAAAAAACAGTTTTTAAATATAATTTAATAAGTTTTCAGTATTTTCACATTTTAAACAAATGTACTAAAAAAGTAGTTTTTCTTTCTTTCTGTAAGGAAGGGAAAAATCATCCAGTTAGGGCCTTTTTACACAGATTTGGTTTCTCCCTCTATGGGATTCCTTCCCTCTGGGATGCCACAGCCCCTGCTGACCAGGCTGTGATCTCTGTCACAGAGCACCATGCAGAAGGCCGCCTTTGAGGCTCTCCAGGTGAAGAAGGACCTCATGCACCGGCAGATCAGGAACCAGGTGAGTTCTGAGAGCCAGGCCACCCGTCAGGAGACTGCAGGCTTTCAGCAAAGTGCGGCTGTAGCTCAAGAGGACAGCATTTGAAGACAGTTAAGGTCTGACTCCTAGCTCCTTCACTTGCTAACTCAGCAACAGAGCTTGCTTCTAGGAAACTCACTTTCCTCATCTGTTAAATGGGATGGCTACAAACCCTATGTCAGATGGCTGTTAGGAGGACGCCTTGAAATGGCACTTTAAATGCTGTTATCCAAGGACACATGCGCCCTGTTCCTGCTATTTGCAGTGATGCCAAGAGCTGACTGAAAAGCAGTCGTAATGTGCTGTCTTTACCACTTGGAAAGCCCCTGCATGGACCACATCCCCGGCAGGACTTCCTCAATAATGGCCTCAGACTCTTCCCTGTCAGCTCAGACTAGGGGGCAAACTTGAGGGATGTCTGGGGGCGATTGGGTCTCCTACCTGAGTAGGCAGGGAATTGTCAGGAGTAACCACTGACACTAATGTCTGCTGAGGAGGGACCCTGCCTGGGACAAGTGGTTTGGTTCTCATCTAAAATCTGCTGCTTACTTGTGGGCGGACTCGGGCAAGTTCCTTCAATGCCTGCCTCTGTCAGGGGCCTGGTGTCTGTCTCACTGGACTCTTTTTCTAAGAGTAAGTTGGGGTTAGTTTGCATGTTGTCCCCAAGGGGACAGCCCCACAGGCATGCTGTTGGAGATGTTTTGAGCTTTCAGGTTATGGGAATGCTCATCACGTCACATTCAATGCACTGAATTTCATATTTTTGCATGTTTTTTTGTTTTGGTTTGGTTTGATATTTTTCCTATCCGTTCTTTCCTTTTTTAAACAAAACCAACTTACCTTTTTTAACTTCCCTTTTTAATTTCAATTCTCCCCCCATTGCCGGACATGAAGCTCATTCCTCTGACCAGGGACTGATGGGGTCATAAGGACCAAGGCCAGGGTCATCGGGACAAGGTAGAAAGTTCAGTGAGCAAAGCGTCTGGTCAACAGGGCTAAAAGTCCCCAGTCACCCCTTGAGGGTGCCCAACAAGCCCGGGGATTCTTACTGTGGGTAGTTTTGACCCTGCAGGCTCAGATCCTGAATGGGAGCATCTTGGGCAAAGGACTCACTCACTAGCTCCTACTGTTCAGGCAAGCTGCTGACACGCTCAGAAGTTGAAGTCCCTATAAGCCGCTCAGATGCTCAGAAGTTGAAGTCTATATAAAGTGCATAGGACAAAGCCTAGCACACAGTAGATGCTCAAGAAATAGGAGCTGCTGTTTTTCTTATTTAATTACTTCCCTCACTCCCTACTCTCTCCCTTCCCTGTGATAGTTGCTTAGAGGAGACAAGAGATTTTGATCAATAAGAGGCTTTTGATAATTGCATGACTGTTTTTTTACCTCGACCTGACTCTTGAAGGTGAGCCCCTGACTCATCCACATGTCCATTCTGTGGCAGGACCCATGCTTTACTCTTGGTGCACATGTTGGCTAGAAAGGCCTGCAAAGCCAGACAGGAGCTTCATTTGTGAGGTTCTGACCTGTGCACGTCCCCAGGGTTCCAGAGCCTCCCTCAGAAAGGTTTCTTCAGACCTCATTTGGCCATCAGAGCAGCAACAGCACAAATTTGAAACATGGTTGAAATGAATAAAAAAATCCCGTTTCGTCTTCTGTTTAGATTAAGTTAATAGAAACTGAGTTATTGCAGCTGACACAGCTGGAGTTAAAGAGGAAATCCCTGGACACAGAGGCACTACAGGTATGTAGGGCTCCCTGGCATGCCTGTCCCTACCTGTCCCCTCAATTAGTGACATTCCTGCGCCAGCCCTCCCCATCTCAGCATCCGCTCAGTCAACTTTTCCAGCAGGACGAGAGCAACTGTGACACTAGAAAAGTTCCACAGACACTGACGGGGACAAGAACAAGCCTGGGGACTGAGGCCAGGATTAAGGGTTGGGTCATACATTGCTAGGTAGGGTCAGAGGAAGAAGGGTTTCATTGCCAAGGCTCACCCAGGCCAACGTCTCCATCTCCACATTTTCTTTGTTTTGGTTTGGGGTCACTGCTGTGTTCTCTGTTTCTTTAAGCTTGCTCTGGGCTCTTGTTCCACTTACTGGGCTGACATCCTCTGGGGAAGGAGCTTTCCTGCTATGCCAGGGATGTTGGGAGAAAGAGTCCTGTTGTTACTGAGCTTGTCATGCAAGCATCTTCTCAGTGAGCTCCAGACTGTTTCCTGCTGAGAAGCCCGAGAGCAGCAGGGCCCAGCAGACACATTCTGAAATGAGTGCCTGGAACCCAGTTTTGCTGTGTGTGACCTTGGTGAATGAAGGAGAAAGAGGTAACCCTTCCCTTTCTCTGGACTTCAGTCACCCCAAATGTACAATAAAGAGGTCAGATGGTATATGAGGACATGTATTTCATGTCAGGCTTTCAAGCAAAGCCTCTGTCTGTCTCTGTCCCTTGGTCTGTTCTGAGTGAAGATGTCTTAAGCTGTCTCATGGGCTTGGCTTCTCAATGCAGTAGAAATGTGCTGGGATCTGAAGTCTTGGCCACAGGTCTGTCACAGATGTGCTGTGTGACCTTGGACAATCACTTCCCTTCTCTGGGTTGTCAGAGGAGATTAAACTAACAAATAAGAAAGCCCTTTTTGAACTTTGAAATGATCTTCAGAGATGAAGGGATAAGAGTGACTCTCAGAAAAAATGCCGCCACCATATAGAATGGGAGCCCTTGTCTGCTGCAGGCATTCTCTATTTTCAGTCTGTGTTGGGGCTCCCAATGTCCCAGTTATATAGCAAACCCTGGTTGCAAAGGAGACTGCAGAGAACTCAGCTCTGGCCTTCTTGTGCCTTATTTGCCTAGAGCGCTCCTCATTTGTATGGAGGATACACACTGACCCAGCCAGCCATTTGCTTCTGCCCCATGCTGTGTAGTCCATGAAACTAATCATTGCCTATGGTTTATCATTTGTTTTGTTTTCACCACCCACCACTGTCATCCTTCATTAAGATCCCATGACTGGCCTTAGCCCCCGGGGAAGGGGAGATGCGGGTTTGCAAGGAGGTGGAGAGGGCTGCTTTGGCTTTGGCCTCCAGCCTCTATTTGAGGGCCCTTTGGGACCACAGTTGGGTAGGGGCAGCATCCAGAAGACCTGGGCCTTGCCCTTCCTATTGCTTCCATTTCATAGTGGGGGGACTTACAGATCCAGAGGCATCAGGAGCTCACCGCTGCCATTGGGCATGGTCTGTGTTGCAGGAGATGGTCTCCGAGCAGCGTTGGGCTCTCAGCAACCTGCTCCAGCAGCTGCTCAAGGAGAAGAAGCAACGAGAGGAAGAGCTCCAAGACATCCTAGTATGTGTAGCTTCTGTGTTAGCATCACTTGTGGGTTTGCTTTCCCTCAACACACTTGCTGTTTTCAGAAACATTTTGTCATTCAAGTAATAGCTGCTCATCAAAGAAGAAATGGAACATGCAAAGGAAAATACTCTTCTGAGTTAGCTACTGCTAACGTTTTTTGATGTACATTTTCTAAACATTGTGACACATGTTTAAGCTATACATGCTATGTAAGTGTAGTGCGCGGTAGTGCATAACTCCTTTATAACTTGTTTTTATAACATACATTAAGCCTCATGGTGTGCCATTACATTTTCCTCACCACATTCATTTTCATGGATGCGTTTGGTATTTGGATCCAGTCTGTTATGAATTAGCATCTAGATTATTACTCCCATTTTTGTTTTGGTTTATTCCTTTTATAAAAAATACTGTCTAACGATTTTTGTAGCTTAAGCTTATAAACAGTCGTAAGTCTTTGTAAATAGTCATGAGCATTTTGGGAGTTCTGGTTGCCTAGTAGTAAGAAGCTATCTCAAAGGCATTTGAATCCACAAGCTGCTCTGCGAGAGCAGGATGGGCAGTGTACTCCTGTGCACTTTGCTGGCACTGCAGACCTGCTGGCGGTCAGTTGTGAGTCGGTTCTGACTGTGGCACACAGCACACATGAGTAATTACTAAGTGCTGAGTTCTGAGAAAACAGGCTGTGTCTGAGGACAAGCTGTTTGAGGAGTTGTTCTTTTTAGATAAGATTTTACTGTGCTCACTGCGGCAGCACATTTACTAAAATTGGAACAATACAGAGAAAATTAGCATGGTGCTTGCGCAAGGATGACGCGCAGATTCGTGAAGCATTTTAAAAAAAGACAAGAAAAGAAAAAATAGATAAGATTTTACTGTTTTCAGTGATAATTTACACAAGTGTGTGTGTTTTGTTTTTACAATTGATGAATGCCTTTTAATACAACTTCTCAGCACATCCTCACTGTACCTTGCCTTTCCCTTCACCCTCCCCATCTGTCCACTAATCTTGTTCCCTTCACCTTCCTTCCGCCATCCCGTGTTTCTGTGTGTAAACTCGAGCTTTGCTTTTCTGAGTCAGTCATGCATATCCTGTTCCACATTGTAAATTGCAGTACACACAATATCTGAGGGTCCATTCATTTCACATTGACCTTCCACAAGTTAGGCCTCCATTTAACAATTAACTGCACATACTGTTCAGAGACATTGGTTACATTTTTCACAGTGTGTTAACAGTAATACCCTTTTAGATGTCTAGCTTCAGGCATGTGATTTCACTGTCTCCCTACCTTTCAGCTTTTGTTTAGAATAATTGTTCACCACTTGAACTTGATCTCATAAGAGAGGGTGTGCAGTACATTCTGGCAATATCCTTTATTTGATGAGCCAGTCTGTTTAATTAAAGGGGAGCTGAGGAAGTTTTTTTGTTTTTGTTTTTGTTTTTTAATTTTTTTATTTTTATTGTATTATTTTTACATGTACCGTCAAATCAGATCTGACTGGTACAGGAAGAGATTGCCCCCTCCTTCTCCAGCAGAGCATCTGGTGGGTTTGAACCGCATACCTCTGGGATTGGGGAGCTGAGGAAGTTGAGCTAGCAAGTTCAAAGTTTATAGAGTGGAATCTCAGGAATCTTTTGTTTTGGATAAGTTATTGATGGGAGTTGTCAGACTGCCTCCTAAATCCACAGAGATAGTATCATTGTCAGGGTGGGAGAACACCTGTAGGGTGGGTGGAGGGGGTGGTCTCCTTCTCTCACTTGTTTCTGGTGTGAACCTGAGGGATGAGGTGAAACGTAGTTGGCCTTTGGGCTCCATCCTGGGCCAGGCATGGGTAGGATACAGGACAGAATGAGACCCAGCTTCTTCCAGAGCTCAGCACATCCAGACAGTGTGTTTTTGACATTTAGGAAAAGCTGCCTCCGCCCGCTCCCCCCTCTCCCTGAGCCCTGCTCTTGCTGCAGCGCGCTCGCTCAGAGCTCCGGCTCCTGCTCAGCTAGCGCCGCCGTCGTCTCCTTGTCGCCATCATGATCATCTACCGGGACCTCATCAGCCATGATGAGCTGTTCTCCGACATCTACAAAATCCGGGAGATCGCAGGCGGACTGTGCTTGGAGGTGGAGGGGAAGATGGTCAGTAGGACGGAGGGTAACATTGATGACTCGCTCATTGGTGGAGACGCCTCTGCTGAAGGCACCGATTGTGAAGGAATCGAAACCACAGTAATCACTGGTGTTGACATCGTCATGAACCATCACTTGCAGGAAACCAGCTTCACAAAAGAAGCTTACAAGAAGTACATCAAGGATTACATGAAATCACTCAAAGGCAAACTTGAAGAACAAAAACCAGAAAGAGTAAAACCTTTTATGACGGGGGCTGCAGAACAGATCAAGCACATCCTTGCTAATTTCAAAAACTACCAGTTCTTTATTGGTGAAAACATGAATCCAGATGGCATGGTTGCTCTGCTGGACTACCGTGAGGATGGTGTGACTCCATTCATGATTTTCTTTAAGGATGGTTTAGAAATGGAGAAATGTTAACAAATTTGGCACTTCTTTGGATCCATCACCTGTCATCTGATCTGTCTGCTGCTTTTCATCACCACACCAGGACTTCGACAAATGGGACTGAGATACCATCTTGAGCTCTCCATTTTAATTTTGACCTTCATTTATTTGGAGCGGAGGCATTTTTTTTAAAGGGAAAAAATGTCATAGGTTGTCTAAAAATAAAGTGTGTTTAAACTCAAAAAAAAAAAAGGAAAAGCTGCCTCTTCCTCAAGATGCCTCACTCAATACCACCTCACAATGGTCCCCTAGAACTGCTGCATATATCCTGTCCTCCTGCCTTCGCTGTGGCCTGTCAGGAAAGAAGCCCCACTTGAGCAGCACATTACTAATTGGAGCTTAGGCACCAGCCAAGGGGAGGCCAAGGCAGAAAAAGGGGATTTGTCTTAACAAGGTCCAGGAGGGACCACTAGTGGGGGGGATTCATGAAGTGTGCCAAGGCGAAGTTCTGCTCTCCTGTCAATCTACTCCTCAGGGTGTGGCTACAGGCCAGGGGTGGGTTCAGAGCACAGGCTCTGAAGCAGACAGACCTCAGTCTGAACCTTGGCTCTACACTGACCAACTTTCTGTCTTTCAGCAAGTTAATAATCTTCCTGAGCCTCAGTTTCCACCCTGTAAAGCAGAATCTACTCCATAAAGTTGTGAGAGTTAAGTTACATGTTTAATTGCATAGCACAGGGTCTGTCATGGAGCACTTGGAAAATATCGGCTGCTTTTATTACATAGTTATGGAGCTTTAGAAGCTTAGTGGCAAGGAATTACACGCTTACACAAAGGTACGTGGTTTGAATCCACCAGCTGCTCTGCAAGAAAAAGGTGGGCAGTCTCCTTCTGTGTGATTTACTGCCTTTGGAAAGCTGCTAGAGGGTGAGCCATGGGTCAGTTCCAACTCGACAGAACACAACAGCATTATAGTTAGTATCTTTTGTTCTAGTGTCCTCCACACTTCCAGTGATGACTGCCTGGCCCCCACACCCTACTCTAAAACAAGCCTCTAAAGCCTCACCCCCATACCCTACTCTAAAACAAGCCTCTAAAGCCTCACCCCCATACCCTACTCTAAAACAAGAAAAAAACCCCAAATAAACCACCCCCACTGTCCTTGAGTCTATTTCAATATTTCAGTTCTTGGTTTTTCTCCTTGGGGAGCCCAGGTGGCACAATTCATAGCAACTTGTACCATTAACCCAAAGGCTGAGCCTGTCCAGCAGTTTGGATTCCCCAGCACCTCTGAAGGGAAAAGATGGACCATCTCCTGTGTCATTTACAATCTTGGAAACACTATGTAGGGTCAATTATGAGCCCGAACCAACTCAACAGCCATGAGAGAGAGAGGCCCAAACAGCCATAACAAATATTTGTTGAATGAATGAAAGAATGAATCTTTTTGAAACTTTTTTTTTAGTTCTCAGCTTTGTTAGGATAATGGGACCCATGCCAGAATCTGGGTGTATCCTTAGAGCCCTTTTCCTCTGTTTTCCTGAGCTTTACAGATAGAGTGGCTCAGATCTCAGTAAAGAAACATTTGTATACTTTGCTGTCCCCAAGCAGACCAGGAAGCCTCCCTCTCAGAGGTCACGGGCATAGATTTGTGCCTGCAGTCAGAGAAGCCCAGCTTCAATCCTGTCCTGACCTTGGCCACTTCAGTCCCCTTTGCTGAAGATCCTTCTCAGCAGTAAAGTGGGAGTAGACATGCTTCCTGCTGTTCTTGTTTCAGGAGTTTAGTGAGGCATAGGATAGTCCTTTCTAGAACACTAGGAGTTAGCCATGCCCTCCGAGGAACATAGCTCACATCCTTTTGATAATTTTTAACCTTCCATATTGTAACCAATATCACTTGCTCCTCCTCCCTGGCAGTCGGAATTAGAAGCTAAAAGCGAAACCAAGCAAGAAAATTACTGGCTGATTCAATATCAACGACTTTTGAACCAGAAACCCTTATCCTTGAAGCTGCAGGTAAGGATGGTGGTGCCTGCCATAGGAGGCAGGGGTGGCGGGGGAATGTTTGCTGCAGGGGATTGGTGAAGTTCTTCTCTTAAGAAGAGGTTTCTCTACAGTACTTACCCATCTGTCTTTCCACTTGAATTTGACTCATTACTTGTGGCTCTAGTGAGGCAGGTTCTGTAGCAGGTCATGGTAGGGATACGAATGAAAAAGGGAGTTACCCTAAAGAAACCAGAGCCATAGTTTAAACAGATGTATGCATGCTCATGCTTATTGTTGCATTATTCACAATAGCATAGAGATGGAAATGACTCAAGTGCCCATCAACAAATGAATGGATAGAAAAACTATGGTACATCCACACTATGGAATACTACACAGCATTGAAAAATAATGAAATGGTAAAACATTACACAGTATGGGAGATCCTTGAGGACATTAGGCTAAGTGAAATATCTCAGTCACAATAGGATAAATACTGCATAATTGCGCTGTTATAAAAGTAGACAGACATGGAGGGACTGGGGAGGGAATGAAGAACGAGTGGATTGATAATGAACACTGCATTAGAACAGATGAGAGCAAGAACTGTCCTAAAAGAATAAATGATTATGCATTATATGTATGAGAACAATCTAGAACAAGGAGTGCACTACAGGCTGGGCTGGGAGAGGCGAAGGGAAGGGGGGAGAAAATGTATAACAATAATAGAGAAAAAAAATGTTAAATATAATAAAAAAGAGAGTGTCAGTGTGGTTAGAGGAGACAGTGTGGCAGCCACAGCTGTGCAGAGCAGAGACAGGTGAGCCTCAGACACAGCAGTGTGAGCATGGGCGCGAGCCGCTGCCCGTGAAGAGAGGCTGAGGAGAAGATAGGTGGTCCCTTACCCCCACCTCTCTCACATAATTTTTGTAGTTTTCATAAAATAAAAATTGAGTCATTCCATACATATTCTTTTAACAGCTTGTCCTTTTCTCTTACTCTTAGTCATAGACAGTTCACCAGGCCCACGTGTCGACTTAGCTCATTGCTTCCAGACAGCTTCACAGAATTTAGTATCTGTCTGAACTCATATTTATTTAAACAGCTCTTTTTTGATAGATTTTTAACTTATATGCCAAAGGGAGCTCGGTGGCCTAGTAGATTAGGAACTGTGCTGCCAATCAAAAGGCAGATGGTTCACATCCACCAGTGTCTCTGTAAGAGAAAGCTGAACAGTCCCCTCCTATACAGTTTACAGGTTTGAAAACCCACTGGAAGGTCAGCTAGAAATTGTTTCAACTTGACAGCACTCAATAACAACACACAGCACCGTGCCATAGTGTATGAGCAGAGCAGCAGTGACCAGCTCCCTGCATAGTGCATCCAGCTCTGTGCACTTGCATGTGTAGTTTTGTAGGAAAAGCTCTAAGAAAAGGGATGCATTTTAGGAGTCATGTTACACAGTTTCATTAAACCGTTTGTTTCCAGTTATAAACGATGGATTTCTTTCCACTCACAGTGTCTTTCTCGTGCCTTATCTTGCAGGAAGAAGGCATGGAGCGCCAGCTGGTGGCCCTCCTGGTGGAGCTCTCAGCTGAGCACTACCTGCCCATCTTTGCCCATCACCGTATCTCACTGGACATGCTGAGCAGGATGAGCCCTGGGGACCTGGCCAAGGTGAGACGTGGTAGCGCCTCTGGAGGGGGTTTGCATTGTAGAGAGCAGGTAGGGCCACCAGCTTCACCAAGCCCAGGGTTGACTTGTTCTTTGTGCAGTGCTTGATGACTGAAGGCCACCCTAAATCGAGGTCCCCAAAACAACTATCCTTCCTCCTCGCAGCTACCTGATGGAGCCCACTCACACTAGCTAAAAAAAATCCAAGGTGTGAGCCCTGCTTGCCCCACCTATGTAGACTGGAGCTTCAAATTATAGAGCTAAGACAGGTCGTTGGCCATGAGCTGGTTCAGCCCCTAAGCCCTCCTAGTGTTTTTTTAGAGGCTACGTCAAGTTTAAGAGCATAGGCTCTGGAGGGGACTCTCTGGTGCAAGTGGTGCAGCTCACTGTCAAGGCTTGGATGGCATCTTTGTTTCTCTAAGGATAGTGTAAACTATGCTGGAGAGTCCTGACTTCTTGTGGGGGATGTGGACTTCTTGTGGAGTGATATGACCTAACACGAAGGGGAAGCTGTTGGTAGCCTGGAACCGAGAAAATAGATAAATTGTAGCTGTAGTGCACATTTTCCTTTTGGGCTTCAGTTTCTTCCCCTGCCATACTGATTGCCGAACCTAGCCTGAGGAGGAACAGCTATAGTTACACTGCCTCCTGCTTCCCCTGGATCTCTGCTGTGCCCCAGAAGGCCTGCATTTCCAGTCAAAGGTCCCAAGCTGAGAAGTCAGGAGTGAAGCCGCTCTGTGAACCTGAACTTACTATCTGGTGGGCTGTTCTACACAGCAGAGCCCCAACCATGCAATGCCATAACTGCCTCTTCCTTGGACTAACCCAGGTGGGCATCTTGGAAGTTGGCCTGCAGCACGAGATCCTACGAAGAGTCCAGGAGCTGCTGGATACAACCAGGATCCAGTCAGGTATTGACACCAGACCCTGTAATTAAATTTAATCATCTGCTTTTAAGTCCTGAAGACTAGCCAAGTCCAGCCCCTGCTAATCCTAAAGGATAAGGATAGGGATTAGTGAGCCCATTTTACCACAAAATTGAAAAATAGACCAGAAAACTAGAAAAGGACAGGTTCTATGCAACAAAGCTTAGGAACTACACACCCAGTATCCTTGGGATAGAGGGAGAGCCAGCCCGTATCCAATGCCTACCTTGTACCTGACACTCCTGGGCCCTTTCTGTGGTCTGGACATGAAAAGATGTCCAAGATAAGTTGTGAAGGGGACAAAGCAGGTCACTAAGCCTGTCTGCCCCATACAGAGGTCCAGGTAAGGATTGGGTGCTGCAGGTGACACAGGAGCAGGCATGGGAGTCACTGGTCCCCTGGAAAGCGCTGATGTTTGCTGAACACTTTATGTGATCATCTCATCTAACCTCTCCTTCAGCCCCAGGAGGTGGGCACTCTTATTTGGTTGTTTTTCTTAAGTCTCTCTTATTTGTCTTTGTTTTTTCCTTTAGGTGAAATTTTATAAATCATATTGGTTTGTCATGTAATCATTCATACAGGTTTTGTTCTTTAACATTAATTACAACTGATCACAATCATAGCAGATTCAAATTTTTAAAATTTGGTTAAAGTAGAATAGTGACCAAAATAGGAAAAATTATAGGTTGAAGTCTTGGAATGGAAGACTCAGAAGAGGTGTAGTGAGCGCTCTCAGAGGCTCAACATGGAATACTGGAATATTGCCCAGACTCTGAAGAGGGACGCATGCCCAAAGCAGCATGGTCAGCAGCCTTTTTTGAGCAGGCCACCATTGTTTCTGACTCTTCTTTTCAGGAGGTTTGGTTACTATGCAACATGCACACTGCCTTTATTTTCTAAGAAGGAGATTAAGTTTCTAGCAGGGTGTATATACCCATGTATCCTGTTAGTGTTATCATTCCAGTACAGTTTTACAAATTCAGGTTCGTTCCAGTTTCCCTTTGTTGGCCATACTGAATAACTGACCTGGGAAGAACCAGTTTGAAACCTTGAATGGAACCCTGCCTTAAAGCAGGAGGAAGGAGATGCTACTTAGCTGGGAAGGGTAGTTTTTGGTTAGAGTAAAGGAATGGGGAAGGGACAAAGGCCAGTGGTAGAGTTACCAGGCCCGAGTTTGGCACAGCCTGGCCTGTATGGCCAGATGAAGATCAGGCCCTGTCCTGATTGCCAGGCTGACTACAGCACCCATATGTGCAGACTTCAGTTGTCCTGTCATGTATTTATACTACTATGGCATTAATTCAACCTGAAAAATGTAATTTAATTTCAGCCCTTCTAAATCAGTAATGTACTAAATAGATACTATCTCCCTAGCTGCTTAGCATGGATTCCCCTCAACCTCAGACTAGGAGAGTTTGGCATCAGAATTTAGATCTCACCTCCTCACCCTCAGCGAATACACCTCACATGAAAAGAGGTCACACTTGGCCCCTTCATTCTGAGCAAGGTGTTGGTTCCTCTGAACATTGTAAGTCAGAGGGCCTCTGCCTCCCGGACCTGGCTCTTCTCTCGAGCTGCAGGAGCCATTCCCAGCTTTGAGTGAACTAGCCGGTTTGGCCACTCTGTAACCGCTTCCTGTGGGAGGTTCTTCCCACTGCTCCTGACCACTTCCTGGTTGTGTCACTTATGGTGGCATCCAGCCTCCGCAGAGGAATGGGCTGGGACGGAGCTTTCCTCTCAGCTCCAGAAGGCACAGGAAGGCCTCACACAGTCTTCTGACCATCTTCTCATGTTGCTTAGGTGCCATTGTGTCAGTTCTGCTCATAGTCATATGTATAGCAGAATGAAACCCTGCCCAGTCCCACAGCATCCTCACAGTCAGTGGCATGTCTGAGCCATCTCAGCGAGGGTCTTCCTCTTTCTTGATGACTCTGTATGAAGCTTGATGTCCTTCTTCAAGGACTAGTCCCTTCTGGTAACAGGAGGTGACATCTTGCCATCCTTGCTTCCAGGGAGCATTCTGGCTGTGCTTACTCCATGACACATTGCTCACTGTCTGGCAGTCCATTAAGTATTCTTCACCAACCATAATTCAGATGCCTTAGTTATTCTCTGATCATCGCATTCGTTATCCAGCTTTTGTGTGCATATAAGACATTTGAAAGTATTACGGCTTGCAGCAGGCATACCTTAGTCCTTAAACATTTTTGCTTTTTAACACTTTACAGTGGTCTTGGCTGCTAACTGAACGGTTGATAATTCAAATTAGCCAGCACCTCCATGAGAGAGAGTTGTGACAGCCTGCATCCCTGAGTTCTAGCCCTAAGAACCCTGTGTGACAGTCCTGCTCTGTTCCACAGGGTCACAGTGAGTCAGAAGCTAGTCAGTGACTTTAGGAATCCGTTTGTCTCATTGTAGTCGAGCCAGGACTGACTCATATCTGAGTCTCCAGTGGGGTTTTGGAGGCGTAAATCACATGGAAGGAAATTACTCATCCTCCCTCAGAGGCACTGGTGGATTCGAACCACGAGAGTGTGCCGTGCTACCTCTGGGTTAGCAGTGTAACGCTCTACAGACAGTGCCACCAGAGCAAGCCCCTTTACAAGGATGGTCGTGTAGCACTTAGAGGCATGTCTAGTGTAGCACCTTTTCAAAAATTCTCTAAGGTTTTAAATGATACAAAAGAATATACTCAGAAAAGTCAAACCATAGAATAAATTAATACAGAAAAGATCAGGTGTGTGAGTGGTACATATTGCAGGAGTCTATAAAAAACAGAAAGACGGCATTTTGTCAGGGCTGCTTCTGATGTCTTGCTGCAAGGCCAGTTGGGTGGCCAGCTGAGGGTGCAACCTCAGGACATGGGGTTGGGACACTGCAGGTAGGGATGGGAGGGAGAAAAGCAGAGAGGGGGAGTGCACTTTGGAGGCCTTTTTAGCTGAGCTGGCCCTTCTTTCTGCTTCTTCAAGGCCTATGAACCTGTGAGATGGGGCTGCCGGCTCCCTCTCCTGTAGAAGCCCCGAGCCCTGAGCTGCTTCTGACTGTATAGTCAGGAGCTCTGTTACCTTGGGCATGTTACTCCCCTTCTCTAAGTCAGATGACCCATCTCTAAGGTGATGAGCACTATTTACAGAGTGGCTGTGAAGGACCCAGGGGATGTTATGAGTGACAGGTTCCTAGGTGACACAAACAGTGTATGTTCACCTTTGACCTAAAGCGAGGCAGTTCACCTCCAGCCAACAGCACTGTACAACAAAGGCCTGGTGATTTAATTCTGCAAAGATTATGCCCATTGATAACCCTGTGAGCATGCAGTTCTGTCGAGCAACACATGGTGTCACTGTCAATCAGAATCAAGCTGGTGGCAGCAGGTTTCATCTTTTTGGCAGCTACCCTTGCTGTTATGGCCTAGTGGTAAGGAGTTGTTCCGCCAACCCTAAGTCATGTGGTTCAAATCTGCTAGCTGCTTCTCAGGAGGAAGATGGTCACTCTTCTTCTGATATACCACCACTGGAAATCAGTTGGAGGGTCAGCTGTGAGTTGGTAGCTGGTTCCAACACCCCTCCTAGCCTGCCAGTAGGCCTATGAGATGGCAGGGCTGAAAAAAGTGTATTCCCATTTTACTGATGGGGATCTGTGCTTAGGAAGGAGAGCCCTCCCCTCAGCTCTAATCTGGGGACCCACTCCCTTCTTCTCATTGTCCACCTGGTGGCAGACCGGGCCAGGGGAGCCCTTAGAGGTACGATCATCAGAGGATGACCCTGATCAGCCTGTCTCTCTGGTCCTCACAGGACTGCCGAAACCACCCAAGGGTGAGGTCCCTGAAGCCCCAGAGCTCCCCACCGCCCCCCAGGAGCCTCTTGAGCCAGTGAGGCCATCGGCTCCTCCTGCCGAGCTGGAAGCACAGACCTCAGAGTGTGTTGTGTGTCTGGAAAGAGAGGTGAGTTCCATGGAGGGCAGGGGTCAGTCAGCTACGAGCCCACTGTCTACTGTCCTGCTGACCCTGAGCCTCCTCCTGAGTATCCCAAATACCTTTTCTGGTCATGTGAGTATATTGTGTTCACTAAGAATTCTGGAAAATAAAGGAAAGTGAACAATAAAGGAAATGAAAATTACCTATAATCACATGACCTGAGGATGAGCAGTGCCATCTTTAGGCCCTTTTCTTCTTTTTTTTTATTTTATTATTTTTTTATTGCATTATTTTTACGTGTACCGTCAAATCAGATCTGACTGGTACAGGAGGAGATTGTCCCTCCTTCTCCAGCAGAGCATCTGGTGGATTTGAACCGCATACCTCTGGGATTACAGTACATTATCTTGCCACTAGGCCGCCAGAGCTCCCTTCCTTTTCTTTTCAAAGGATAACTTCCCCTGTCCCCCTGAGTAAATATATTAGGGGAAATCCCCAGGCCATTGATGCCCAGCATCCTGATTTCCCCTGCAGAGGCTTTTTAAAAAACCGTCTTTTAGAAGTTATTGTGTTGTGTACCATCAAGTCAGAACTGACCCAGAGCTGACTCTCCAGTGGGTTTTCAGTGGAAGTTAATTACATGTGAGGAGACTGCCCATCCTTCTTTAACAGATCTGGGGATACTGCCGGATAGAGGCAGAAGCGAATCTGTGGAAAATTGCACCTGTGGCAGTTAGCTTAAATTGCTGAGCGATATCCAATGACTGGAAATAGATGCTGGGATGGTGGACAGAACCAAGGTGTAGGGGACTAGACAGGTGCACAAAAAGTGAAAACTGAAGATAATCTAATTGTCCCAATAGCAGGGGCTGGTTAAATAAGCTCACTCCTCCCAGAGGGAGTGATACCACACAACACTTCCACAGAGAGACATAGAAATGCAGGATGGGCATAGAATATAGTTCTACTATCTCTTTAGGAAAGAGTGGGAGACTGACTCCATGGCTGCAGCAATGCAGTGATGATGAGGATGGCACTGGGTAGGACTGTTCATCGGGTTGCTATGACTTGTCCTTGACTCAACGTCACCAAATAATAACAACAATAACACCCCCCCCCAAAAAAAAAGTGACAAAGGAAGGGAGGGAGAAGAAAGGAAAGCAGACATATTTGTGTTACATATACTTTTACAATATAAGATTTTTTTAGATGAAGAACACTGGGGCTGGGGTGCCAGGCGGGGCCAGGCCTCAGCTCTTCTCTCTTCTCAGGCCCAGATGATCTTCCTCAACTGTGGCCACGTCTGCTGCTGCCAGCAGTGCTGCCAGCCACTGCGCACCTGCCCCCTGTGCCGCCAGGAGATCGCCCAGTGCCTCCGGATCTACCACAGCAGCTGAGCGCACCCCCACTCATCCAGACTAGAGCAAGACCACCCCAACTTGCCCTGGCCCCTTCCCCACAGCCCGACTTCCAAGCATGCCAGGGCCGGAGGTGGGGTGTACCTGGTCTGAATACTGTGGATGATGAGAGGCAATCTTCTGGTTCCAGACAGAGCCCCTTCCAGCCAGGGCCAGGGTCATGGGCATAAAGCAGCCGGGCCACCTCTGAGCACAGGAATGAGTGTCCTGGCTGAGCTGGGGCTTTACTGCCCCCCAGCTGTGGGATGATGGGTACATCTCTGCACTTCAGGACCCTCAGTGCCCACCTCTATAAAGCCCAGGCAGGTGTGGAAGAGCAGGAGCCCTTGGCCAAGGTGCAGAGGTGTGTACGACTGGCATGCACGAGGCTGCAGAGTGGGCTCAGACATGCCAGCCCAAATGAATGTGTAGAGTGCAGGCCTTGGGTCACAAGCAAAGCCGGCCCCCTCCCTCTCTCCTATTCCGCAACACTCTGGCCCCCCTGCCTCTCCAATCTGCACCACCTCATATGCCCTGCAGCTTGAGGGCAGGCACTGAGCTTTGCAGACCCAAAACACCAAAGTCAATAAACATCTCCAGAGTGCTCCGACTTGAGTGATCGATGGGGCCGTGTGAGGCCTAGGCAGGAGCAGGAACCAAGGTCTAGGACAGCACAGGAGCAGCCGGAGGGGATGCAGAGTGTGCTGCACTTCAAACAGGGAATGAGGGCCTGGACAGAACGTGAAACTATCCCCACTGCCCCTCCTGGCAAGTGGAGACCTGAGCCCAGGAAGGGAAAGGGCACAGAGAGCCGGCCAGCAGCCCCTGTCCCCACAGGCAGGCTGTGCCGGCTCAGTGGTCAGTGGCCTCCCATTGCTATCCCAGGAAAGGAGTGGACCAAGAAGGCATCTGGGAGGCAGCAGTGCTGGCTGTGAAGCCCAGGCCAGCTCAGCTTCACACCCGGGTGCATGTGGAAGGGACTGGTCACACCTGGATGCTTGTTACATGCTTGTTACACATTTTATGTCAGATGGTCTTGAGCAAAATGCAGCCTTTTTCCTTTGGGCCAATGATGGGCCTGCCTGGGGTGCCCTGCTCATTCAGTTACCTGTCCAGTCAGTTTTGATGTGTTTGGACTTAAGTGTTCCATCCATTCAATATGAGCCTGTGGGGTGCTAACTGTACAGCTGCTGGCCACCATGGGCCCCTTCAGCTCCCTGCAGGCACAGGGCCCACATGAGCAGGCTAGATAGGCAGAACAGGCCTGGAGACAGCCAGATCAGTGAGTTCCAGTCATCCTGGGCTTCAGCTTTTCTACCTCAGTGGAGACCATTGGTCCTACTCAGCTCACCAGGCTGCAGAGCCAAAAGGCTAACAGATGCCCTTTCTCCCCACATGACTGATGGTCATATCACCCAATAGGGATGTTTCTCATCTGGTTGAAGGAGCAGGAGCAGCCCACCTTCACTAATGTGGGACATCTCTGTGCTGCGTAACTAAGGTTCACCATCTTCCTGCACCTCGGCTTATCCAGGGGTGCTAGTGCTAGTGCTGAAAGGACTAGCAGTCATATCTCCTGAAGTCAGCAGGAGGCTCCTGGTCCTATACATCAAGCTCAGTAAACACCAGCAATGGACAGGGAGTCTCTGAGAACATGCCTTGCCATTGAAGTTGGCATGAGTTTGGTACATGGGTTCCTGGGGCCTGCAGGACCATAAAGCTCCACAGGGCTGCCTGCAGAAACCACCTAAACTTTGTGCTCCATAACCTTGGACAAGTTTAATCTCTCTGAATTGCAGTTTCCTCTTCTGTTAAAAGGGATAAGTGAGACAGTGGACTTAAGAGTTACTTGGTCAAGCAAAGAGTCCAGAAGGCAGAGGTATATGCAGGTTCCTGGACAATTCTCCAGGCTGGTCACCCTGCAACCCTCCCACCGTGCACTTGGCAGCAGACACCAACAGACTGGCTTTAAATAAAGCATTTATTGATTAGTAGAAGTTTAAAGTTTGTATAATATTTTCAATACAATATATGGGAAGGATGATCAGAAAACCCCCAAAGGCACTTAGAGGAGAGCATCTGAAGATAGACCTTGTCGGGAAAAGTTAAATGATGCATTTAAGATTGGGGACCAAGAGGCCCTGAGCACCAGCCACCAGTGTGCACGCATCCTGTGGGTATCAGGCCTGCCCTGTGAGGGAAACAGAGGATGCAGGACAGGGGAGGGCAGGAGAGGGAAACTCGCCTGCCCGGGGACCCTGCACTATGAGCATCCCCTCCTGGTACACAAAGGGAGGAGGTCTGTGAAGGCCCTTGGCAGTATGGGGGCTGCTACAGCAGAGCTGTCTGGCCTTGACTCTCACCCCGAAAGGCAACAAGTTGAGGAAGAGGGCCAAGCCAGGCCTGGAAGTGACTCATAAGAACATTTTTAAATGGGCCCAGATTTTTAGGCCTGCCTCCACCAAATCCTCAGAGGCAGCCACCGTCTTGTTTTGGGGACCTGAGGAAGCCCCAGCCAGCTCCTTCAGCAGGCAGTATCTTGGAGGTGACCCAAAGATGACAGGATCCAAAGCTTGGGGAAACCTCAGCCTTTGAACAAGTTGGCCCTCTCCCCTCTTGCTGCTGGCCCCAACCCAAAGTATGCAGTGCTGGAGAAAGAGACCCTCAGATCCCTAGCAGGCCTCAGGATTGCTGCCAGCAACCTTCTCATCTGCATCTCGGCCTCCACATGTGTTTCCTAGAGCTCCTCACCTTCCTTCCCACTGGACACCTCCCTTCTGCAGTCTAGCACATTCTCTGCCTTTCTCATTTATAGCCCCTGCCCCCACCCTCCTCCATGAGGCATTCCCATCCCCCTCAGCATTAGCCTGGCTTAGCCTGAACACCTCTCACTCCCTGCCCGGAAGTAGTCCTATTTCAAAGAAGGATGGCAAGACCCATCCCTCGTGGGAAAACGAGGCCACAGCAGAGGGCAAGAAGCAAGGGACCTGGGAGCTCTCCCTGGCTCCTTCAGCTGTGCCCCAGCCCTGGCACAGTAAAGTCCTAAAACTAGACTTTACATGCAAGATCATCCAACAGAGAGAAAGGAGGTGGCAATAAAGTGTTGGCCAAACCCTGTAAAGTGACTCAGGGGGGCCCCTCCCTGCCCGACGTCTGAAGTGTTGCTCCTCCTGCCCTATAAGGCACAGATGCGATGCCTCCCTGCCCAGTACAACCATGCCATTGCCCTGGAGGGAGCATCCTGGTGCAGTGTCCCAACAGAAGCACCAGGGCAGATGGCTCTAAAACTCAGTCTGCACCCCAGCACTGTTTTCAGTGGTGGTGTGGATGGGGGGACGGCTGCTGGAACTGGACACCTGCTCCCCGGTCTCCTGGTCACTGGGCTTGGGAGGTTCAGGGTCCGGGGTCTTTCCAGATGGCAGATGCTGAAGGGGCGAGCTGGGTGGCAAGGAGGCCTCAGAGTCTGTCACAGGCTGTGGACTCTCTTGGGCGGGGGCTCCATTGGGCAGGGGGCTGGCCGGTGGGGGACTGTCGGCTCGTAGATCCTGGGCCAGCATGCCACGGAGTTCAGTGACACTGTCCAGGGATGCAGGTGAGAGTGGCTCAGGGCTCACCTCAAAGGGCAGCTCCACCTCATCGTCCTGGACCACAGATACCACCTGCTTGGCACGCCATCGCTTCTCCGAGAGGGTGGCACTGTCAGAAGCATCAGGGCGAGGACTGCCACTGCTCACATCACCCCCACCATTGCCACTGCCACCATACTCCTCACCCCAGTCGATGGGGGCGCCCTCTGACAGCAGGTGCAGGTTGGGGTCACTGTTGTGCATGACCACGCTGTCCCGGTACAAGTTGTGCTTCCTCTGCACAGCGGCCTCCTTCACAGCTGTGGGGAGAGGGGAGGAGGAGGGAAGTCAGCAGCCACCTTGCAGCTCCCAGCTGAACTTGACCTCCCAGCTTGTCTCCCTGGGGAGTCTCTATGGTAGGGAATTGACTTGTCCAGGCCTCACCACTGTCACCATAACCCATTGCCGTGTCACCCATCTGACACTCCCAACAGTGCCCACCATACTGCCCCCCTATCATCTGACAACAGTAGCCCCGTGTCAGCAGTGAGGGTCACCACCAGCCCTCCAGGTCCCAGTGGGCGGAGCAGGTGCGTACCCTGCATGATGTCCTTCATGACAGTCTGCAGCACCACCTCCTCATACGTGTTTTCCACCAGGATGAACTTGTCAAAGTCCTCAAAGATCAGCTCTTGGAACCGAGGCAGCTCCTGCCAGGGTGGGTGGGGGCCGAGATGGGTGGTGGTCAGAACCATGCCGAGGACAGGGCTGCTGGCTCTACTCAGCCAGGCACTACATGATCAGAGGCAGCCGGCGGGCGGGTGGGGAGTGCATACTCACCGACTTGCAAGTGGGGGCCAGCTTCTTGAGCAGGAACGGGATGGTGATCTGTAGCAGCGCCTCCCGGAAGAACTTCTTGCGTACAGAACTGCTGTCATAATCATATTTCTGCCAAGGAGGATGGCCGTGGGGTCAGTGGTGCCAGAGCAGTGGGCCACCAGCTCCCAGCAGAGAACTCAGGGCTCTGATTTTTTATGTCTGTGTCTCTACACAGGACCAGAACGGCACTTCCTCACAGGAGCTGCTACCCCAGTGTCACCCTGGTGCCACCTCACGGGCTGAGCTCGGGCCCTGCAGGGCGGGGAGAGGCTCACCTTCAGCACCCGCTCTAGTATCCGCTGGATGGATTTGCACAGCTCCTCCTTAGTGGGCCCCTTCCCCAGCTCCTGGTGTAGGAGGGTCTCAAAGGTGTACACGGCGTTGTCCATTTGCTGCAGGTGACACCACAGAGCACGTAAGCCCCAGAGTGACCACGGACAGCCCTTTGCACGGGCCTCCGAGGAAACTTGGTCAAGGCCCCCCAGCCCGCCACCCCCTTACTCATGTACTGAGTGTCTAGAACGTGTCTGGGGCCAGCCCCTCCTTAAAAAAAAAGCACCAGGAAATACAGAAGCCTGAGCCTCATGGGAGTCAACAGGAGGGGTCATGGGGGAGCTTCCTGAATGAAGAGGGACAGATGCTCCAAGCCGATGGGAGCATAGACAGGGACCTGAGAGGAGAGGCCAAGGATGGGTATGGTGTGTCGGGAGGACATGCAGGGGGACCCTGGGGGACAGGGCCTCTCTAGGGTATATCTGGAGTGCAAGGGCGGTAGTGAAGGCCCACCTCACGCATGTGAATCTGGGCTCGCTGCTTAAACACAGCTGTGCTAGACACGTCGAAACGCTGCTGTAGCCCATCGAGACGCAGCGGCTCCATCTTCTCATAGCAGCTCTGCATCTTGAGTGGGTGGAAGGCCAGCTGGGACAGCTTCTCCATGTACTGCAACAGAGTGGGATGTGTGAGGCCTGAATGGCCAGGCTACCGCACGGCCCCTCCCTTGCCAGGGCCATGGACAGAAGAATGGGGGCCCAGAGGCAGGCACTGCACAGTGCTGTGCAGAGGAGCTGGCCTGCTGTGGAGAGAAGAAGGGTGTCTGTGCCCTCTTGGGTGCTGAATGACCCTAAGTCACTCACCTCTCCGAGCTTTTATTTCCTTAACCTCAAAATTGGGAGACAGTGTTTTATGACCTCTAAGAGGCTTTTCTGGTTCTCAAATTCTATGAACATTGTTCTCTGGATACCCCAGATGTGAAGAGGAGACTGAAATTATTACAAGGTCAGATTCTGACAGCTCCATGGGCATCCAGGCAGCCCACAAGCCCAACATGGGACTGGTAGTAACACGTTCACTTGACCTCTCAGATAATGGCAGGCAAGTAAGAAGCCATTTGTTCCATCTGCAGAGTTACGTCTTGAGTATAATTTTTTAGGCTGCCTTGTTGCGATACTACGAACATCTGAAGTCTGTCATCTTTTACTCCCTCCCTAGCTCCTTTCCCCATTACTTTCTCTATCCTTTTAATTCTTTTATACTTTCTTTTAAATCCTACTTAGATACGAAGACTGAAGGCAGGGTAACAGTCTTACTTTCCTCGGACTTGCTACTTGGTTCATGACTCTGACCTTTGGTCTCCAGGTATATGAGAGAGAGAGAAGAGGGTCCTGTGGGAACAGACCCACCCCAGCCCATGGCGGCCCTGCCTGGGGCATCCTAAGGGATGTGCGGAGCCTCACCTCGCCCAGCTTGTCGATACCGCCTTCGTTGATGACATTCAGGTTCATGTCGGTGACCTCCTTAAAGAAGACGTCCCGCACCTCAGTGAAGCCCTGGCTGGTGGGCACCATCAGTGCCTCCAGGATGGACGGGATGTAGGGCTGGACGTGGTTCCGCACACACACCTCCGCCTTGGGGAGGATGAAGGCTGCGCCCGGAGGGAGGACAGGTTGGTAGAGGATCTCCAAGGTGGTAGCCGCACCCAGGAGCACCACCCGGCCCGCCCAGAGCCCGGGTGGGCCAGAGGTCTGGTGTTAATTTGGTTTGTTTTGCTTTTTTTTCTTTGTATTCACTTGTCTGAAATTTCTATACCCGAGCTCTGTAGAAGGTGCAGAACAAGGCCTCAAACCATTTCAACACTGCTCTGGTACGCACTGTGGGAGTGCACAGGGCCACTCCAGACCCAAGCATGCTGGAGGCTTACAATGCTGTAATGCTTCCCAAACACAACCACACCGGTGACAAGATTAGTAAGCTTCGTAGTCCTAGAGAGGTACTTGATCATAATCCATCTGGTAAAAGTAATAGGGTGTTCTGCGATTGAACACAGATCTTTCTGAAACTGTCATGGAAAATAGCTAACCAAGGAAATAGCTAGTCCAAAAGTGTCTGAAGCTTCCAAGTAGTGGAGAAAAACTCATCTTTGGGGATCCTGCTCCTTTGTTTAAACAACAAAAACCCAGCATACTTCAGTGGATTCATTGAGCTGCTTGGTTTTGCAAAAACTGCGCCACATTCTGTTTCTGGAATGGTGGGTAGGGCACAACATTGCATAACTGTGCAAAAGGCTGTCTTCCCTGTGGCAAGGGACCATCTCCGGGACATGCTTCCCAAGTCAGTCTTACGTGGCCCTCTCTGCCTAGTGGTTTTTGTTTTGTTGGTTTTTTTTTCAGCCTAGTGTTTTGATACTGCTCCTCTCTACCCAGCTCATGCTGTTGTTCATAAAAATAAATGCCAACTCTCAGTCTCCTGTCCAGCTCACAATGACCAACTTGGAGAAATCAGCCCACAGGAAACTGTAAAATGCGTAATAGATGACAAACAGCTAAAGGATTTCATTTGTCTGGGAAACAGGAAGAAGCATAAACTGAACTGAAAAGCTTAGATTTGCTGAAGTAAATCATGACTAAATTAAAGTGATGTCTTCTACAGTCACACATGGCAAAACCATGTGTGATTAGCTAAAGATGAACAGAAGACTGAAACCTCTGACAGAAATGTAGGTCTTCAAAATATAGTCTGTATAAAAAGGGGGAAATGCAGAACATAATTTTAAATTCTCATGGACTTGAGAGTTTCTGGAGCCATGGAGGCTGGATGAACCCCTGAAACCATTGCACTAAAATAATCTAAGTATGAAATAAAATATATTTCCTGAAGTCTTCTTAAAACAATAGTTTAGTTTAACTAGAAATAAATGCCTGCTTTAAGCATTCTGCTCTTTTAAGAAACTTCTGGGGAGCTTTGGTGGCCTAGTGGCAAGAAACTGTGCTGCAATCTCAAAGGCACACAGTTCGAATCCACTAGATGCTCTGCCAGAGAAGGAAGGGTCATCTGTGCCAGTCAGATCTGATTCAACGGTACACGACCAGAGGGGGAAAAAAAGAAACTCCTATATGGGATCTAAGTGACAACAGTAATTCAAAAGATCAGATAGGACCATTAGTGGTCAGTGAACTGATGTTAATGCGAGAATAGCTCAGAAAAGGAGGATAAGAATGATTGCACAACTCAAAGAATGTAATCAATGTAGAAACTTGAAAAATATTCAGCTCATACAGTAGGCTCACAGAACAACTCAAAGTGGTTGGAGAAACAGCAGCTTGAAGCTGACTGATATTTTAGGAGCAATCCAGGAGCTCTTTTGTGAAATTTACATGGAAAAGAATTCCGCCTGGTCTAGGCCTCCACCAGCATCCTGGGTGGTGCAAACAGCTGTGGTGCTCAGTTGCTAATCAGGAGGCTGGAAGTTCAAGTCCACCCAGAGTCACCTCAGAAGGAAGGCCTGGAAATCTACTTCAAAAGTCATGGATTGAAAATTCCCTGATGCACTGTTCTGCCCTGACACATTGTCAAAAATGACTCCATGGCAACTGCTCTTTCTTGGCCTTCAGCAGACAGAAATGAGCCGTGGAGGGCCCGATCCACAAACACAGGTGAGGCAGGTGGCCTGCTTACCCCGGATCTTGTTGGCCAGGTGCTCCTTGGAGGTGATGATCTGGTCCATGTCCGTGCGGATAAAAGCCTCCATGGCTGGCCGGGCCTGCTGCAGCTTGGACAGCACTGCTTCAAAGCGTGCCTTGGCCTGCTCATACACTATGCGGTACACGGCATCTGAGATCTGAGGGCGGGGCCGTGGCATCAGCACCAGGACTGAGGGCACAGGGACAGCTGCAGATCCCCTGTCCTCATCGCTGGTCCTAGGCCACTCACCTGGATCCACTGCCGCTGTCGCTCCTGAGGTTTCCCCTTCAGCCGTGGGGCAAGCTCAGCCTTCAGCTCAGGACCCAGCTCCTCCATCACCAGGTTGCTGAGGATCTAGGGCCAAGAGACACAGACTGGAGCAAGGGCTGGAAAACATCCAACTGGAACATTCTCTGCATTCTGGAAGCCCAGCCACTCAAAGCCCCGTGGCTTCCCCAAGTCCCCTGTGCTCTGCATCTCCCACCACTCTCCTTCTGCACCCACCCCCAGTTCTCAAACTGCCCCCTGGAACATCCTGCAGAATCCTTGGGCCCGGAAGTCCCATCTCAGGACCACTGCACATGCTCCTCACTGTCTCTAACACTGCACCTCTCCCCCAGCCTACTCTGCCTGCAACTGGAACAGCGTGTGTGTTTATTGGCTGAGTGTCTATTTCTCCTGCAGACACAGAGCCACCTGAGAGCCAGGGTTGAGCCTTTCTTGTTCCCAGCTGCACTGGCACCCGGCTCAGGACAATAGAAACACAATAGAAAACATCTCCACCTGGATAAACAAAACTGTGGCACATACACAAAATGGGACACTAGGCAACAATGGAAAAGAACAATAAATTTGCAAAACACTACAAAATCCAGATAAACCCACAAATATCAAGAAAGAAACACTCTTTGATGGTTACCAGGAATGGGGTTAAGGAGGAAAAATCACTAGTGGGATAGTAGAAACATATTCATTTGGGTGAAGGGAAAAGCAATACACAATAAGGGAGAGGTACAAAACAATTTCACATTGCTTGGATCCACAATCAACACCTTTGAGCCCCAGCAGTCAAGAAATCAAAAGATGTAATGAACTGAGTAAAATCTGTCAAAGACCTCTTTAAGGTGTCAAGGAGCAATGATGTCAGTTTAAAAACTAATGTGTATTTGATTCAGGCCATGGTCTTTCCAATTACTTGCTATGCATCTGAAAGTTAGGTGATGGCAGAAGAAGAATCGATGTCTTTGATATGTGGTGCTGGAAAAGAGCACTGAATATCCCATTATGTGTTGAGAGAACAAACAAGTGTATCTTGGAGAAAGTACATCCAGGGTGCTCCTTGGAGGCAAGGAGGGTGAAGCTTCATCTCATATATATTTTGGGCATATATTAGACGGGGCTGGTCCTTAGAGAAGGACATCATTCTTGGCAAGACAGGGAAGGAAGACTCAACTCCATCTAGTTGGATGGAATGACACAGTGACTGTAACTATTATACTACAGAGATATCAGAGATAAGGGGGTTGGCACAGGATAGGGCAAGGTTCACGTCTGCTATTCATGGCGTTGCTATGAATTGCACTCAATAGCACCTAACAACTAAACAATATTGCTAAAGCGAAGTGAAGCACTGAGTGGTGCACAAGGTACAAACAACAAAGGTAAATTCTATTACATATAATGCTGTAAGACCAGTAACAGCAAACAATTTACAAGTAGACACACAGGCAGACATGCAAGCCAAACAGGTATGCAAGCGAACAGGACTACACCTCTGAGCAGGTACAGGTTTGGTGGAATAGACTTCTACATACATACTTGTATGTGTTAAAAACATATCATCTATCTGTCAAGCAAACATTGGGGCAAAGTTAGGAAAAATTCTTAGCCTAACCAAACACCTTGAAAGAATGGGGCTGGGGGGCGGAGGGGAGTGGTGGTTCTATAACTACAGTCCTGGGGGACAGTTAAATCAACTAGCATCACTCACAAAGACAATGTCTTACATCCTACTGTGGTTGACTAGTGGCTTGAATCTTAAACTAGTATATGGCCACCTAAGATGGAACTATTGGTCTCTTCCCATCTGGAAGGGAAAAAGAGTAAAAAGAATTCAAGACGCAGGGAAACATTGCTGTCTGGTCGGACCCAACTCATAGCAGACCTTCCAGCAGGTTTTCTGAGATTAGAAATCACATAGGGGGAACTTGCCCACCTTTCTCTCTGAGAACAGCTGGTAGATTTGAACCACATGTCTCTGGGTTAGCAGCACAGCTCTTTACCATGAGGCCACCAGAGTTCCGTATAGGACTAATGGAGCATGCAAATCATAGCTTCCACTATCCTGAAGCCAGAAGAACTAGTACCTGTTAACACTATGGCCGGGACTTTACAGAGTGAGAGAACAATGCAGAACACAATTCAAAACCATTAGAAAATTTAAAAAGACCAGACTTGGTCTGGTAGAAACTGGTGGAATCCCCAAGACTGTGGCCCTCAGACACCTCTCAAACTGAAAGGTGAAGCTGAAGTCACCCCAGAGGGTCATCTTCCAGCCAAACAATAAACAGGTCCATAAGTGAACACTTGTAAGGAACACCCTCCTCAGGACAATTAACCACACAAGAGCCAAGGGCAGCACTTGCCCCAAACAATCTCAAAAGACAAGGGAAAGACAGCAGGAAGAGTGGATATGGGAAATCCAGAGAGGAAGAAGGAAGAGTGCTGTTACAGTGAAAAGACTGCAACTAATGTTAGATAAAAAAATATGCATTAATTGTTGAATGGATAACTAATTTTCTCAGTAAATTCTCACCCAACTACAATAAAGGAGAAAAAGAAAAGTCTCCACCTGGGTGATCCATCTGGGTTCCAGCTGCTCCAAATCTGATCTTGCTGTCTCAAGCCTACAGCTCCCCAGAACCCATCTTAATGCCTGACCACCCTCTGGACCCCAAGTTCAAGTGGGGCGCCTTCTGCATTTCCTGGTTCCTGCCTCACCTGCACCTCGTTCCCACACAGCATCTCCCAGGTGCCATACAGCTCCTTGGACTGGCGGTACATGCGGATGGCATCCGTGAATGCAGGGCCCTCCACCTTGGAGTCCTCGGGGATCCCTGTCGAAGATGGGGAGAGAGAAAGGAGTCAGCATGATGGCCCAGGGACCTCTACCCTACCAAGACCCAGTGACTGGCCAGACCACACGCACGCACCCATGATCGCACCCCTAGCCCTAACACACATCCAGAGAGGTAGCTGTGACTCCCACCACCCTGACACAATAACTGTAGCAGCCAGGGCTGCAGTGACAATACTATTCCATCAACACTCATCCCTGCCACTTGCACCAACAGTCAGTCCTCTCTCGTGTCCTCATCTCCTTGAATCCTTCCAAACACTCACAGGCACTATTGCATGGATGACTCTACAGTGAAGAGACACAGGCTCTGAGGCCTTACAAAGGCAGTTATGTGGCAGAGCCAGGATGAGAGCCACCCCACTACCTTGGGGGAGCCTTCAGTTCCTCATTCAAGTCCTGTTCCCTCCCTTCACTTTCTAGACCAGCTATCTTCAAACTTTCCCTGTAAAGGGTCAGATAGTAAATGCTTATCAGATCTGCAGACAAGACACCTCTACTCAGCTGTGTGACAGATGGTCCTCAAGTCTTCCATTGGTTTTTTTTTGTTGTTGTTTTTTCATTTTTTTTTAATTGTTTTTTTATTTTATTGTGTGCGTGTACCATCAAATCAGATCCGACTGGTACAGGAGGAAGATTGTCCCTCCTTCCCCGGCAGAGCATCTGGTGGATTTGAACCGTTCGCCTCTGGAATTGTAGTTGCAGCTCCTTGCCACTAGGCCACCAGAGCTCCCCCCAAGTCTTCCATTGTTGCATGAAAGCAGCAACTGACTGAAACCTCACTTAAGTAGGTGGTAAACCAAGTTTGGCCTGAAGGTCACATATGGGAGGCAGTGCTATAAACTATGAAGTTCAAGTTCAGGGTCCCACTGCAGGCCCCCAGCATGTACTGCATCACATTCATTTGTTATTAGCAACTGGAGCAATGAATTGGTTCCCACTGCTTCCCCTGCAGGCCCCCGCAGGTGCAGGCTCTGTCTTGTTCACTGCTAGGTGCCCAGCAAGGGCCTGGCATGGATTTTTGTTATTGGTGGTGATATTGTTATTGTAGTGTGCCATTCAGTTGGAATCATTAAGAGCTGACTGTTCAGTGGGTTTTCAGAGGCTACAAATTACCTAGGAGACTGACCATCTTTCTTCCTAGAGCAGCCAGTAGATTCAAACCACTTGCCTTTGGGTTGGTATTGCAACTCCTTACCATTAGACCACCAGAACTCCCTCTGGTGTTAATGTTTCAGATGATTATGTATCTCCATCCATCACGACCCTACCCATCTCACTTTCATTCCCAAGTCCTTATATGCCCTCCCACCACCTCGATTTTAAAGTGGGTCAATGAATAAGGGTTGGACCTTGAGATATGAGACTTGAGGGGAAAGTTGTGGGAAGTTGCAAAATCCACTTGGGGAAGAATGTGGTTCAACACCACCACGGCAGGCAGCGGGCGGTCGCCCTGACCACGTGCCTCCCGCGGTTGAGGGAAGAGGAAACAACAGTCTGTGCATCAGAAACCTCGACTTCCACTTCAATGACTAAAGGTTGAGTCACCTCCACAGAGAAAAAGCCCCTCTCTGGCGCGGAGAGCCCTCCCCTTCCACACAAGCTGAGCACGGCAACCACGCCTGCCAGACCTAGGAGCCCCGCAGTGTGGAAACCAGCTTCAGCCCCATCCTTGCCACCACTGGCTTCCTGGCGTGCATGAGGGGGTCCGACCCCCCACTTCAGGGGCTTGAAGTCAGGGGTGCTCCAGCAAGACTGCATGTGGGTGGATGCCTAGACCAGCGCATTTACAAGCAGCCTGTCCCATGTCTGGGATTTCCATTTTGCACAGCACCAGCCAGGTGTGCAGGTGGAAGGCAGGTCTGGCAGAGGAAATAGCGGCCCGGTAGCAGCAGGAAGGTGGGGACCCGTCCTGGCCATGGCTCCAACTGGCTAGCCATGCAGTCTGATGCCCCAGAGACCTTCTATGCAGCACTCTGAGGTGCCGAGTGTAATACTCCCTGGGCTCCTCCTCCAAGGCCAGCCCTAGCCTGAGCACTTCTAACAACTGCTCATTTAACCCTCAAAAGAACCTGGGGAGGGAGGAGCGGTTTTTAGCCCCACTTGCCCTGGTATGGAAACTGAGGCTCAACGAGGCTCCAGGACACACAGCTAGGGGACAGCAGCATCAGAACCAGTGACCCTAGTCAGGAGACTCCACGGGCCCTTTCTGCCCGTGGGATTCTAAAGGCCAAACTGATGAAGGAAAGCTAAATTCTCCCATCCCGGCCTGCAGCAGCAGGGGGTGGGGGGTCAGATGAGAAGAGGCCTTGACCTTGAATCCACACTGGCTCAGCCCTGCAGGGCTGAGTACCGCAGCGGCTTCTTGCCACCCGCAGCTGCTCCAGGAAAGCAGGATGTGACAGGGCTCTAGGATCAGCTGGCATCTAGCCAGATGAGCTTCACACCCCCGTTTCCTGGCAGCCCCCAGAGTGAGTAATTCCAGGCTCCACAAATTCCAGTCCCAGCCTCAGAGCCAGATGAGGGAGACAGCTTTCCCACATGCACGGGGTGGAGGAAAGGCCCATGCCGAACACCAGGCTGTCAGCCCACCCTGAGGTGAGGGTTCCACCTCTTAAGCAGAACACCCCAGTCCAGGATGTCCCCCCCTTCCTTCACCAACTCTGTACCCCAGCTCTTCGTGGCAACCAACCGCACCCCACACCTAAGAGGCTTCTCACAGCCTCCTGGTTAAGCACAGACTCTGTGCTAGGCCCAGAGCCAAGGCTTTACCCAAACCACTCGGTTATTCTTCCCAGTAACCCTGTGGGGTTAAGCTTACCATCCTTCCTATTCTATACAAGGGGGACTAAAAGGTGGCTCTCACCTGGACTGTCCCCACTTGCCCCTACTTTCTCCCTTCACCTGGCCTGCAGGCACCCAACCAAGCCAGCCTTTGCCAGTCAGCCTTGGAAACCCAGAGAGGGGGGCGGAGCAGGGTGGCATGGAGAGGGAGACAAGGAGGGAGGAGGGAGGGGGCCCCAAGCCAGGCTGCCAGGGCACTGGGCACCTCCGCCCAAGCACTGCCCCAGAGCCCCCGGGGACCTGGGAACAGAAGGCCCTTTGTGGGTGGGCAGGGCCCAGCCCAGGTGAAGACCTGGTTCCTCCCACCTGGCAGATTCCAGAAAGGGCAGAGGTGGCTCTGGGGCGCTAAGCAGGATGGGTGGGGTGGGCCAAGTCACCCCAGCTAGCCGGCCTGGCCTCCAGGTGCTGATGTTCACAGGGTCCACCTGCGCACTGGTCAGACAGAACTGACGCCCAAGGCGTGACATCAAAAATGACAGACAGGGCAGTTATAGAGGCAGCTGCCTGCCTCTCAGATTCCCTAAGGCTGAGTCACTAGGAACGAAGTTTAGGATCCAGAACAGGGTTGTTCCCTCCCCAGGGAGGTAAAGACCCCAGTGTCTCCCTTCACCTTAGGAAACAATAAGCAGCCTCTTGACAGAACTGCACCTAGCCCTACATGAGTTCACCCCAGCTCCCCTTCAGTATCATTTCAGGTCACTCCCACAGTTTCTTCTCTACACTATTTCTGCCTCTGTGGACTCGCTACATGCTTCCTGCTACCTCGGTCTGGAACACTCACCCTTCCCCTTGGATCTCTGACTATACATTCTTCAGATCTGAGCTGAGCCCTCACTTTCTCAAGGGAGCCTCCCATGATCAACTCCTCCACAAAACACACCCACAGGATCTGCCCTCCATACACACACATCCTCAAGTTCCCCAGGGTGGCTGCTGCTCCAGAGCAGAGCTGTGACTCATCTCCCCGGTGTCTCCATTTGCTTAACATCTGTCTCTCCGACCACGCTGCTGGCTGCAAGAGGGCAGGGACCACGTCTTACTGCCTTGTTGTATTCTCAGTGCCAAGCCCCAAATCTGGTTTAGAGTTGACACTAAAAATGTTCATTAATTGAATGAGTGAGCTGCAGAGACCTCATAACTTTTC
The DNA here is from genome assembly GCF_000299155.1 of Elephantulus edwardii. NCBI lineage: Eukaryota > Metazoa > Chordata > Mammalia > Macroscelidea > Macroscelididae > Elephantulus > Elephantulus edwardii. The sequence continues at coordinate 5,267,479 of NW_006399866.1, read as the reverse complement.
TTCTGTAAACACTGAGGCTCTGAGGAAAAAAAGTAAAGTTACTTTCAGACTGGTGGTCAATAAATAATATCATGACTAACCTTTACTGAAGGACAACTAGTAGCCTAGGGGCAAGAAGCTGCCAGCTGCTTTGTCTAAGAAAGATGGGGAATCTTCTCCTGTGTGGTTAACTGCCCCGAAAACCCACTGGAGGGTCAGCTAAGGGTGGGTTCCGACTCAGTGGTACATAACAAAAACAACAATCTTTACTGAGTATTGAGTGGATTCTCACCATGAATCCTTATAAACCCCTAAGAAACAAGAGAGATTCTTATCCACATTTTACAGAGGTTCCAAGAATAAATCGGTGTCCTAAGGTCTCATTAGGGATCTCTGGTACTGTAGTCCATGGTGAGTTGTGCTATGAATGCAAAGACCAAGCTTCTCCAGTATTTCAAACCCACCAGGGCCTCTGCAGGACAACCACTCCCACTTACAGCCTGGGGAATCGAAGGGAGGGTCACTATGAGTCAGAGCCAACTCCATGACAGTGAGTCAGCATCTGAAGGTCACGTTAAAGAATCCTAGTGGCATAGTAGTTAACAGCACTCTTTTGAACCCACTAGTCTCTGTGTGGGGGAAAGGTGTGGCAGTCTTCTTCTGTAGAGATTTCAGCCATGGACACTCCATGATAGTTCCACGGTGTTCTACAGGGTCACTACGAATCAGAATTGACTTGACAGCAGTGGGTTTAGTTAAAGTCACGTTTCTAGAAACTGGAAGAATGAAGATTCAAATAGAAGGACTGTTCAGGGAACAACCTCTTCAGGTTTTTTGCTGAGCAACATAGAATCATGTCTTCATGAAGGAAGCAAGTGAAGAAGGATGGTAACAAGGGTTTCTCGGAAAAAAAACGTAGACCAGCACATAAAGCAGGGTTGCTGTGCTACCTCTGACCACTAGGTGTCACTATTACACACATTAGCCCAGTTTCCCGCTCCTCACGTCCAGCACACACGCTCCTCAGGGCCCTAAGGCTACTCACCATTGTTGCAGTGCCGGATGCAGTCCTGCAGGGCAGCCTGCCACTTGTCTTGCTCGGCCTCCGTCATCATGCAAAAGTAGTAGTGCCGCGCAGAAGGATGCCAGAGGATGAGAGGGAACTGTGTGGGGCACTTGAGGATGGGGGTGCTGCCTGATTTTGATGTGATCCCTGTGAAGACAACACTCACTGACCAGCTGCCTACTGGGGTCATCCTCAGAGGACAGCAGGCAGCTGATCTCGGAGCCCCTGCTCTGAGGGGCAGGCTCAGGCTCATGGCAGTTGGTCTTTCCCTGGGTGACAAGCAGGTCAGTGGGGGTCCTCTTTCTTGTGCTCTCTACACTTGGTGGAAGGAACTTCAGAATTCCATGGCATCTGTTTAGATGCTTTTGTTAGAGCTAGCAATACAGTAGCATCCACCTCCCTCTTGGGTAAGGTTTTAAATTCCACCATGTGAAGCACACAGGATCAGAGCTCTCAGAAGTTCAAAGGTCAAGTATTATCTTCTCAGATCACCCTTCAGATTCCAGCATAGAGGCCAAGGTGTGGCTTAAATGTCCAAGTAGGGAGGGTGGAATGGGGAGCAGGGGGTAAAAAAATAAATAAAAAGGCACAAGTTTTTTACTTATTTTGTTGCCATGGATATTCAGGCTCCAGCAAGATAACTGGTCTTGTGCCGCAATCTCACCACTGTTCTGTTAAAATCTAATGATAATAGTTCTTTGTGCATAGCTCTGCATGAGTCCCTGGTAGACAGAGTGTCTACAACCCCACACAGCACCCTGAGGTCAACAAGTGTGCAAATTGTGTAGACGCTGAAGAAACTGAGGGGCCACAAGGAAGAAGCCACTTGCACCAAAAAAAGCAAACAAAAAACCAAACCCCACAAAACAGACAAAGCTAGAGCTGGCTGGGACTAGAACCCAGGAACATCAGCATCCAGCAAGCCCTCCACCATAGGGGCTTTACTTTCAGTCTCAGTCTGAGGGTATAACCTTCCTCAGTCAGTATCTCCCCTTCCTCTTAGTTTCCCTGGGATCATCCAAGGCAGATATTGTTACAGATGGGCTGCTGAGGAGTCTGACAGGGTAGATAAAAGCAGAAATAACTCCTCAAAGGTACAGGGTTGACTCAAAGCTGGATCATCTAGACTGATCTCCCAGGAGTGCTGCAAAAACTCTGGGAGGTGGGAAGCACAAAGAGTGAGATCCTAGTTCCATCACTGCAGAATACACAGCTCTAGGAACCATGGGACTCAGCTGGGAGTCCACACGGTTCAGCCCCTGCTCACTGAGCAGTTCTGGGCAAACCCTTGGCTCTCATAGCTGTAAGGTATGAGGACTCCCCTTTGAGGTTCTGATGGTGCCTGATAGCAGCTCTAGTGCAATCTGGCCTTTCTGCAAACAAAGGACCCAGAGGTCTACTTTTCCCACAGTCAGCTCCCAGGACCTGTGCAATGTACCTCAGCCTGGGAGAAGAGATCCTTTACCTGGTAAGGAGTTGCCCACAAGCTCCAGGTACTGATCCACGGAGGTGAGAATTTTGTAGCCTGCGCTGTTGATGACGGCTCGGGGTGGGACCTGCCGCTCGTAGGCCTGAAAGGGGGCAACAGAGATGGTCCTTGGGGGTTAAAGATGTTATCAGGCTCAAAACCCATTCTCCCCTATGATCCCAGTGTGCATGACGAGGAGAGAAAAGGATAGGAGGATGAGGAGAGAGAGAAACAGAGGGAAAAGGAGAGAGACCTGGCCATTATCATGACTAAAGATAGCATCGCAGAATGTGCTAGATCCAGGCTCTGGGCTCAGAACCTAGCTGCTGTGGGTGCCACTGTAGTGACGGTGAAGCTAGAGTTCCAGAACTTCCCAATTGCAGTTTCTGCATCTATAATGCTAATAACAGTTCCTACTTCACAGAGCTGAGCGAGATAATCCACATAAAACATTTGGCACAGTGCCTGGCACACAGTAAGGAATGAGTAAGCTTTGTTAAAGTTGTTCTTATTACTGTTGTTATTATCATAGTTGCTATTACTCTTTATTAGCCTCTATGACCAGTTGAGTGTTTGTTACAAATCAGGTACTACACTAAAGGTGCTGCTGACTTCATTCCAGAATCCTCTCAATCTAAGAAGTGGGAGCTGTAATTGGCCATAAATTAACAAAGCTATTAAGTCAACGACTTGGAACACATGCCATATCCTGTCTGCCGACAGACCCCAGATTCTTTGGTCATTATTCTGAGTTTCCTACAGATTTCTTAGATTCTGAATATCACAGAAGAATTAAATCTGGACCCTACTTTCTTAAACCAGGGGGAAACAGTGCCTCGTAGAGCTGGACTGCAATGCTATACCCACCACTAGGTGTCGCTATTCAGCACCTTTCTTAAGAGTGTCTCAGAGCATCGAGGTCTCTGAATCAACAGCATCAATATCATTCGAGATCTATAAACTCTCAGAGTTGTCTCAGCAATTCTGTAGCAATCGGTTTTTAACAAGCCTTTCTAACGATTCTGATATATCATATTAGAAACACAACCCTGGGAGATGATGTTACTCCTGACTTCTAACATTGGTTTGCCCTAAAACAGAGGACTCTGCTTGGCCTGAAGAAACATGAGATAAGAGAAAAAAACTCAACCAGGTAGGGTTTCCTCAAGGGCCCAAAACAAAGACAAGAAACAATCAGCCGCGGCATTTTTCTCAAATCCTTATCTGCACAGAGTAGGGCGGGAGCTCATCAGGGAGGGATCAGGAAGGAAGAACATGGGACCACAGATGGGGGCAACAAAGCATTAATGACAGGGGTAAGCTGGGGCAGGGAACAGCTAGACTCATGTTTTCAACAGCTCAGTGGCAACTATGTGGGATGGGAGGAGCCAGAGGAAGCCCATCAAGAAAGAAGGCTGAGTTGGGAAGAGGGCAGAGGCAGGGTGGTAGGGAGGAGGGATCTGAGAGTGACTGAAGATGGGTAGAATCTAGAGTTGGTCATAAAGGGCGAGTCAAAGGGGACCTCTAGGAGCTGGGTGCCTGGACAGGTGGAATGCAATTCAAAGTGAAAACCCAGGAGAACAGACAGGGTGGGAGGAGGGGGAGGAAGGTACTGAGGTTCTGCTCTGCTCTTGATGACAGCCCATGGGAGATACCTCAGATTAGGGGTGAGGGGTGTGCGGTCATTTAAAAATAGGTAGTGGAGTCTGGTATTTTAGAGGTGCGAGTGTGCAGTGGTGTAGGGATGCAGTGTACAGTACTGTTGAGTGTGCAGATTTGTGGGATTTAGAAGTGAAGGCATGTAGCAGTTTTGGGGGTATGTGCAGTCATTAATGGGGCTCAGTCTTCACCACCCAGCCAGTGGGGCTCACCACTTTGCTGTCGTAAATCACCAGGCCATAGTTGTGGGGCACAAGGCAAAAGCGGTTCCTCCACTTCTTATTGTCCTCCTGGTACTGGAAGAGGTTCCCAGAGAAGATGATGCGCTCATCCAGCGGTACCTGAGGGGGAAGAGAGTACAGAGTGAGGCCAGAGGTCCCCCAATGCCTGGGGAGGACACAGCCCCTCAGCAAACCCCCCTCCCAGCCAGCAGCATCTGTTCACAACCCCACCAGACCCTCGCCAAGGCCCCTGCTGGAAGCACCCTTCAGCCCATTTCATGAGTCCTCACTGAGGCCTTTGTGACAAATCTGTATCTCAGCCATCTGACAGATGAGAAAAGGAAAGGAAGGCAGTGAAGGGCTTCCTCTGGGTCCAGGCAGGGCAGTGGTGGTGACAAAGATGCAGACTCCAGTCAGGACCAGAGACTTCCACTCTGCCCAGGTCACTAGTCCAGCAAAGTGCCAAGGAAAATCAGGGCAGATCTAGAGACTTTTCTCTGGACGTGGACACATCTCTCCGTCTCCAGGCCTCATGTCTCTCTCTTTGAGCCTCTGAAAGCTTGAACAGGTTAGCCCTGAGCTGAGTGATGGCAGAGAGGGTTACCGTCTGGGGGTGACTGACCCTTGACCAGTGACCAGGTGATGAGTGTGGACTCTGGAAACACCCAGACCTTTCTAAAAAGCCCTAGATCGGACTTCCAGATTTGGAGTTGGCCTGTCATGTACTTCTGGGCGCCTCCTTTCTGTCTCTAAAATGGGCACAGCAACAGCACTGACATCATCGGGCTACTGTGAGGTCTGTGGGAGTGTGACAATGCTTCGTATGAGTAGCCACAACCATTGCTGGTCACTCAGAGTCTGCGTCACAGTCCCCCCAGCTCTGTGGACCGCTTTTTGGTGAGATGGCACGTGGAACTAGCCCTGGTAGTGTCCACCTTGTGCAGCATTTCCTGAGAGGACAGGTCCGGAGGCCGTCTGGAAGGGAGCTAGGATGTCACAGTGGACACAGGCTTGCTCCTGGGTGGAGGGGTTTGGGGGAGTCTGACCCACCTGTTTCACAGCAGGTTATAATTATTCTACTATAAACATGAGACTTTGTATGGAAAGAATAACTTCATCATATGTAATAATGTTCTTCTTGTTATATGTCATCAATCTGGAATCAACTCATAGCTGACCCTCCAGTGGGTTTTCGAAAGCTGTATGTCACACAGGAAAAGATGGAACAGCTCATGGATCTGAACTGTCTGCCTTTGGGTTGGCAGTGCCACTCCTTAATCACTGTTGTTATGTGCTGTCGAGTCGTTTGCGACTCATAGCGACTGTATGTACAACAGCTCTGAACCCTCCACTATTCTGTGCCTACCTCTCCAACTACGCCAGACAATCCATCTCATCCAGGGTATTCCTCTCCTGCATTGTCCCTCTCAAGATGTCTCTCTCCAAGGACTGGTCCCTTCTTTGCAACATGCCCAAAGTATGTCAGACGAAGCCTCAGAATCCTTGCCTCTAAGGAGCAGCCTGGTTTCACCCCCTCTAGGATGAAGCTGTTTGTTCTCCTGGCAGTTCACAATGTATTCAATACGCTTCTCTAGCACAATCCATAGTTGTTATGTTCCATCAAGTCACCTGCGACTCATTACAACCCTATGTACAACAGCCCTAAACCCTGCTCTATCCTGTGCCAACCTCATGGTCTCTGACACACTTATTCCCATTACCCCAGTAACAGAATCAATCCATCTCATCAAGGATCTTCTACTCTTGCGCTGTCCCTCCACCCTCCTAACCATGATGTCCCTCTCCAAGGACCCGTCTCTCCTTACAACATGTCCAAAGTATGTCAGATGAAGCTCCAGAATCCTTGCCTCCAAGGAGCAGCCTGGTTTAACCTTCTCTAGGATGAATCTGTTTGTTTTCCTGGCAGTCCATGATATATTCAATCCTCTTCTCCAGCACCACAGCGCAAAGGCATCAATTCTCCTTCTAGGCCACATTCTCTTCACTGTGCTTTGACCTATTTCTGGGTCTCTTCACAACTGGAGTCAGGTGTGAGGGGCCCCTCTACAAGCTCCCCTACAAGCCACACCTCAGGTTCTTCTCCGTCTGTGTCCTTCACTCTACCCCCACCCTCACCCCACTGCATGCTTGTTTCTAGTGACTCTCCAAGGGGAAACGGCAAAACACTCTTGGAAAAATGAGAGCCCATTGTGCTCAAACAATAGGACCCCAGGACTGCTTCCTACCCGAGGATAAAAATATTTACAGGGAAAAAAAAACACAGTGCCCCCGAGACACACACACACACACACAGAGAGAGAGAGAGAGAGAGAGAGAGAGAGAGAGAGAGAGAGCTGTCTTTGCCTAAGTCACCAAGCTCCTGCTATGGGGTTTCTATTTAGACTCAAAGCCTATGCAAAACCCTGCCTTCAGGAAGATCTCCCCCTTTTCTAGAAAGCACAGTGCTCTTCTGGCACACTGGTAAGAATTCCCTCCTGAAGGCATCTCTGGCTCAGGTGCAGTGATGCCCACCCATGCCCACCCAGGGAAGGCTGTGCAGACCGACCAGAGTCCACTGTGCTGGCAAAGTAAAAAAGATCCACAACAACAAAAAAAGAGAAAAAGATCCTCAATCCACCCTCCACCATGTCCGCCCCCAGATCCTTGGTTGTCTGGCTCCAAGTTTATGTTTAATTTTTAGACTTTTAAACAACAGAGTCGTATTTTGATTGGCAGGACAGCAGGAAATAGACGAACTCGGCAGCTGAGGCAAAATATTTCTGATTCCACACGCAGCACTCTGAGATGTGTGGTGGGAATCACGGGTGAGTGGTGCCTCGGTCAGAAAAAAGGCCCTGGGTTCAGACAACTCAAATGACTTGGCTCCCCCAACACACCATGGGAATCTGGACAAGTGACTCCAACCTGAGCCTCAGTTTCCATATCTGTGAAACGGATCTTATCATACCACCTCCCTTAGAAGGAAGTCCTATAAAGGCTAAGTGAGCATTCCTGAAAACAACTGCGCCTACTATTACTACTTCTAGATGAGCGCCCATGGCCAGATGACATCATTAAGGCCAGTTTGAGTGGGAAAATGGGACCAACTACCCGTCTCCTCTCTGGAACTACAGGTGATTCTCTTACCCTTCTTGCTAATGTTAAATTCTCCTTTACAGCAGAGCATAAGTACCCCCTCTGGAGCTCTGGTGGCCTAGAGGAAAGAAGCTGCACTGAAGTCCTGAAGACATGTGGTTCGAATCCACCAGCACCAGTGCTCCATGGGAGAAAGATGGGAATCTTCTTCCATGAGGTTTTCTGCCTCTAAAAACCTGCTCGAGGGTCAGCTATGAGTTGGTTCTGGCTTGATGGCATACACTACCACCAAGCAGTACAGGTATAACTAATGTAGAAAGCCCTCCTGACTCTTTTCTCAGTTGTTGGGACCCGATATGCTGGTGGCATTCCTGTTCATTTGGCAGTAGTTCTGGCTCCACTTACAGACTGGAAGCAGCTTGCCTGGGTGGAGTCCAATACCTTCTTTCCTACCACACAAGTGTGTGCTGAACAGACACACAGTGGGAGCCCAGGAGCCTGGCTCTGGTCCTGCTTCCATCACTCTAGGAAGCCTCCCAAATACTCAGCTCCAGACCTTTGCAAATCTTGTTCCCTCACACTTCATTTCTCCTAACTAATGCTTCCTCAACTCTTAGGTCCCCAGTCTAAGATGGCTTTTCTTCCAGGAAGTCCTACTGGATCACCAGGACAAGGTCATGTCCCCTATCTGTGTCCAACCTGTCATTTCCTTCTGGCCCATATTTAATTATGTAAATAGCTGTTGATTGTGGGTCTCCCTGAGTGCCTGTGGGGCCAGCAAGGGCAGCACATCCCCAGGGCCTGACCAAAGTCTTTCAACATGAATTCCCTTGGTCTTGGATCTTAGATTTCTTTTCAAGATAATTTCTCTGTCTGGTCAGCAAAGAGGTCCCTCCAGAAAGACCTTGGAGCTTGTTCCTGCCATATGAGTGACTTTCCTGTTAATGTGGTTGTTGATTGTCCAGCTAGGAACACACTGTTCTTGTTGCTGCTGTTGTGTACCGTCAAGTCAGAACTGACCCACAGCTGACCCTCCATGGGTTTTCAGAGGCAGTTAACTGCACAGGAGGAGATTGCCTATCCTCCCACAGTGCAGCTGGTGGCCTTGACCTGTATGCCTTTGGGACTGCAGCACAGCTTCTTGACACTAAGCCACCAGAGCTCCCTGGGAACATACTAGTATACCACAACGCTTCAAATCCAGGGCAAGTGCTGGCTTGCTCTGACGGAAGCTGCTTCCATTCCCAGTCCTTATTCCCAGCCCCATTCCCTGCTTCCATTACCCAGGTCTCAGGGTAAATGAGCTTATTTTCAATGACTTGGTAATTGGAAGGGGTTAGGGAGACCTGGTGATGCAATGGTTAAAGTGCTTGGCTGCAAATCAAAAAGTTAACAGTTTGAACATGGCAGCCACTCTGTTGGAAAAAGATATGTCAGTCTGCTTCCATAAAGCTTTACGGCCTCAAACTCGACGGGGCGCTTCTATTCCGTAGGGTTACTTTAAGCGTTGGGTCTGGGGGGAGTGAAATGAACCCCACCCTCCCAGTGTGGAACACTCAGTTTCTTCTTTCTGTTTTGTTGTCTCACCTGCCTCCCCCCACCTCCACCCCCACTGCCCGCATCCTCCCCCTCCCTGCAAGGCTTCAGATCAGTTCAAACAAGTTCAGTTATGCTGACAAGGTGAAATTGGAAGCAGAACTAAATACGTAAAAAATTAGGTGAAGTGGAATAATCAGAACGGAAAGAATTCCAGATCGAAGTCCTGGAACAGGAGACTCAGAAGTAGAGGGAGCCACCCAGGTTGGCTCTCATCTTTGAGCCAGGCACTGTTGTTTCCCACTCTGCCAGTCAAGACTTAGTTGCTGTGTCCTTGTGTTCTAAGTGAGATTAAGTGTCTGATAGGACGTTGGCTCATAATTTTTCCCATCCCAGTTATCCTTCTGGTTCACTTAGAACCTTGTATTGATTTGGGTCTGTTCCAGTGGCATTTCATTGGCTATGACTGAACTGGAAAGAACTGGTTCAAAGCCCTGTCTTGCTGGGAAGCCTTTCATATAATCCTAGCTGGCTTTTCAAGCCCCATGAACTCACCACCCCCTCCACAAAGCTGTTCTGATAACTCTGGTCCATGATGACTAGCTGAATTCTCTGAATGTCATTTTCCAGAGAAACTGTGGCTCAGAGAGGTAAAGTCACTTGCCTGAGGTTACCCAGCAATTTAGGCCTCAGGCTTCCTTGTAGACACACTATCTGCTCCTCCCTTATGTACTGTATTTCATTCACTCCCTCACTCAGTACTCACATTACTATAAAGGAAGTATACCTATTTATCAAATGAGGAGATTGAAACCTGAAGATTAAATCAAGCCAACTAAAGAGGATTTGCACTCAGATCCACATGAATTTCCCATCAGAGCACAGGAACCTGAAGGCAGGCACCATGTCCAGCAGAGGGAGGCACTCAGGAGCCGACCACTGAGGTCTAAACTCTGTCCCTCCTTGGTGGCCTCAAAGCCTGACTACAGGCTGACCTGGGCGTCCAGGAAGACATTAACAAGTTGGGGTGAGAAAGCATGGCTGAAAACCAATCATGACAATTCAGCCACTGAACCCCATGAACCAAGGCCATCAGGATGATGGACCTCAGTATACTAGGATAAGCTAGGCCTGCCAGGAGGAGCAGTTGGTATTCTGCGCACAAGCCACTCAGCCACTTCATGGCCAGGTCTCCTGCAGAGGAGGTGGGGCTGACATCCTCCCTTCTCATCACCCTTCTCTCTGCCACCTACATGGCTGTTCAGAGGGCAGAAGGTGAAGGTCTCTAACAGGAAAGACCTGAGCCCTGAGACACATATGCCCTCTAACAGACATCCTAGGCTGGTGAGGGCTGGGCCACGCATCACTTCTGAGAAGCAAGAGTTGGCCTTCCACATATATATCCCACCACATATGCACATATACACAGGTTTTGTTTTTTAAGAGGAAGCAGCTCTTCTTTGTTTCTTATTTCCCTCTAATGGTTTTAAAGATCCTAAACTCGCATATGAGCAGGTAGCAAGACTCCAGGCTGCATCCCAACTCCCGAAGTCCTCCTCCTTCCCCTCATCCTGGCTTCAGTCACCCACGCTACGGCCACACAGACTTTGCCTGCCCGGCTCCTCCACTTCTGCCATGGGGGCTAGTTGTGCTGGCCAGCTTAGGGGGCTCCAAGTGGCAGCTGAACATGATCAGGAAGTAACCAAACACTTGATTCCCAGAACCGCCTCTCCACATTCCCCCAAGTCCATCCACCTTGTACCCAGCTATGCACAAGGTCCTGACCTAGCTCCTGACCAGTTCAGCCACACATCCAGCATGTCCAGTTTCCTGTAAGCCCTGGGTAGAGCTCGTGAGCAGATGGGCTCTCTTAAGAGGCTTTGTAGGGATTTAACTACAACTTGTAGAGAAAATGCCTGTATATAACATTGTTCAGACAACATCCAGGAGCATAACATTCTATTTCATAGAACATTATTCTGTCACATTAGTCTATGCTGATGTGATGACAATAGCCGATACTCATTGAGCACTTTTCTGCTTCTCAAATCTTTAATCCTCACACTCTCCCTGTGAGGACCTATTCTCTTTTCATGTTACTGTGAGTAAACTGAGGCTCTCTGAGGTGCGAGAATTTGCTCACGGGCAGGAGCTGGGCTTGAACTCACAGCTGTGGGACTCCAGATTCCCAGCTTTAAACTAAGGAGGGGTCTCCTACAATGAAGAAAGGACTAGGATGTGTCCTTAGAGACAAGGACAGCAATAAGAATGTTGCCAGCCTGAGGGCACATGGCAAGCTGAGGGGAGCACACCCCAAGCCTCTCACCTTTCTCCAGAGGAGCTGGGCCTGTGGCGTGCCGATGGCCTCAATCTCATGGCGCATGCTGTTGAAGAGAGCAACGCCATACTGGTCCTCATAGAAACGGAGGAACTTGGTCAGGATCTTATCTGTTTTCTCTGAAAAGGAAAGACACAAACAGGGTGGTGAGGTTCACATGGCTACTGGCAGGCATCAGTCCTCCCTTCAGGGTGCCACACTAGCGGGGCTCCAAATTCCCGCGTGTCAAATTGTTTGCACAAACATCTCATTTCCATCTGCACAGCATTCTGGCCAGAACCGTGTATTCCTGTGCATCACAGGCCAATTAACCAACTAACTTGGGAAGAGGTGAAGCAAATGACAAGGAAAACAGGCAACAGCCACTGCCAGGGAAACGGCCAGAGAAAACATGAAAAGCAAACAGACAAATGAAAATCTCCCAGACTCATTAACAGTCAAATACTTGCAACATTCCACACTCCTCCACCAAACTGAAAACTGAAAGCCAAACTCACTCTCGTTGAGTTGATTCTGACTCACAGGGACCCAGTAATTGTTGTTATGTGTCAGTTGAGTCAGTGAACCACAGCAGAGACCCTATGAACTCTGCCCTGTCCTGAGCCAGTCTCACCATCTCTGACACACCTGCCTTTATTGTCACAGTCACTGTGTCAATCCTTCTCATCCAGGGTCTTCCTCTCCTGCTCAGTCCCTCTATCCTTCTAAGCATGATGTCCTCACTACTCCTTCCTGGCAACATGTCCATAGTATATGTGATGGAATTTCAAAATGCTTGCCTCCAAGGAGCAGCCTGGTTTCACCCTCTCCAGAATGTGCTGTCCCTGCAGAGCAGAGTAGAACTGCAGTTTCCAAGTAAATTTTTACTGCAGTAGACGGTGGCATTTTTCTCTAAAGGACTGACAGGTGGATTTGAACTGTTGACTTTTGGTTAGTAGCTGACTTCTTTAACCACTAAGCTACCCTGTCAGACTGGCCAAGATGTTATTTTTGGCAACCATAGCTGCAAAGGATGTGGGAACCAGGCACTCTCAGTCAGAGTTGCGACTGAGTGACACTCAAAACTCTAGTGGTCCATTCTGAGCACATCTCTAGCTGATCTTTCAGTTAGCAGCTAGGCGTTTAACCACTCTGCCACCAGGGCTCCTCCTTTCTGGGCTACAAAGAGATAGAGAAGGATCCCTGTGAACCAACAAAGAGACAGTATCTAACCCGTGCAAGTTACTGAAGCACGTGGAGAATTTTGTGGCATGTGGATAAATTATTGATGTTCAGATATTTATGAGAAGACAGGTCCAGAAGGCAGCACACCAGACTCTTAAGAGCAGGACCCCTGGGTGTGGAGCTGCGGGCTACAAAGCCAATTGCACTTTTGGCTTTAATTACTTTTATAGCATTTGAATTATTTTACAAGCATGACTCCTTGTATAATTAAAAATAAACATTCTAAAATTAGCTCATCCACCAAGCTGACAACTTTTTCCGCTTTCACTCCCGTTTTGCTTCTCTCCTCTGCCAGAGCTGTTTCTGACAAGGGAGGTAAATGCTGTGGCTTCCAGAGCAAGCCTGGCATGCATGTGTTTAGGCTGTCTTGGCATCTTTATTTATAAATGATGACACAGAGGCTCATGAAGACTGAGATCCATGATGAAGGCTTCTTCCTCCCTTGGTAGAGGCTTCCTGTCCTGAGAAGCTGCAGCTGGGGTCCTGACCTGGCTTGCTCACCATCAACGCCCTTCTCTGGGCCTCGATTTCCTGCCTGCACACCAAAAGGACTGGAATCAGTGGTGGATGGACCCCATTATCTTCAGATTTTGAGGACCTGGCCTCTCCTCAAATGGGAAAAGGCTGTGTAACCTCAGGCCCTCCTGTTGACAGTTTCCCAGTACCAGGAGCACCCAGCTAGGACGGGTTTTGTTTCATCTTCTCAATAGCTCAATCAATTGAGGGCTGATAGTGCACCCACTTCAAAAAACAAAATGTTTAAAAAGCTGTTCCTGGGAAGCTCTGGTGGCCTGGTGGCAAGAAGATGAGCTGCAATCCTGAAGGCATGCGGTTTGAATCCACCAGATTCTCGAGAAGGAGGGGCAATCTCCTCCTGTGCCAGTCAGATCTGATTCAACCATTCACAACAAGGAAAATAAAAAAGCAGTTTCTGTCAAGTCGATTCCGACTCATGTGGCTGAATAAGGGCAGAGTACAAATGGATTGCTCTCCATGGGGTTTTCAAGGCTCTAATAGACAGCCTTTCTGTTAGTAGTGAAACCCTGTACCACTGCATCATTCAGGCCCCCTCCACAGAGGAAGGAATGGGACCCAGAGTGGTTAAGTCTCTGGCACAAGGTCACACAGCTAGTGGGCCACAGAAACGGATGAAATTCTGGGCCCAGCAAGGAAGTAGAGGCTGGGGACGAAGGCTTAGCCTTGCCACTGCCGGCAACAGAGACAGTGTTCCTGGGTCCAGGCTGAATTTGATGTTGCCCACACCCCCATTGCTGACCTCAGTGAGAGAAAGGGGGATTTACTCTATCCGGGCACCTCCCTTTCCCTCTTGGGCCAGATTCCCATTTGAGTGGAGGAAGGGAAGAACAAATGAGGAATTTGCTTTGAATGCCTATTTTCCAAAACCCATAAACAACCAGAACTCTCAGAGACCTTGAGAATTGTTTTGAAAAAGTGATGAGGCAGGGTAGGGGGTAGGGTAATGACTTGGGGCCAGGAAGAGAAAATAGGACCTGCAGGAAACAAAAGATATTGTTTATGAGTGTAACCCCCAGCCAGGAGCCTCTAGTGGTGCAAACCATTAACTCCCCAACTGCTCATGGGAAGGTTGCAGGTTTGAGTCCACCCAGAGTCTCTTCAGAAGAAAGGCCTACTGATCTGACTCTAGAAGGTCTGCCATTGAAAGCCCTTTGGGGTAGGGCACAGGTCTAATCTGACCCACGTGGAGCTTTCACAAAGGAAGCCAGGCCTTGGGGAAGTTCCACAAGCACAATTCCAAAGAATCTTCATGAAAGCTGCAGGGAGGTGGTGTTCTTGTTTTTCTGTTTTAGGGTGAGGAAGCTGAGAGGCACATTGTCATGATCAGGATTCTGCCCTGGTACTAAGTGGGCACTAGCCACTGTGGCCAGCAGAACAGGCAAGACTCCGCCTAAGAAACAAAATGTAGACTTGGGTCCACTAATCTCAAGTTCCCATCAACCTCAACTCTGGAGGACCAGACACTGCCCTGCTGTACACACCCTCAGATCCAGCCTTATTCCCAACTTGCTATGACAGCCACCCTTATCAGGGAGCAGCCCTGGACGGGGCTGCCATCCTGCATCAGGACTTGAACCCACCCAGGTCTGAGTGACAGCACAGCACACTCAGCTGCCAGTTCAATCGTTGGGGCCAGCACAGCCAGGACCAGGCAAGGATTAGCTGGGTAAAGGGTCTCTGTGGCCAGGCTGGGCTCGGAGGCTGGAAAGGCAAAACTGAGCTAGAAGGAGGCCCAGGCTCCAACCAGTTGGGGCTGCAGGGAGGAAAGCAAGCAGGTTGGCGGCACAACCCCTGAGGGGGTGCACCAATGGCCTCCTGTCCGGGTGGGAGCCAGAGGGAAAGACCAAGCTAAGGTTCCAGTTCCGGAATAGTCAGTGTGCAGCTAGTGGATGAAATGCGTCCCAGATAGATCATGCTGGGATTAAGGAAAGTTGTCCAGTGGGTCCGGTGGCCAGGAGAAGTAAAGGTGAAAGAGGAAAGGTCATCAGAGCAGAGAGCAAACAGAGGGTATGGCTAGAAGATTCTTTCGTGAATAGAGTAGGAAATAAGGAGACAAGTCCAAAACGGGGCATGTGGGCCCCTGGCCCGCTCAGCCTGCACTCTCATCAAACCACAGAGACCTCGCCTCTGATTCTTCCAACCGTAATCACAGGCCTGCCTGGTTGTCAGAGCTCAAGAACTCTACAGCACGGTGGATTTTCAAGATAAGCCTTTACTCTCTGAAATTTCAGAGCCACACATATCTCACAACCTTGCTCTCCCACATGGATGAGGATAGCCTGGGATGTAAGGACCTGTGAAAAGTCTGAGAACACAAGGGCTGCTGGCTGTCCTCCATTCACCACGGGTCCTGTTTAACAGACAAGTAACTCTGGTACCTGGTCTGTGTCAGGCCCGCCAAGGACGGAGAAAAGCTTCTGAGGGCACTAGCACCTTGGAGTGTCAGCCTAGGGGAGGGGCGAGGGCATTTAAGAAGGGGTTAAGGACTAAAAGGATGGAGCCCAAATGGGCCAGGGGAGCTGGCTCTGTTCAGCATATGACTGGCAGTAAGAGGGTGAGCTGGAAGGAAAGACCATGCTGGAAGCGGCTTGGCGGGGTAGCCAAAAGCACATTTTTGAGAGATGTCCTAAGACAACTTGAAAAGAGCTGTCACATGCTTGGTAAAAAGGAAGTGCCCGGGAGTCCCAGAGACCCATGAGACCAGAAGCACCCGGGAAGGAGGGTCAGCCTCAGCACAGGGCTTGGAGGGAGAAGCTTGGCACATGGTCAGCTCCACCATTCTGGCTGGATGCTGCTAGAAGATGCAGTTATGCCCTGCAGCACCAGAAGGTCCAACAGCAGGGCCAGGCCATTCCACCTGCTGCCCTGGGGCCTCCACCCAAGAACCCCTCTCCCTGAAAGCCTGCCTGGAAACCTTCCGGCCACTCCTGCTTCACTCCCTGGAGCTACCAGAAGGATTCCAGGCTATAAAGTCCCACAGCAGAGTCCCTGCCCCATCAGGGGTGTGTGTGTGTGTGTGGTCCGGGGTGCCTCAGGTACTCTCTCCTCCACCCCTGCCCACACCGGCTCTTCTTGTTTCCTCCCACCTCTTTGGGGACACCACACCCCATGGATATGGGACAGATGTTAGTAGAGAACAGGGCCTTGGAGATTAAGGATCATTGCTCTTTAGCAGGGCCAGATACACAGCAAGCCCTGGCCTGCTGTCCCCTTCTAGGAGTCTTGGGCCATCACCATCCACAAAGAGCAGATAGGAAGCAGGCTTATACAGGCCCTGTCTCCAGAGAAAAGGGTCTTGGGTCCAGTAACTTAATGGGCTCTGCGTGTTGAAGTGATATAGCCACCGCTGTGAACTAGGGATGCTGCCTGGCTTGCTCACCTGTATTTTCCCAGACACCCTCACATCCGGCACTGACTCAGCCACAGGTGCTGTTGGAGGGAATTGGTGTGGGGGAGACTGACAGAGCCTGATCAACAGCCCCAGGCTCCCAACCCCATGAGGGCAGCCAGTCATTCAGCAGGGAAGCTGCACTGTTGGCATCAGTTCTGCCAGTTCTCTCAGAGCCTTGACTTCCACATTTATAGAATGGGTATAAAAACAGACCCTCCGGATGTGGCCAGCACATAAAACGCTCAGCTCAGGGCCTCCGTAACTACTATGACTCTACTATACTAGTAGCATAATGCTACTATACTAGTAGCATAATGCTACTATACTAGTAGCATAATGCTACTATACTAGTAGCATTAGGTTTATAATAAGGATGGCAAAAGTGACATTTTTATTAATAAGTATAACTTCTATCCAGTAAAGGTATACTTTTTTTATTCCAATACAGACCTTTTTTTAAACTTTTTCAAGAAACAGGTCAAGAATCATAAAGCAATAAAACTATAATGACAGGTGGGTCTTCAATAAAGATCAGGCGAAGAGAACACCTTCTGGAGGCAGGAACAGCGAGGCAAAGGTGAGGTTGGGGGAAGCAGAGTTGTGTTCAAGAGATATATATACCTAGGGCTCCCACCTGGACTCAGCTGGGCTGCCATGGCCCTGCAACCACAGCACCTCTCTGGAATTCACAAACAAGCTTGCCCCAGTCATAAGACCCTCCTTGTTCTCTGGACCAACAGATACTCAAGATGCTTCAAATGCCTCAGATGTAAATACAAGTAAATAAATAGCAATTCTTACTTTACACATGTATAAACTGAGGCCAAGAAAGGTGAAATGGCTCACAAAAATCCATTTCACTTTATCCACAATAACAAATGCAGCATGGATGCCAGGATGTAAGGGTGAGACTCTGCCTCCGAAACTCCCAGGATTTTTCAGGTGTGTAAAGAACTTAGATAGTTCATTTAATCCTTACTTATTGTCCCAACTTTACAGAGCATGCAAGTGAAGCTCAGGGGGACCCAGTGAGTGACTCAAGAGCAGACAGCCTGGATGAGTAAACAAGTGTTTTTGAATCGTATCTCAAGCCAAAATCTCAAGCCAAAATCTGCGCAAAGTCCCACACACTCAAGGCCTTTCAAGCTACATCATTCACAAAACTTTACATTCTGTGTTGGGCCCTTGCCCAGTCCCAAGAGGCAGACAAGAGAGGTGTTACTATCTACACTTTATAGATAAGGAAAAGTGAGGCTTAGAGAGGCAAGGTGGCCGCCCGCCCCCGCTTGCTCTCATCTGGTCAGACCTGGCAAATAATCTTTACTTTTATGGAACCCTTACTTGTTTATCTTCTCTAGGCTTCAATTTCCCTACCTATATAACGTATAGATGGATCCCTGTCAACTCAGCTGATCTAAAATCTCCATAATGGTCTAATCAGTGCTGCCCTAGCTCCAGAAACCCGAGGATGATGGCCTCAGCATCGGAGTGCTGGTGAGTCAGCTCTGACCAGAAACAACCACGTTTGCCCAGGCCGGACAGAGGCATGGGAGGAGAGGAAAGCTGTGAGAGTGGGTAGTGCTACCTAACCCCCATCAACAAACAGGGCATCAGCTCCACATGGGCACAATTGTGTTCTGGGTTCAAGTCTCAGCTCTGCCTTGTACTAGGTGTATGCTCCTGAACAAGGCACTCCCTGCTCTGAGCCTTGATTTCCTTCTCTGCAAAAATGGAATGACAACAGCCCATACCCAATCAGGTTATAAGACCATCAATGAGGATAAAGCACTTAGTCTTGAGCCAGAGAAGTTACCTTATCAGGAGTGGCTCCTAGAAAAGGCTACTTGTCCATGGTTCTTCTAAGTCAGGGAGAGGCCCTTGAAACAGGCCGAGTAACCCCCATGCTGGCCCACCAACAACAGCCAAGTCAGCCGGAAGAATGTTAATCTCTGATTTTCCAGCCTGACAGTGTTAAGGATCACGCTATTTCCTGTGCTTGTTGGAGTTCAGATAGCAGTGGCTGGGCAAAAGCTGATGAACCACCAGGGTGGGGGATGGAGGGCTAGGCCCCTGGAACAGATAGCTGGGGAAACTGAGGCTTAAAAGGGAGAATGGGCTTGCTGAGCAGAGCATGGGAAGAGTGCAGGGTGTCCTCAGAGATTGTGCCTAGAAAGGCAGACCCTGGAGCACCCCAAAGGGCAAGCTAAGGAGTTTTGTGCCTCTTTATGGCCCTCTATGAATCCAGTTGCCACGAGTGGCCAATGCTAAACATTTTATCTGGACCAAATTCCCACCTTGAACGCTCAAATCAATCTAGAGACTAAGTGAACCCTCACATCAACCTAAAGACATGATGCTGGCACGGGCCAAAGGTTCAGATGAGGAGAATGAGAACCCCTTGCCCAGTTCCTCCATTAGGAAGTGGCAGAAGCTTCTGAGCCCATCCTCAAACCTTGCTCCACACTGACTGTGGGGTGCCAGGAGGAAGAGGATGATCTCTTGTTGCAATCACTATGGGGACTTCATGCCAAGTCTGGCCCTAACTTGGCCTGACCTGAGGGCACTGTGCCAGACCCTATCCCTGGCTCATCCGGTCCCTCCAGTGGGCTCCAGGGACACACCTCACCCACAAGGTCTGGCCAGTTTTAGGGCTGAGAGGTTTGCCCACTGAAACCAGGCATGCAGCACCTTGCAGGGCGGGGTGGCCCCTGAACCTGCCCGCCTGGTTCCCTGAGCACAGGGGAGCGGCGGATGGGCTGGAACAGCAGGAGCCTTCACCCACCCAGAACTGAGGGAATGGAGACGAGACTCAGTTTCCCTGGGTCATGGAGATATTCAGAGGGCCACCCTCTGAATTGTCAACCCCTCTTCACTACACAGCCCAGAGATTCTTCCTCGTGAAAGGGAGGTTTATGTCACCCACTTCTTGGGGCCAGTTATTAAAAAGGAAAGCTTTCTTCTCATCAATAGGGCAGCCTGCAGGAGGCCAAGGCCAATAATGACAGGCCACCTGGCACGTGTGGAGAATCCCTCCAATTAAAAAGGCCCAAGGAAGGAGGTTCTCCCATGCTCTCCACAGACATAGATGAGGAAACCTAGTTCCTGAGCAGTTAAGGAACCAACCTATCACACAGCTAGTGAGGCTTATTGCTGGCGACACACAACACTTCCCACTTGGGGCTTACCACATGGGAGAGACACTCTGCAGGAGCCTGTAGCAATGGAACCCAAACAACATTTCCAGGAGCAGGTATGGGTATCGGTCCCATGGAGAAAGCAGGGGCTGTGAGGTCGAATGGCTTGTCAAGTGGAGGAGCTCAATCAAAATGGGGGCTGGAACCCCAAGGGCTACAGAAATGACCCAGAAAACAATCATAAGAAGACTGGCTGGACTCCAGCAGACCCTGGAGGCCACGGACCCTTCTGTCAAAGCTTCATGCCCACCTTGGGGCCTGGCACACGAGGATCTCAGGCCCTCTTCCTATCTCATTCTGCTGCCCTGGCAATTTCCTATACGCATCAGTTATCCACCCACCTCCTTCAGCGTAGGCTAGGCCCTCATTTCCACAGTTGGAAATCTCTCAGCCAGATCTCAAGGCACCCCCTAGACAACGGGCACCCCCTAGACAACGGGCACCCCCTAGACAACGGGCACCCCCTCCATTCCAGGGCTTTGCAGTTACCCATTTGCATATAATTATAATAATTGCAGCATGAGATAATGCCTGTCAGTTATCCCTCTGTCCCACTGCATGTTAACAATTACCTTTGAGCGTCTTTCATTTAACCCTCACAATACTTGGAAGGACAGGCTGCTAACTCTACTTTATGGATTAGGAAGCTGAGGCTCAGAGAGCTTGAGTGACTTCCCCAGCACCACACAGGTAGGAGAAGAGTAAAACTGAAATTTGAACCCACGTCTTTCTGTGCTCACTATTCTATCTGCAGTGTCTCTGTGTCTGGAACAGACAGCCCTCGGGAGTGTGTGTTGAGGTTTAGACATTCATCTCAGGACTCTCAGCTCCTTAGGGTCAGAACCTGAACCTGAATCAGCTTAAAGAAAGAAGGAAACCCTGCTTCCATATCCCTTAGTCCCAAAGGCCTTGAGTTATGCCTATTTCTCTCTGAGCTTCAGTTTCCTAACCTGTAAAATGGGGATAGTAAGAGTGTTCCTAGGTCACATGGTACCTGGGGGTCTTCAAAAGTGCAAAGAGTCCCCTCAAAGTCTTGGCTTTTGTTAACAGCATCTATCCAAGGGTTGGGCCAGCGATATAAGCATAGATTGTTATTAGCTTAACCTTTGGCACCAAGAGACTCTCTGCCCTGGAATATGCCCTCAATAATGGGCCTGTCACAACCCCTAATAACAGGCCCCTAGACTGGGAAAGGGACCTCTGGGAACAAACTGAAGCTCTCCACTGAATATGTGGGGAAACTGAGGCTGGGGGCAAGAGGAAGTAACCCTAGAAGACCAGCAGAGAGAAACCAGTGAGTGAGGCTTCAACACTCTGGGGTCTCAGCCTGGACTGTTTCCAGTTTCCAAACCCTCTGCCTGGGCTTCTCCTCCCTTTCCCCCTCAGCCTCCACCATCAGCTTCTTGGAACTCCCTGTGACAGACCCTGGGGCCCCCAGGCCCCTAGCTTCCAGCATATCCCTGGCACTCTTAAGTGGCTTCTTCTCCCCTGGCTTCCCACTGACTGTGACCCAGCACCCAGGTGGGTACTCAAGGGACAGCGCTGAAGGAGTGGCTCCAGAATTGGACAGCTGCCTGGTTCAGGTGCCAAAATGGCCGTGGGGCACCAGGCCCGGGGAGGGGCCTGAGGCGGGCAAAGCCTGGCTGAGCCTCCCCTTCGCGGA
Source organism: Elephantulus edwardii (assembly GCF_000299155.1). NCBI lineage: Eukaryota > Metazoa > Chordata > Mammalia > Macroscelidea > Macroscelididae > Elephantulus > Elephantulus edwardii. The sequence continues at coordinate 5,246,107 of NW_006399866.1, read as the reverse complement.
AGGCAGATTTGAGGCAAGGCAGCAGTCAGGGGAGTCAGCCAGGATTTCTCACAAGGCTGGCTTTAAAACTGTTCTCATTTAGCAAATATTTAACCAAGGCTCAGAGACAACAGGTCTGGTGGGGAAGGGTGTGCTTTGAGGCAGGAGGGAGGTGGATGAGGTGGAGGCTCATAGAAATGCCAAAGAAAGGCAGACTGAAGACCCGCCCACCCGGGGCTGCCCTTTCCTTTACACCTCAGAAGTCCTTCGTGGGAGGAAGTCGATTCCCATCTTGACACAAACAGAGGGAAACAAAAGCCTTCTCATCCTTTCCCGCCCCGCCCACCCTGCCTGCCTGGCAGAGGCCCCGTGCCCACAGCCTACAGTTGGCGGCTTGTTCTGGGAACCCAGGACCCAGGCATCCCTTTCTCTGGGAACACACAGCCACACTGGGGAGTGTGGAGAGAGTGCCAAGGCTCCCCACTTCTGTGAGCAATAGGATCACCCCATAGGGTGCAAGAGGCTTTCCATACTGACCCAAGACCAGCCCCTGGGTCCCTGTGCATTGCCATGGAGTATGGCCATTTCTGCTTCAGCAAGCACCCAGTCACGAGTCTCAGAGTGTGGTTCCCAAGGCCAGTGTACAGAATCATCTCCTGCTAAAGGTAAGGCCACATCCAAAGCCAACGAGTCATAAAAAGCAGAGAGGGTCAAAGGGGGCCTGGAGGACCCCAGCTGCTGCAAGCTGTTCCAGGCCTATACACCCCACTTCACTGCTCCACTCGGCCCCACCGCCTGCTCAAAGAGCCTGGTTTTGGCAGGGACCAAACCGCAGCTCTGTGGTCTCATGGCTTCCCTTGGCCAGCCTTGGTTTTCTAATGTGTACGGTGAAGGATAATTACAGTTTCTGCAGCACAGGGCTGTTGTCATCAGAACTGGGTATGCTTATTTGGCCTAGAGGGAGTGGCTGGTCTATGATAGCCAGTCATTTTATAAATACTGTCCTCCACAACTAGTCAGTCACTCACTGCCGTTAACATATCCTCAGCAGTAAATCCCTCACTTGTATTTCTTTTTCTTCATTGTCATCGCTTCCACGGAAACTGGAAACCAAGTAAGCCAAGGAAGGCCTATTCACCTGTCAAAATTACCCCCAACCCAGGGCTCCCAGGCGCTCAGTTCTCAGCCAAAAATCCAGAGGGTCCAGGCTGACAGGGGACACCCACATTAACAGATGGTAACCACAGATCTGAGCCTATTTTGGAAGCCACCATCAGCTTTTTCTCAGTGCCCAGCCCAGAACTGGACCTTGAGATGTCCAGACAGAACTTGCTGATCAAGCAAGCCTTTCCTTCCGGAGGTTTCGATGAACCCATGTGGTGGCCAGCATCTCCACCCAGCCAGCCCTCCTCAGCATCAGGCAGGGAGACTCAGTCATGGATCTTCAGCTCAAAGCAGACCACAGCCTGGTGTCAGAATCAAGGTCAGGGGCCTTTCATCCTGCTGCCCTCATTCATTAATTCAGCAACTGAGGGCACTGGACCTTCAGGGATGAACAAAACAGCCCCGGTCCTTGCCTGCAAGAGCATACATCTAATAAGGGAGAGGAATTATCAATGAAAAGCTACAAGGCGGCAGTTAAGTGTCCCCACTGGGAGATGCACATGAGGTCACAGAACCCAGAAGGGCGGTGAACCCTGCCTGCAGAGTTAACACTTCCAGAAGAGGGTAGCACCTGAAAGATAAAGAGGACAGATAAAGGAGGCCTAACGAAGGAGAGCATGCCAAGCAGGAGTAACAGGAAATGCTAAGATTGAAAAGCGAGAGAAAGCGTTAATCCAAAGCGTTAATCCGTTCCGCAAATATTCATGAGTCCCATTTACTTTGAGAAGAGCACTTTCAAGGAACAGTCTGAGTGTAAAGGTTCTGGAAACAGATCTCTGTTCAGATATTACCTCCACCACTGGCTGGCAATCACACTTTTGGCTTAATCTCTTTGAATCTCAGTCTCTTTAGCTCTAACATTGGAATAACAGCAGTTCCTACTTTGCTGGGTTCAAGAAAATGAACCCAAACAGCCTGAGCAATTGTGACAATGACGTGCCAAACGTGGTAATAGTTACCCATGGTGGACAGTGTTTGCTGGAGCTTCCCAACTAGAACAAGCCTGGAAGCAGGAGAGACATCCATTTTTTAAATGGTTTGCCTCTGGAAAACCTATGAACAATGCTCAGACCTTTCGTTCGTAGGGTTGCTATGAGTCGTCTACGACTCGACGGCACCAAACATCAGAAATAAGAATTACCAAAAGACATTCCATCTGATCACGTGGGTGACATGAGATAAGAGGTAAGGGTGACTTAGACTTAGTAGCATCTTTTTAAATGATTCAGGGGTCCCACTGAGTGCTCAGCAGAGTTCTATGATGTATTTCATGCTAGAAAACAGGGGCAAGCAAGGGAGACCAGAATAGCAGCTACTGGCCAATCAGGGGATAGATTATTCCCTTGGGAACATCTTTCCCCTCATCTAGACTTCTTCATAACTAGACTCTAAGAAGATGAATGTGGCATCAGATCAGAGGAAGACTCATCAATAACCTGTGTTATGCAGATGGCACAAATACCTTGTTTGCTGAAAGTGAGGACTTGAGGCACTTGTTGCAAAAGATCAAAGAATGCATCCTTCAACATGGATTTCATATCAGCGTCAAGAAAACAAAAATTCTGGATCAATAGGCAACTTCATGATAGACGGAGAAAAGATTGAAACTGTCAACAATTTCATCATACTTGGATCCACACTTGGTATCAGCAGTCAGGAAATCGGATGTATTGCACTGGAAAAGTCTGCAGTTAGGGACTTCTCCAAATTATTGAGGAGTAATGATGTCAGTTTGAGGACTAAGGTGCATCTGATTCAAGCCATAGTCTTTCCAATCACTTGCTATGCATCTGAGAGCTGGACAATGAATAGGGATGACAGAAGAAGAATTGATGTCTTTGAACCGTAGTGTTGGAGAAGAGCACTGAACATCCCCTGGGTAGCCAAGAGAATGTCTTGGAGAGGGTGAGGCCAGAGTGCTCTTTGGAGGCAATGATAAAGCTTCATCTCACATACTATGGGCATATTGTAATCCTTGGAGACTGACATGATGCTCAGAAAGGTAGAGGGTCGGTGAAGGAGAGGAAGACCCTCACCCTCAACCAGGTACACTGGCATGGTGACTACTATGATGGACCCTAGGACAGGGTTCAGATCTGTTGTCCCCAAGGTCCCTATGAGTCGTGCTGTACTGGATGGCACCGAAAAACAACATTCTCTCAGAGGCTCATTAATTAAAGGGACGTGAAGAGAAAAACATCAGTGAAGAGTTCTGAGTGCAAATAACTCAAAATTCCTTCCTTTCAGACCTCAGTGGGCTACAGTCCCTCTGCTTTGCTCTCAGAGATGTTCCTGGCACCCCATCTTCCTTAGCTGATGCATTTCACACTTGTCATTACTAGAGACAGCACCTACAGGGGAAATCAAAGGCCAAGTCCTTGTTTGGCTCCACCAATACCTCATGTTTGGCCTTCAGCAAATTCCTTGTCTTTCCAGAATCTTCACCTGCCACAGGTTTACCCAGGGTGGATAAAGCGAAAGGGAAAGTCTGAATGGAAAAGAGGAGGCACCACGCCCCTGAATTCTGCAAGGGCAGGGACCAACCCTGTGTGTCTCCTTACCTGGGGTTTGATACTTAAAGTCCTCATTTATTTTTCTTGTCTTACTGCATTGACTAAGATGTCCAGATTGGCGGTAATGAAAATACTTATAAGGGTCTCACTGTTTGAGTGTGCCTAGTGCTCAATGAATGATACTTTTTTAAAACACTGGCTAAGGACCGAGTGAGTTGAGTTGACTGCCATTGGGTCAGAAACAACTCATAGCTGATCCTCTGGCAGGTTTTCAGAGACAGTAAGTCACCCAGAAGGAGACTGCCCATCCTTCTCCTGCAGAGCAGCTGGTGGATTAAAGGCAGGTGCCTTCAGGACTGCAGTGCAGCATTTTATCTCTAGGTCACCAGAGCTCCCTGGTGGACCAGGAAGGAACCACTAAAGGAGGTCTTCTCTACACACTAACCACCACGACCAGTTAGGACTCGTGGTCTCATGGTGACTCTATGTGTGTCAGAGAAAACGATCTGTAGGGTTTTTAATGGCTGACTTTGGGCATTTTCAGAAGGAACTAATTCCTGGAGAGAGACATCAAGCTGAGAGGGGTAAGAGAGTCAGTAAAAGAGAGGAAGACCTTCCACAAGATGGACTGACACTATGGCTACCACAACAGGCATGTGTAGGACAGAGATGATGAGGATGGTATGGGACAAGATTCAGATCTGCTGCTTATGCGGTCTCTATGAGGCACAGTTGACCCCACAGCACCCAACAACAATATGACACATCAAGCATTTGTGAGGTGTTCTGGATGAACTCAAACCAACCACCTTTCAGTTAGCAGCTGAACACACTAACCATCTGCACCACCCAAGGACTCCTCCAAACCAAAGAAAGAAGTGGAGAAATTCTCCGAGAAAAGAGATTCTGGGGCAGTCCAACCACAGCCAAACCCATAGTAAACTGTAACCTATTCTCAAGAGACTCAGAACATGGATAGGGTTCTTCAAGGCTTTGGGGAGACTTTGGAACCATGTCCAATGCGCTGTGTGAGTTGGACGGCCCTGGAAGATGAAGAGCGGCCCATCATTACAGGCATGTAATGGATAGTTGATTGGCATGGAGACCAGGAAATTGGTCTTGTCCCAAGAGGGAGATGAGAAGTAGAGTATCTTTGGGTTTAGATAAATCTCACTTGGCCACAAACTGTAGAGCAAGAGACTTGAGTTTCTTGAGCCTCAATTTCTTTATCCACAGAATGCAGATATTAATTGTTTGCATCTCAAAGAGCTTTTATGAGGACTAAGTAAGGCATCTGAGACAAGCACACTGTCTAACTCCCAGCAAGAGCACAAAAAACACCAGACGCTGTCGTTCGTGTCAGTTCAATGAGGCCCAGGCTGAACAGAAAAGAGGTAAATGCAGATACATAAGCCTCATACAGTTCATTAGCCAGATGCCCTCTTACACAAGTGTCCTTTTCGCCAAATCAGGTTTCCTCAGGACTCAGAGCCAGACAGACTCCTCCTTGTCCACGCATCACACACACACGTACATACACACTCATGCACACACATTCCTCCGGGCAGCTTCCCGTTCCTCCCGCCCTGACAGTGAGTGAGTGGAGTGGGGGTGGGGAGGGAGTTCTTGCCCACTCCAGGCTGGGAACAGAGGGGCAGAGGGAAGGATGAAATGACACAAAAATCCCCTCACATGCCCACTGCTGGGCCAGAAGGAAACCAACCCAACCCCAGGCTGGAATTCCAGGACCCTCAGCATGAGAGGCTCTGTGCAGATGGCACATGGAAAGTTTATTCAAATAGCAAAATTCTTTTGACCCATCTTTCTGGACTTGATCTAGGTGGCCTGCGGCCCTGCTCTATCCTTTGAGTCACCAGCTGCAGGTATCCCAAGTTTCCCGAGGTGGCCAGAAGGCAGACTCGTGTGCCCTGTCCCAGGCATGATCCCTATTTATACTTCACGGGAAACTCTATTTTCAGCCAACAGGTCCCTATTGGTTCTGGGCCGACTCCCTTGAGGGTGAGTTTGAAAGGTCCACTAATTCTTCATCACTTGGCAAACATGAAGCCTGCAGGAGAGTTTCAGGAAACACCTTTGATCTGATAGGGGCAGTAACACAGAGGTATGAGCACTGGGCCCCGAGTCCAGGCACCTAGTTGTGCTGGAGACTTTGGACAAGTCCCCCACCCCTCCTCTCTATCCCTTCATCTGTCCAGGGAAGGGGGTGGGCCCTATTTTCCAGGACCCTCAAGGTTCTGACTTTCCCCAACAGTGACGGAAGATTCTCAAGTTCAGGCCCAGCACTGGTTCCACTGGCATCCTGTGGCCGAAAGGCTCCATCCTCCATTTAGGTCAGAATCCCTCATTCATCATCAGCACAATTTTGCTTTAACAATTAATTGTTGCATGTCCATTTCCCTTAGAAGGGTAGGGACCCTTTCAGCTTTATTCTTGACATGCACACAGCACCTGGAACATAAATACCTATGAACTGATGTGGTAAGAGCTGTGGTAGCATAGTACACTACACACCAGGCTGCTAGCAAAAAGGTCGGTAGTTTGAATCCACCAGTCACTTCATGGTCAAGAAAGATTGAGTAGTCCGCTACTCTAAACATTTGCAGCTTCAGACACAGTGGAGGGTCAACATGAGTTGGAAATCGACTCCACAGCAGTGAGGCTTTGGTTTGACCATGGGGGATTCTGCCGGGCTTCCTCAATACAGTCTCCTGAGTTTCTTAAGACTCAGGAGGAAGGTGGAGTTTTCCCTGAAAGTCATTCAGACTTGGGACAGAACCTTCCCAGCCCATCGGGTTAGGGTTAGCCAGAGGCTCCTAATCCTAGGTCCACCCAAAAGGCAGGACCCTTTCTGAGCAGAAGGACTGGGTCTGGCAAAGGCCAAGCCAGAGGAAGGTCACCCATCAGCAGCAGAAAAGGTCACCACCTCATCACACAAACTGAGGCTGTCACCTAAGCTTACATCCTTAGTTTCCTCTTCCTGCAGATTCTGTCAAATGATCCAGCACCTGCAAAGAGCCTGGGAAATTGGAGCCTAGCAGCCCCTGTACTAGTGACTCCTCTGCTGTCTGTGGGCTGAGGAAGGTTGGGGGTGTGGGGTGTGGAGGCACACCACTCTGAGAGGCAGGAGGTCTGAGCCTTGCTCTGCAAGAAATTCTCATGGGGTAGACATGTCACTACACTTCCGTGCCCCACATTAGAACAAACAAAGAATCAATCTGCTCTATGGGATCGCATGTACCAGCACTGCAACACAACGACCAAAGGCGTGCACACAGGCTGTGCTGCTGCCAGGGCCAGCAGAAACCTCAGCAAAACCACCAGATTTTGGTTCCTCAAACACTCTCTCAACTTTGGGAAAGCTGCTTCCTTGCTTATTACTCTTGTCCTCTGTTAGGTTTCTGTTAGGTTTCACTTTGCCCATCCCTTCCAACAAGTCTTCTTTGAACCTGAGATTTGGGCATGGAGGTAGGCTCTGGACTCCCAGACACCTTTCCTCCTCACCACCACATGAGTGTTGTTCTCCAGAAGGAGTTCTGAGGAAGGCAAATGCCATGTCAAACTCCCCAAATGAATTCACCCTCCATCTCAGCACACAGCCTGGCAGCAATGATGCTGGAGTCAGGATTAATGTTCAGGAGATGATTAAGGCTGTCCAATACAGCACTGTTTGCCAAGATGAAAGAAATAACCCAAGTGTTCAACAGGGGCTTGGCTGAGCAAGTTAAAAAAAAAAAACCAGAACCTTAGGGTATAATGGAATATTGTTCAACATTCATCACCTTGAAGGACAACATACATGCAGGCATAGAATAAATTATGTAACAGGAAATGGTCCAAAAGTCATTATTTCTGGGTGATAAGATTATGGGGGATTTAATTTTCTTCCCATTATGTACTGATATTTTCTCATTTTATTTGCCCAACACATATTAAGATGAGCAATATCTGTCCTCCCATGACTTACAGTCTCAGAAACCCCATGGAGGGCCAGCTATGAGTTTGGTTCCCACTTGAGGGCAAGAAGAATGAGCTTGAGAGAGTAAACAACAATACTAAAGAGAGAGAGTTGTAAGGAAGCTCAACCTTGAAACGTCAGGCTGTGGGTGCTATGGGTTCCTGGCTTCAGTATCTGCCCTTGAGTGGACACCAGCGGGTAGAAGCCAGCGTGATCCTGAGGGGCTGCTGCTGAGAGGTCTAGCACCATCCTGTCACTTGGGTCCAGGCTGCTGTGACTTCTCAGGGAGACTTGATCCTGGTGGGGACATTAGGTTCCAAGGACAGAAATTCTTCCTGTGGAATGTTTACTATGTGCTAGAACACCAGGCATGGCATCTTCACAAAATTCAGTTCTTGGAGGTGATTATGACCATCCCGACTTTGCAGATGAGCAAGCAGGTGCAGAAAGCTGAAGTCACCGTGAAAATAGAGGAGAATTCTGAGTGCTGCAGAAACGGTCTCCTGGGGTACACACACCAAGTCCAGCACCACACACTCAGTATCCCATCCACTGGCGACTGGAGAAGGTTTCAGGAGGAGCAGTGAGCAGGGACATCTAAGGACTGAGGTCACAGACTCTCCAAGTTGGGTGTGAACCCACCCTCCCTTCACTACAAACTGCCCACAGGCCCTCCTCCATCCTGGATGCACCAAGACCCAGGATTTGTGGAATCCACCGCCACCGTGGTACTGGGCATGAAGTACCCTAACCCTAACCCTAACCCTAACCCTAACCCTAACGCAGCATTTGTGGAATCCACCCGCCACTGTGGTACTGGGCATGAAGTAAATGCACAATGAATGGTTGCTGCTATTCTTAACCATTTTTCTGCCCAAGGGTGCATGAAGAAAGAATTTCAGGGGCTAGAAATCCAGCCCTGGACTGCAATTACCACTTCCCAGCACTTGTGGGGACCCCCCCCACACACAATTCCAGTGATGGGTTAGCCACACCAGCCCAGCAGCAGGGCCAGCCACAGGCTGCCCATCAGAGACGGGCCCCTTCAATTGATCAGGACCTGAAGCACCATGGGGCAGGGACAAGCTCCAAACCTGGGCTATCTCTTTCACTGGCTCAGGGACCTCAAACAAGTCTCTTAAACCACTAGGACCATTTCTTCATCCAACAAGAGGCAAACAGCAGGCCTGCTATGAGGTAGCCAAAGGACAGTGCCCCTCATGTGCCTAGCACAGGGCCCAGCATGGTCAAGCTCTCTAGTGAAGGCTATCACTTCTTGACAGTCTGCCCTCTGATAACTAATTAATGAATGACTGCTGACTATTTGCACACTCTCTCCTCCACTGAGCCATGAGCTCTACCTAGGCAAGGAATGGAAGAGCTCGATTTGGCTGCACTGGGCCACCACTAGCTTGGTGATGAGCAGATGAGTTTTGGAGAGGAGGAAGCATTGGCCCCAGGTGCCCCATTCCCTGTCTCTTACACCAGGGAGTCCATTTGGAAGGGCCAGCAGTCCACAAGGAAGGTCAGCCTGCCCAGAGCTAAGCTCTGTCCTTTCCTGGCTTACTCCCAGGCTCAAAGACAAGAACAAAAGGCTCTAAACCAGTGAGTCAGACCAGGAGGAATACATGCTGGGGAGGAAGGAAGCTTTGTGAGACACACGTGCTCAGGGCCTGCCATCTCAGACACAGCAAGGGCCCAAACCACTCCTTCTAGGCATGGCAGAAGGAAGTTAGAAGAGACCAGAGCCCCTGACTCCTCCTGTACCGGCCCTATTCACCCCCCCACACACACACACAACTCTGCATCCGCCTCCATACAGCTTCTAGGTCCCCCTATACGACAAAAAATGCAGCCCCCTGCAACAGAATCTAGTCATTCATTCACTGCAAAGGTATTAAAGCAATTTCCATTATGTTATAATCACAGCAATCGATTACTGACCCTTTACTATGCCAGGCACCACCCTGCTTTTTATGCAAGATGTAATTTAACCTTTGCAACCCAGGGACGTAAAGTATTGTTATCATTCCCATTTTACAGCTAAGGAACCCTGGTCGCACATTGGATAAGCTCTTGGCTGCTTATCCAAATTCAGTCAATGACTTGAACCGACCAGCTGCTCTGCAGGAGAAAGATGTGGTATTCTGCTCCTGTAAAGGCTACCACCTTGGAAACGCTCTGGGCAATTCTACTTTCTCCTACAGTGTGTCTATGAGTTGGAATCAAGTTGATAACAATGGAAGGGGGGCTTTCTTCATCCATTTAGAGCTTAGTCCTGAGGTCACTTAAGACGTCTGACACAGGTTAGTGAGGTCAACTCTGTCATTGAACCATGAGGAAAACTGAGGCCCAGAGAGACAGAGCCGCCCACCTCACACAGAACTGATCTGAGATTAAACCAAACTCTCATCCAAAGAATTAGACCCTCAGAAGGAATCAAGGGGACCAAGGGGCAGTGAGGAAGGGAGGAGAGAAAGGGGGAAACAGGAGGGGCTCAGTCCCTAATCACACAGGAAGTCTGCTGGGCCCCACCCTAGGGGCTCCAGGCCAGGCTAGGCGGGCAGGCTCAAAATGCAGCTCCTCTACCACAATCTCAAAGGAAAACAGGAAAGCCAAACTGGGCAGCCTGCTATGGCCTGGCCTGGATTGGAAGTTTGGCCTCCCAAGAGCAGGCAGACTCTCGGGGTCACTGAAAAGTAACCCCTTTGTTCATGGGAGGGCTCTGCCTCTGTCTGGTCAAGGTGAAAGAAAGGGCTTTCTGTGCTCAGCCACTTGGCTTAAATCATGCTCTGCTTCTCCAGTGCTCACTTGAAAGACAAGACCACTGGGAAACTGAGGCCCAAAGAGGAGATATCCCTTGACCAAAGTCACACTTGTGACTTATGTCAGGCTTGGGCAATGGTCATCCCTAGGGGGTCAGGTTCCACTTCCCCTCCCTTCTTCCCAGAAGCCTCATGGATGGGAGACAGGTTAGGAGAAGCTTTGGCTTTTCAATCCAACATAACACCTCCCTGTGTGTGGAGAGACAGACCTGGGCGGTCTCCTCAGACACTGGCACATCTGTGAAACCAGCACAGGAACCGTTTCTTTCTCACTGAGGGCTTGTGTATTTACTCAGATTTCAAAATTATAACCTCCGTGTCCCTGCCCTGGCCCAATCACTGCTCGCTAACCACGTCTTTGCTGTCTGGGGCCATCCAAACTCGAGTGGTGGTGAGGGGTGGTACGAGGCAGAAAAGGAAAAGGCTTAGTGCTGAGGCCCTGTGCTCCAGCCTTGGTGTGTAGCCTAAGAACACTGAGTATGTCCTTTCTTCTTCCTAGGCCTCAGTACACACAGTAATAAATGGAAGAGCAGCCCATTAAAGTGATATCAAAGGGTCTTGCCATGTTAGGGTGTGAAACGGAGCAGTTGGCAATTTGAACCCACTCAGCAGGAGAAAGATTAGGAGGCTGCTCTATTAAGATTTACAGCCTCAGACACCTTGTGGAGGTTTGCCAGGAATTAGAATCGACTTGACGACAGGGCATATCATGTTCCTGGCTTAAAGGAAGAAGAGTCCCGGGCCAGAAAAATAAAAGCTGCCACTGGCTATCAACAAATCCAAAACTCAAGGTGACAGTGTTTTTCACGTCGAAAATGCTTCAGGCAAACCTCCCACAGACCCATGGCTACCTCAGTCTACAAATAAAGTGGCTCCAACCAGACTTAGACGTCCCAAAGCTTAAGCTCCATTCTCATCTCTCCCTTTCACACATTCCACAAACCAACCAACCAGCTAGGAGGCCATTGTCAGCTCACTCTTCCAGATGCCCACTCACTCCTTAAACCCCTGACCACACCGGACTAAACCAAAACCTATTGCCGCCCAGCAGATTCCAACTCTGGCAGTGACTGCCAGTGCAGATGACACACTGCTGCTTCAGAGAAGTCAACTAAAATGGAGAGAGGCGAAAGCAAGTCGGAGGAAACCAGAGTCACCCAACAAAGAACACACAACCCGCACCATAAGCCTCCTCAACACACCAGGAGTGAAACAATCCAGGAGGTGCTGAGGAAGCAGGAGGCCGAGGAGAAGGAGGAGGTTGGTCTGGCCCTTCCTGTGCTCACAAACAACACACAAGAGCTCATTAACTGTCGTAACAAGTTCTTGGGCCTCATGACGACCTACAACAGACACTCTATGAGATCAGAGAACATGAAGGAGATGTGGACTAAGATCCCCAAGTACAGCAAGGACAAAATGAAGTCCAAGCCCACTAAGATGTTCCCATGTGAGGACTCAGGCATTGTCCTGTGGAATTCACTCAAGGCAAGTAAACTGGGGTCTGCTCCTGTCCCAGACCAGCCTCCTGCCTCCTGCAGCCCCTTTGACCTGCCCCTGTATTGGGAATAATAAATAAAGTCTTTGTGTGAAAACAGAACTCAGCTAAAATGGAATTGTTGTCTCCTGACGACATTCCATGTGGCAGGGACAGTGTAGTATGAGTGATATGTGCCTGCTGCATTTAGGAATCATCATAGTCCCAGAGGCTGGTATCATAGGTCCCATTTTAATGCCAGACGGAAGAGTAATTTGTCAAAGTCCACACAGCTGCCCACCAATGGCAGAAGTCTGTGCAGTGCCCAGTCAAGCCCAGCCATGCTGCCTCTTGAGTTGGGCTGACCCAGTGTTTAAAACTAACATGCACTTTGGAAAAACATAAAGATCCACTGTCTTTGTAACACAAGCCACAGTGAGTCCAGCGTGATAGAATCTTCTTGGCTGGCAGGGACTATAAGTTCCATGAGATCAGGGCTCGTGTCACTGCTTCTCCTCCAGTGCTCAGCAGAGACTCAGCACAAAAAAGCTTTCAGAGCAAGTTCTTCCTCTAACAGCAAGATCGTCAAATGCAAAAAAATATTTGCTGGGCACCTGTTCTGTGCCCTCAGGACAGTTCAATCTGTGACAGATCAAGAGGGCAGAGCTGAAAGAGCACTGGAGAGGGTCCCCTGCACATACAGGCAAAGTGAGGCCAGACAGGAGGAAGAAGACATGGGCTCCCAGTACTAGCCCTAGAGAGTGCCTTCCTTCCAGGCTGTACCACAAAGGGTCTCAGAAGGTGGGGAGGATTAGACACAGTAGACAGAGCAGTTACCTGCCCAAGAGATTCCTCTGCTAGAAGGTGCTGGCTTTACAAACTTGACTTGCCACAAGCATTTCTGTTCGAAGTAGAGCATAAAAGGCCAGATAGTAGCAGCAATTGGCTTGGTCATAGCTGAGTGGGTGGGAAAGTGGGGTTCACACTGAAAAGCTTTATTACTTCTCCCTCTGCACTTTATGGATCCTCAGCTACCCACAGGAGTCTGACCTCTGCAGTCAGACTTTGAATTCAGCCCCCCAGTCCATATACTGTACATCTGACCCACCTGGGAGAAGGGCCTCCTTTGGCCAACATCCTACCATGGATATACACAACAGTAACAGTTAACGATGATAGGAACTAAAAAAGAGCTCTAACTACATCACCTCACTGATTCCTCACAATAACCTAGTAGGACTGGGAATCTGTTGTGCCCACTTCACAGATGAAAACACCAAAGCGCAGAGAGGAGAACAGCCTGCCTAGATGACAGAGCAATCCAGAGAGGATCGCAAACCCAGATCTTTGTATGTCAGACTCAGCCCTCCTTCCACTCTTCCTCTTACAGAAGAAGATTCTTATAGTCAGAGATGCCTAGAAAGAGTGCATCTACCCTCATCTAAAGCTACAGGACCACCACTAACTGGAGGTGAGTCTTGAGAAAATAAATTTTAAGATCTGTCCATTCCGTAGGACCAGGAGGAATGAACACCAGATCTCTCTAACAACACATACCACCATCACCAGGGTTTGGCCACTCTTCTCTCTCACCCTCCCATATACACACCTCTCTGATTATGCTCCGTCCCCATCCTCACTGTCCAGATTCCACCGCTCATCACTCGGCACACCTTCTCCCACCCACCCTCCTGCACAATCCACTTGCTCACTCCATCTCTGTCTGAAATGCCTTTCAAACTCAAATTCAAATATGTTGCCATTGAGTTGGAACTGACTCATAGCTGATCTTCCAGTGTTTTCAGAGGCTATAAATCGCATGGAGAAGATTGCCCATCCTTCTCCCAAGGAGCAGCTGGTAGATTGAAAGTGCCATAGAGGCACTACTACATAGAGCAGCATAGCTCTCTCCAAAAATATCTTTAAGGGCTCCCAAGGACACTTGGAAGAAAACCCTCTCCAAGGCCAGTCTTTATTGGCTCTCATCACTCTACCTTGTGTCCCAGTCGCAGTAGTCAGCTCAGCCTTACCCACTAAGCCAGCCTCTCTTTCCCATAGAAGGTCTTCACATTTGAGAACACCCCTTGTCCTATGGTGTGATCACCTGCCAGGAAGCATCACATGGGCAGGAACTACTTATGACTGCAAATCAGCTTGCTCCAAGTGCCTAGTACAGTGCCTGACACATAGCAGACATTCAATAACTATCCATAAAACAAAGGCCAGGTGTATGTGGTTATTGCAGAGCTCAACGCTCCTCTCAAAGGAATGCAGACAGAAACCCTCCTCACCTTAACTTTCTCCCTCCCCCCCCCCCACACACACACAGTGCAACCTGCTTCAGTGCCTACAGCCTATAAACAAGGAGGCCATGTAATTGTTCAGGGCTTTGGCATGAAACACTATAACAGACCCACAGATCACCTTAACTTCTAATAATCCTCCAGCCCTGCCCTCAAGACCCCTAGGAAAGGGTTTTCAGAGGTAGAAAATTCCCCACAGAAGATCCTGGTCTTAGGGTTACAGATGGGAGCGGAAAGGCCTACTGTTATTACGGGCTGTCGAGTTGCTTGAGACTCATAGCGACACTATGTACAACAGCTCTGAACCGTGCTCTATCTTGAGCCAACCTCTGCTTCTGACACACCAGCCCCCATTACATCAGTCACTAACTCAATCCATCTCATCCAGAATCTTCCTCTCCTGTGCTGTCCTTCTACCCTTCCAAGCATGATGTCCTTCTCCAAGGACTGGTCCCTCCCTAAAACATGCCCAATGTATGTCAGACAAAGCTTCAAAATCCTTGCCTCCAAGGAGCAGACTGATTTCACCCTCTCTAGGGCAAACCTGTTTGTTTTCCTAGCAGTCCGTGGTATATTCAACACTCTTCTCCAGCACCACAGCTCAAAGTGAGGCACAATTACTGATGCAGAATCATGTAGCACAATTACTGATGCAAAATCATACAGCAAATAGCCAATAAGACTCAAAACTAGTACTGTACACAGAATCAGACTAAAATGAGGATATTCCCCTCTGTCTTTTCACCTCTTTATCTTCTGTGCCAGGCCCAAGGTACATAGTGGATAATGCTACTTGAATGGCCCCATCCCGGGGCTTCCAGATACTTGAACACTGCAGGTGGCCGGGTAACTCTTTAAAATGTCTTTCAAATCATTGCTTCTCCTTTGTCTCCCGCTGCTGCTATCATTAGCAACGGTTTTTCGGTGGGTGACAGCCATGTTACCCTTCACCACAATATTTTTTTTGGAGAAAATAAACAGATAGCTCTACAACACTCAGGAGGCACATGACATGAGATTGTCTGCTGCTATGTGTTGAAGTATATGCACTGTTCCACTGTAAACTTTTTAGACAGAAAGTACAGCACAAATATAAGCCAGTAGCATAGATCTTTATTGTCAGGTTAGTACTGGTGGCCTAGTGTTGCGCTGGCAGCCCAAAAGTACACAGTTCAAATCCACTAGCTGCTCTGTGGGAGAGCAATCTCCTCCCTGTCATTAACTGCCTCTGAAAACCTGCTAAAGGGTCAACTATAGGTGAGTGCCGACTGGATGGTACACCACCATACACATCACACTGATTTATACACAACTGATTTATACACAAGATACATGGGATACACATGCTGTACGGGAGGAAGCTGTTCATTCTGTCCCATTCTCTCTAATCAGGATTTCTGAATTCAGTTATGACCTTATGGGGCCACAAATATATATATTCAGTCGGAAGATGCCAGAATAAACATTATGCGATGCATGAGTGTGTACTCTGGTCCTCTTTTTGAGAAGTTATTGAGGCTCAGAATGGGTGAGTAACTTGCCTGCCAACACCAGTCCTTCTAGTGTCTAAGCCAAGACTCAAACGCGAGTCATCAGACTGCAAAACCCTTGTTCCAAACCTCATGGCTCCCTGCTTCCAGCTTACCCCGTAGTATGTCACCAGGCAGGTCCTTTCACCTCTATGGGCCAGATACACCACATTTCCAAAATGGGGCCTGTTCCAAAGGGAGGAACCGGGTGCCCTGGAGAGGAGGGGTACTTCCTGCTCTTCCAGTTTTAAAATCTGGGAGATCAGAAGACTAGCAATGCCTGTGACTCAGACTCTACCATAGCTTCGCTCCACCCTCTGGGCTTTAAACAGAGGCATCTGCCCTAATCCTTCCTTAAAATTGCCCAGCACAATTTACAAAAAAACCCTTCTTCCTCCAGCCGGGAAGTGGATGGGGGTGGGGCAAGGGGAAGGAAAAAGCAGCTCAGGAATTTCTGCAACCACAGAATGATACTGCACGGAGACCTAGGGTGAAGTGAGTCATGAGTGGTGCCTGTGGAGGAGGAGGGCGTGAAGAGAAGGGGCTGGTCAAAGGAGACTGAGTCTCTGAGTAATGAAGGGAGTGAAGAATTTGTGCAACCTGTGGGGGCCTTTGTGACACACACCCCCAGCTCTGTTCCCACGTGGCTCTCCTTCCACACCGCCCCTGAGCCTTTTCAGGGCTGTATCCATCCACAGGCATTGCAGAAGAAAAACCTGCCAATTTACTTATATCAACTTAACCTCTATCTTATGACACTGTCTCCTCCCCCCAAAAAACTGTCCAATGTAATGCCATTGAATCCATTTCAGCCCCAAGCAAGCCTACAGGACTGCCCCATGGGGTTTCCTAGGCTGGTAATATGGTTGCGGAGAGCACATCTTTCTCTCGAAAAGTGACTGGCCTGAGCCCTGACCTTTAGCCACTGAAAGCCCTGTGAAGCAGTCTTATTCTGACACGCTTGAGCCTCTATGAATCAGAATCAACTCAAGATCAACAGGAATTTTACAGCAATTCAGAGCCTGATGTTGCCATTCCTTGGCATTAGTCACTATCTTCAACAACAAAAAAGCAACTCACTGTTGTCTGGCTGGAATTGACTCACAGCTGACCCTCCAGTGGGTTTCCAGAGACTGTAATCGCAGGGGAGGAGACTGTCCACCTTTCTGCCAAGGGGCAGCTAGTGAATTAGAACTGCATACCTTTGGGTTGGCAATGAAACTCCTTAGTCACTAAGTCTTACTTCATTCTAAATCTCTCCAAGCCATAGGCAGAAGAAGCAGCTCAAACATAGGTTCAAGCTCCCCACTCGAGAGCAGCTCCTTCAAAGTCACCTTGACTGGAAGGAAGATCAAGAGTGGTGGTGGGGAGGGGTAACTGAAGGAATCCAGGGCCCAGGAAGGGGCCATCTCACAATGCCCCGTTGGTGGAAAGGAGAGGGGAGCAAGACAAAAGAGTGATACAAAAGATAGTGACTCAGTTAACCCCAATAATCTACATTCATATCAGGATTGACCCAATATTCAGCAATAGGGAGAAAGTTAGGAAGTGTCCCTATGACCTAGGACAGAACAAGATATCATTAGCTGCTTGAGAGTCCACTGCAACTCAAATGCGACCCTATCAAAACAACTGAGATATCATCTCACCCCAGTAACAATAGCAAAATTCAACAGAGCAGCAAAAAACAAATGCTGGCGAGGTTGTGGAGAAATGGGAACCCTTCTTCACTGTTGGTGGGAGTGTAAAATGGTGCAACCACTATGGAAGGCAGTATGGCAGTTTCTCAAAAAGTTGGAAAGAGAAATACCATTTGACCCAGCAATTTCCACTACTGGGAATATACCCTAAAGAACTGCCACTCAAGCATAAAAATGCACACCTATGTTTATTGCTGCTTTGTTCACAATAGCAAAGAGTTGGAAACAACCCAAGTGCCCATTAACAAACGAATGGATAGAGAAGCTGTAGTATATTCACACAATGGAATACTATGTAGCATTGAAAAGCAAGGAACTCCTGAAATATTACACAAAATGGGTGACCCTGGATGACATTATGCTGAGTAAAATATCTCAGTCACGAAAGGACAAATACTGCATACTGCCACTGTTACAAAACAGTACTGACATCACGTTTGGGAGGAAACTAATAAAAGTGGGGATAAATAACGTGCACCGCATTGAAACTGATGAGGGAGAGAATTGTTTAAAAGAGATATATGATTAGGTATTATTTGCATGACAAGAGTCCAAAATAAGAACCGCATAATTAAATGGACGGGGGGTGGGAGGGAGATTCTATAACAATGAAAGAATTTTTTTCTTTTCAAAGAGAAAAACGAACTGGGGGGAGGGGTGTACGGGGGAATATGTGCAACAAGGAATGAATGGAAATCCAAGTTCTCTATAATCTTTCATTAAAATCTCAATTAAAAAAAAATAAAACAACAAAAAATAAAATAGGTGACTCCATGAAGAACAGATCAGAACTTTGCCCTTTAGAAACACTTCCAGAGAGCTTTTAATGACCTGGAAGGAAGTTTATTAAAAATTGTTTAGTGAGCAAAGCAAGATACACAATTCTGTTACAGTCTCAGTAATGCATAACAATAATTACAGAAAAGAAATACTAAAGAATAATGTGGCTATGGCAAGATAGTGAAGATGGGACTATTCTCTTCTTTAAATGTCATTCCTCAGCCCCAGGGAGGGAGGACAGGCTCTGGCCCAGTTTGGGTTTAGAACAGGCTCTTTGGCAGCCTGAGTAGGAAGGACTGGAGGTATGAGGCAGGAGGCCCTACGGAGGATGAGGCAGTTCTGAGGGGGCTGACCAGAGCTCCAGCCACAGCTCTGGGAAAGGAATGGAGTGAAGGGGACAAACAGGAGGCTGAGGGGAGGAGCAGGGCAGGGTCAAAGCCAACAAAAGCACGTTATGTAAGACACAAGAGGCACGCAGAATCTGGAGATGCTTCACCCTCAGGGGCTGACCCAGACCTTGGCTGAGGGCAGCAGCTCAGACGAAGCTGGGCACTGTTTTTGGCTAGCCTGGGTCTCCAAAGCCTGGGACAACAATAAGGAACCCACACATGGGACAGGGTGGGGGCAGCCAAAATTGGAGCACCTCCTTCCTTCACTCTTGGGAATTTCCAACTATTTTCCAAATGTGGAACAGCATATTTTTAAAATCAATATGGAAGAAACTATTTTACTCAATAAATAAACAAGGTACCGTTTTTCTCATAACTGTTTGTGAATCAGATTCCCTGTTGTTGTTAGTCAACTATAATTCATAGCAACCCTATAAACAACAGATCTGAACTAAGCACTACTCTGTCCCATCCTCACAATCTCTGCCATGCGCAAGCACTGTTACAGTCACTTTGTCAATCCATCTTGTTGAGGGTCTTCCTCTTGTCTTTGACTCTCCACCTTTCTCAGCATGATGTAATTTTCCAAGGCCAGGCCCTCCTCACAACATACTCTAAGCATGTGAAATGAAGTTTCAACATCCTTGCCTCTAAGAAACACCCTGGTTCCACTTCCTCTAAGATAGAAATGTTCCTTGGACAGTCCATAGGCTATTCAGTACTTTCTTCCAACACCACAATTCAAAGTTATTGACTCTCCTTTTATCAACTTTATTAACTGCCCAACTTTCAGGTGCACAGGAAGCAACTGGAAATACCGTGGCTTGGATCAATGCAAATAGTTAAAGCACTTGACTACTAACAAAAATGCTTGATAATTTGAACCCACTTAGATGTGACAATCCCCAATAATGAGAGCAGATAAGGAAGTGGTAGTTGTTGTTAGGTGTCTGTCATTGAGTCAAGGATGACTCACAGCAACACTTTGAACACCAGATCTGAATCCTTCCCTATCCTGTACCATCCTCATGATCTTTGACATACTTGAGCCCACTGCTGTAGTTACTGTGTTAGTCCATGTCATTGAGCGTCCTCCTCTCTTTTGCTGTCCCGCCTCTTTCCAAGCATGATGTTCCTTTCCAAGGAATAGCCCCTCCCAACAACATGCCCAAAGGGTATGAGACGAAACTTCATCTGTGCCCCCAAGGAACGCTCTGGTTTCACCTTTTCCTTAGTGGGTAAAGCGTTGTGCTGCCAATCCAAGATGTGGTTCAAATTCACTAGCTGCTTCATGAGAGAAGATGGGCAATCTCCTCTACTGTGATTTACAACTTCTGAAAATCAGCTAAAGGGTCAGTATGAGTCAGTTCTAAATCAATGGCAATGAGTTGAGTTGATCAATTATTTACAGCCATTTAGAAGCCTATGTTTTAATCCACAAAAAACCAATGTTATATATTTTACTTTTGGTAAGTGGCCACTAAGGTCAAAAAAGTTGAGGGCCATCTGTGGTATAACTACTGGTCTCTCTCTGTCTGGAACAAAGAAGCGGCAGGCAGTGGAAAGCAGGGATGCATAGGAACAATTCATTCAGAGACTGACTAATGAGCCATTAGATGGCACCCAGCTACCACTGCTTGACAGCTCTAAAAGGGATCATCAGTTGATGGTTCTGGGGGATGGTCAGGATGAGGGAGAATGGAATAAAAGTTAAAAAAAAAACAAACACCACACACAGAACATAAAAATAGTCAGACTAACTGGTTTGACAGAGACTGGTGGAACCCTTGAGACTACAGACCTAACCCCCCTTCACTCAAGTTCACTCAAATAGGCAGGCCTAGAATTCCAAGAGGTTGTTCCTTGGAACAATCAACCATGCAAGATCAAAAGGACAGCATATATCCAGGTATAAAGATCAGAAGGCAGGAAAGGGTAGGATAAAAGGATCAATGGAAATGAGAATCACAGGAAGGAAGCAAGAATAGTTGGGTTGCATTGTGGTTATTGTTAATTAATGTCATAAAACAAAACATGTATGAATGGTTGAATGCAAATCCAATTTGCTCTGTAAACTTTTGCTAAAAACCTAACCAAAAAAGTAAGTGTAAAAAAAACCTCATTCAAACAATTAGCAGAGGTGTGCTCCCAAATTTTGAGCATAGCACCTTGAAAAGTCAGATAAGGTTTCAGTAGCTTTGCTACTAACAACACTTCATCATCAATCTAGGTATTAGTATGATAAATCTTAGAAGAGACTTTATAAAGAGTGGTATCTTGTTGCTATTGTACTCACCAATACTCAAATGGCAATAGGCAATACTCAAATGCCAACTACATTATCATTTAACCTCACACATTAGCAATTAGAAAATATAAAGAATGTGAGAGTGAAAATAAGTCTTGGTCAATTCAGATGTTATGTGAATGTTGTTGTGTACCAGAGTCTGAATGGACCCATAGCTGAACCTCCAGAGGGTTTTCAGAGGTAGTTAATTGCACGGGAGGAGATTGCCCATCCTTCTCCCGCAGATCAGCTAGCTAGTGGCCTCAAACCACATGCCTTTGGGATTGCAGCTTAACTTTTTGCCACTAGGCCACTGACCAAATAGAAATGTTTTATTATCTTTTATTGCTTGTTTTGTACTGAAGTGCATGCAGTTTGCAAAGGGGGTGAAAGGTTATGTGTAAATACATCAAAAAGTGACCTCTCAGGAAGCTCTGGTGGCCTAGAGGCAAGGAGCTGCAACTACAATCCCAGAGGCTCACGGTTCAAATCCACCAGATGCTCTGCCGGGGAAGGAGGGACAATCTCCTCCTGTACCAGTCAGATCTGATCTGACGGTACACTCACACAAAAATAATAAAATAAAATTAAAAATTGACCTCTCAAATACAGGAAAATTGGATTTACTATGCACAAGGGTATTTAGACAGCTCTGTGAATACTAGCAAAAGACTAAAAGCAACTCCCAACAAACCTTAACAGTGAATTCGGTCAATAAATGAGTCCACACAGAGCAAGGAAAATAATGGGAGAAATGCTAACATTCTGACATAGAAAGATGTTCACAATATGGTGTGTGACCAGAAAAAAAAATCTAAACACAGAACCGCATAAACAAAATTAGATGAGGGTATTCACAGTGGTATGTTTGGAAATAGTGACACTAAAAACTTAAGTAATTTCTTTTTGTGGAATGGAACTGAAGGGAGGGGACATGGAGGGGCTTCTGTTTTTCACTTTATATGACAGCGGGTTTTTTTATTTTTATTTTTATTGTATTATTTTTACGTGTACCGTCAAATCAGATCTAACTGGTACAGGAGGAGATTGCCCCCTCCTTCTCCAGCAGAGCATCTGGTGGATTTGAACCGCATACCTCTGGGATTGCAGTGCAACGCCTTGCCACTAGGCCAGAGCTCCCTTGTTCTTCACTTTATATACTGCTAATTGTGCATGTATTACTTTTGCAATTGCAGGAAATATTTAAGTATTTTAAAAAATATTTTGTGTGCAACAATGGATGAATTGAAATCCAAGTTTTCTGTAAACTTTCATTAAAAATCATTTAAAATATAAATTTTTTAAAAATTTTAATTTTGTGTGTGTACCATCAAATCGGATCTGACTGGTACAGGAGGAGATTGTCCCTCCTTCTCCAGAAGAGCATCTGGTGGATTCAAACCCCGTACCTCTGGGATTGCAGTGCAGCTTCTTGCCACTAGGCCACTAGAGTTAGCCCAAAATAAAAAATTTTTTAAACTTTAAAAAAATAATTTTTTTTAAAAAGCAGTGGGAAATGAGAAATGGGGTCTCCTTTTGGAGTGATGAAAATGTGTTAAAATTTATTATGATGGCTGTACAACTATGTAAATAAATTTTAAAAACCATTGAATAGGTGAGTCATATGACATCTGAATTACATTTCAATAGAGCTATTATTGACCTTCCCCACAAGCTTTCTCAAACACATCTGAGGCTATGGGGTGAGGGGGTTTCTGTGCCACCACTGTTTCCTCGTGGGCATCAGAATTTCGAGAGCTACAACTTAATCCCCTCAAGGTTGTCTAAGAGGACAAAGGGCCACCCTGTAGCCAGTGCCAGGTTTCGTGCCTGGCAAAGAGAGCCTGGCTTGCACACCTTGAATGAGAGTGAACTCTCTCCACTTTGTTCCACTAGGACCATATGCCAAGAACTTTTCATACAGCACTGACACACCCTTCCCAAACCCTTCTCTCTGGTCTAGTCCTTTGGTCTAGGTTGAAGGCGTGAGTTAGCAAACCCACCTACTTCCCCCTGCTCATTCTTTTTTCCACTTCTCATATGGTCTTCTACCACTGCCCTCTGGTCAGCTCCAGAGAGCCCACATTCACCAAAGTGAAAGAAACTCAGTAATTAAGGCTTCTAAAAACCTGTGTGAAATCTCTAATTTATTCCAAGGCTGGACAAACCTTGGAGGAACAGAATCCAAACCACAGCTATGACTACATTCTTCCAACTCCAAACACCTGATCACTCGCCTTGCACACTCCAGAACCAAATGTTGCTAGCAGCCTCATGACAGTTCTCCACTCACATAGCAACCCCATGCGCAACAGACCCTGGCTGCTGTGAACCACTGGATTCTCATTAGCTGGTTGCCACGTCTTTCTTTTTTAGCCCGGAAACTCCATGGAAACCTGTTCAGCATCACGACAACACACAAGCTTCCACTAAGAGGATCACTCATTACGATCAGTCAGAACTGACTCATAGCTGACCTTCCGCTGCGTTTCCAAGGCTGTAAACTGCACAGGAAAAGACTGTCCACCTTAACTGTCCCATCTTTCTCTCTTGTAGCTGCTAAGAGATTTGTCTCTTTAGTAGTTCAAATCTTGATAGCAGTGACTTTGCTTTTGGGTCAGCAGGCAACTTCCTAATGACCATTCAACAAGATTAGTGTTGGAAATCAAACTGATGACAATCAAATTTGGTGTCCTGCAGAAAAGTCAAACACAGACCCACCAATGTCCCCAGATAAACATCAGAACTACCATGGAACTAGATAACAACTGTCCATTCAATTTTGACTCATAGAAACCTGTAGGACAGAGTAGCAAGGGTTATAAATATTTTTTTAGTTGAGCCAAGTTTACAAATCATATTGGGTATTCATTCACTCATTCATTTCTCATCATAAAGTTGGAACTAACTCATAACTGACCTTCACACTGAGTGTCCAAGACTGTAAATCACGTGGGGAAATAATGTCTATCTTTCTCCTGTGGAACTATTAGCAGTGCAACTCCCTACAGATTATGCCACCAGAGCTCTCTCAATCATTCATCTCATTTGCAAGGAATTGGATCCAGCAGGTTTTGTGAGGCTGTAAATCACCCAGGAAGAAACTGCCCATGTCCTCCCTTGGATCTCCTGGTGGATTCGAACCACTAGAGAGGCATTGCCTTTGGATTAACCACTTAATGCCCACAGACTGTATCACCAGGAGACCCTCAATCATTCATATTGTTGCTATTATGTACTGTTGAGTTAGACTAGCTATCAGCTGATCTTCCAGCACGTTTTCAGAACTAGAAATGTCTCCTGCAGAGCAGCTCCTGAATTTGAACCATATGCCTTTGAGTTGGCAGAGCAACTCCTTACCACTAAGGCACCAGAGTTCCCTGTTGTGTGTCATCAAGTCAGAATGGACCCATAGCTGACCCTCTAGCAGGTTTTTAGAGACAGTAAATCACAGGAGACTGCCCATCCTTCTCCTGCAGAGGAGCTGGTGGATATGAACCGCCTTCGGGACTAGGCCAACAGAGCTCCCTCGAAGGGTGTAAATCTTGGTGTAGACAACCACATCTTTTTTCTGCTGAGCAGCTGGTGGCTTCCAAATTCAGTAGCACTTATTTTAACTACTCACCAGAAAATAAGTAATAATAGTGATTGTTTACTGAGCACTCACTAAGCCCTAAGCACTGGTCCCCTGACACAGTGACTATCGCAAGGGGCTCAAGCATATCAGAGATCAAGAGGATGGTGCAGGATAGGGCAAGGTTCAGATGCATTGTTCATAGGGTCGCTGAGTCATAGGTGACTCAAGGGCACCTAACAAGGACAAGCACTAGCCCCAAGCACAAGCCCTAACTCAGGTCTTTATTTGCATTATTTCAGTAACTAGTAGGGAGGGGCACTATCATTGTTCCCATCTTACAGATAAGAAAATAGAGAGTAAAATACTGATTCAAGGATAGCCGGGTCTGTGCTGGGACCTTGAGCTGGTTCAAGTCTGGAGACTCTATGGAGTAGATTACCAGAAAACTTTGAGATCAACTAGCACTTCAGAAATGGAAAGAACTTCAGCCATCAGGAAGCACAGCCCCCTTGAGTTCCTCTGAAATCCAGAGAAAGTAAGAAGCTTGCCTGAGGTCTGACAGGTCTCCCAGCCCCAGGCCAGGGTTCTCCACACAAACATGCTCACATAAGTAGGATGGAATCATCTTGCCATCAGCCTCATGGGGCTGCTGGTTCGGGAACAAGTCCCTGCTTGCCAGCGGCTTTGAAATCCCAGGATGAAAGGTGTCGTGGCAGCAAAACAGCACTGTGGGCTGGAGCGCGCCTGACCTCTGCCAGGACTTGCCATCTGACATTCGCCTGCTCACCTGCTCAGGGCGGGCAGAGCTTCGGGCACCACCAGCCAAGCACTGATCTCAAACAGGCCTGGGAGCTCAGAGCACTGTGGGGAGGGATGTTCCAAATGCTGACGTTTCCACAGGGGCGGCCCCACTCTCCTGGGCAGCAAAACCTGGCCCCAGGTAGGGAGAGGTCTGGAATTTTAATTGTCTAGTATGAAAACGCTCCTGCTCCTTGGGTGGGGTAAAGGGGTGCACAAATCACTGAGGGTGGCAAGGACACACCCTCATTCCCCTCCAACAGGTATTTCTAAGCTGATCGCTTCCTTGGAGGTGGCTAGGAGGCTTCCTGGGTCTCTCTCACTTCCAACCTCCCACCCATTACCTTACTTCAAAGCCCCTTCAGGTGAGCCCAGACTAGGAATCTGAGGCATCTGAAGAGGGTTATTAATAGCACTGAAGTGTTGAGAAGAGAGAGGCCAGCACCCTGTTCTTCTCAGCCTGGCACAAAACAAATCCAACCCTCTTAGCAGAGGATACTTCACCTTTTGTGGCTCTAGTCTCCTCCCCACTAAAATGACCAGGGAAGAGGAGGGAAGCAGGGAGTCCTCAGCGCAGGAGGTAGGAAGAGGGGAAAGCCAGAGCTGGGTGTGGGGAAAGGAAAAAATCCCACCAAGGCAAGGCACACCCCACCCAGGCTGGGTGAGGGGCCCCAGCAGGAGGTCCTGAATGGATGGACTGTTACAGAGCCCCAGGACGCTGCCTCAGGGAGAGGACAGGAAAACTCCACCCACCCCTTCCTCCTCCTCCTGGGGCCCTACAAGGAGACTGTCCCAGACTTACTTGCCCCCACGGGTGGTCCTGGGCTAGAGAGGGCCTGATTCATGTCTACATGTCTCCCACCCCGTGACCAGCCCTAGGCCTAGCACAAAGAAGGAGCTCAGGCCCCTGGCCTAGGACCACAGTCAGTTGGCAAACTCCAGTACCTCCTTTGTGTCCTGCCAGGGTGGGGCCCTGGGGACATGAACCTGGTCACTGTTCTCAAGGTAAAAAAACATAGCTGCTGAAACTTTACAGAACTGTAAGACACTGAGATGATAATGGGAGGGCAGACAGGGAGCTTGGAGCCTGCTGGACAAAACAAGCAAAATAAACCAAGAGGAAATGTCTCCCTTCCTCTGGTCTGCCCCTGCCTGCTCCAGGACCCTGTGTATTTGGTGCCTTTTGCAGGCCAGGCCCAATGTGAACCAAGCTCCAAGATTCAGCTTGTCTTATTCTCTAATAACCAGTGAAGAAATTATAAACCCCATTTTAAAGAGAAGACAACCAAGGCACAGGATATAAGAGATTTATCCAAGATTCCACCACTGGGAACCAGATGTTGGATTCCACACAGGGCCATCTCACCCGGCCTGGAGAGGTTAAGCTACACAGACACAAGTTTCCCAAGCAGCCCGGGCTTCCCACCCTCTCGCCCTTTTCTCTTTGGTTGGCGTAGGAGGAAGCTAGGACCCTGCTGTAGCCCCCAGCCTCCCCGGGAGGCTCGGGAATAGCTGCTTCTCTGAGAAGTGGCCCCTGTGCAATGACAGACAGCGCAAGAGGCGGCTGGAGAAGGGGCTGAGGAGGCCTGGCAGTGGCCTTAAGAGGCCCGGCTCTGGCCTTTGCCAGCCCCCTAAACCCCATCCCGGCCATGGCCGCCAGCAGGGGTATCCTGCTGACATTGAGCCAAAGGGCAGTAGACACCCCTCTATTGATCGCTAGCACCACTCCCCAGGTCCAGACTCCAGCCCCGATGGGCTGGTTCCCAGAAAGCCACGTGTACTGACGCACAGTCCAGGGTGAGCCAGGGACCGGGATAGTTGAAGAAGAGGGTCAAGACGCGCAGGGGAGGAGGGCACATTAGAGGGCAGGGAACGATCTTGGAATGCTCTGGGAGCCGGTGGGAAGGGGTGTCAACGACCCTTCTCAGTGCTCAGTCAGGCGTAAAGTGCAGGGGAACTCAAGGCAAAAGAGTCTGAGGGGTCCAGAGCTTCCGATGGGGTTCTGAGAGGAGAGGGACGAATCGAATCCCCGCCAGATGGATAAAGGAAGTGGACGGGAAGGGACTCAAAGAGGGACAAATGAGGGGACAGTCCCCGGCTGCTCCCGCCCCACCCCAGGCCTGATTCTCGGGAGCCCCGGGCCCCAGCAGCCCGCGGAGTGGGGACAGACGGGGGCGTGGCCAAGGGCTCCCCAGGATCCCGGTCGCACCCAGCGCGGAACTCACCTGCGATGTGCTGGCGCCGGGCGTCATCCAGGTGTGTGGACAGCACGTCCCCCATGGCGAGGAAGCGCCGCAGTCGGTCTGGTCGCCGCCCGTGTAGTTGCCCGCGCTGATCAGGCAGACACCGCTGGCACCGTGCGCCCGCCCGCCCTGCCGATCGTGCCGCCTTTGCTGTGGCCTCCTCTCCGGCTCAGCTCAGCTCCGGTTCTGACCTCGTCTGTGCGTCAGTCTGTCTGTCGGTCCCACCAGCTCAGCCTTGCGTGCACCGCCCACCGCCCAGCAACCCCTCCGCGCCCCGCCCCGCCCCGCCCCCGCCCGGCCCCGCCCCCGCCTCGGGTGGGGCCTGGGGGCTGCAGACGCCGGGAGCGCCCGGGAGACGGAGACAAAGGAGAGGTCCCCGGAAAGATGCCGAGAGGGCACTGCAGGCGCAGGTCAAAACAAAGACTAAGCCGCTGGGGAGGTCATCTGGAAGGACAGGGTGCCCTGAGGGACTCTAGACAGGATGTCACCCCTGTCCTGGCTGAACAGAAGACAGTCATGCCGAGGGGGAACTGGCCGGGGACACCCAGACCGACCCAGAGTTCAGCTGGCTCCTCATTGCCCCCTCATTGCCCTGCTTCCTGCACCCTGGCCCCCAGCACTGATGCCCGCACTCGAGAAGTAAGCTGGCCTTGATGTAATCTGCACTAGAAGGTGTGCCTGCCGGCTTGCACAATAGCCTGAAAAAGGGAAAGGGGGAACAAGGAAGGCTTGATCCTGAAGCCATACACCTCCCTCAGCACCAAGGAGTAATTCCTTAGGCCTAGCGTATGGTCAGTCCAATTGGGAGGCGGCTTAGAGGACAGGGTATGTCTGGCATGCAAAAAGTGAAAGCACTCCATCTACAGTTTGCAAAACCCAGGGTCTGGATTTTAGTACCAAGTTTGGGGGACTGGACATGAGTGGGTTACCAATACCAGAGGAACTGCTTGCTGATGCTCAAATCTGTCCCGCATCCAAATAGAGGCCATCCAGTTTCTGCTTGCTTGCTTCTGGTGATTGGGTGCTCACCATTACTTTTTTTTTAAAATTAATTTCAATGAACATTTACAGAGATTTTTGGATTTCCATTCATTCATTGTTGCACTTTTCTCCCCTCCCACCCCACCCCCACCCCCAGTTTGCTCTACTCCTTGAAAAGCAAAAGAAAAACTCCTTCATTGGTACACAATCCCCCCACCTCCACCCCAAGTATACTCCACTCTGCAACCCTCATTCCGAACTCTTATGATAATCATAATGCCCTAAAATATATTTTAAACTGTTCTCTCCCTCATCAGCTTCAATGCAGTATACATAATTTATCCAGTTTTTCTCAGTCTTACCCCCACCCTGATGTCAGCCTCATTCTACAACAGTAGCACCACAAAGTATTTGTCCTTTTGTAACTGAGATACTTCACTCAGCATAATGTCCTCCAGAGTCACCCATTTTGAATAATATTGCATGAGTTCCTTGTTTTTCAATGCAGTATAGTATTCCATTGTGTAAATATACCACAGCTTCTCTATCCATTCCTTTGTTGATGGACACTTAGGTTGTTTCCAGCTCCTTGTTATTGTAAACAAAGCCACGATAAACATGGGTGTGCATATATCTGCTTGGATGTGGGTTATGGTCTTAAAGTATCCCATCAGGTCACTGGATACCTCTTATTGCAGCAGTTAAGAGTCTGGGGTAGGGGGTTTGGAATGTGGGGAAAGTATAGTAAAAGTCAACACTACTGAGCACCTAATTCAGTCTGTCAATATTGCAGGAGGTGATTCATGTACTTCAGGATCCCGTTCATGTGTTCAGTCACTCATGAGTCATGCGATCCTCTGCCAGAAGCTTAAAAAACCCAAAACTCATTGCCATCATGTCAGAACCAACTCAAAGCTGACCCTCTGGGGAGCTCTGGTGGCCTAGTGGCAAGAAACTGCACTGCAATCCCAGAGGTACATGGTTTGAATCCACCGGATGCTCTGCTGGGGAAGGAGGGACAACCAGTCAGATCCAATTTGATGGTACACACACATAAAATAATAAAATTTAAAAAATAAGAAAATAATAAAACTGGGCCTCCAATGGGTTTTTGAGAGGCAACAACAAAAAATCACAGAAGAGATTGCCCATCTTGATCCCAAAGAGTCACTGGTGGATTCAAATAACCAGAGAAATGTGACCTTTAGGTTAGTAGCACAATTCTTTACAGATTGTGCCACCAGAGCTCCCCCTGCAAGGTAATGTTGTTGTGTGCCATCAGGTAACAACTGACTCTTAGCTGACCCTGAAGTGGGCTTTCAAAAGCTGTAAATCACACAGGAAGATACTGCCCATTTTTCTCCTTGCAGAGCAGCTGATGGATTAAAATCACTTGCTGTGTTGGTGGTATGGTTCCTTAACCACTAGACCACCAGAGTTCCCTCACATTATACTAGGAGGTGAAAAAGACGAAGAAGTCGGAGTTGCTCTACTATATGACACTGAGCAAGTGGCTTACCTCTTTGGTGGTTTTTTTGTTTGTTTGTTTGTTTGTTTAATTTAAAATTTTTTAATTGTGATTTTAATGAAAATTCACAGAAACGTTGGATTTTCATTCATTCTTTTTTTGCACATTTTCCTCCCTACCCTACCCCCAGTTCACTTTATTTTTTTAAATGTATTCATTGTTCACAATTGCTTGCTATGCGTCAGAAGACTAGATAATGACTAGGGATGATAGAAAGAGAATTGATGCCTTTGAGCTGTGGTGCTGGAGAAGAGTATTGAATATACCATGGACTGCCAAGAGAACAAACAGGTTTGTCCTGAAGAGGGTGAAACCAGGCTGCTCCTTGGAGACAAGGATTCTGAGGCTTTGTCTGACATACTTTGGACATGTTGCAAGGAGGGACCAAAGGACTGCATGGTTGGAAGAATGGAAGGATGGTGAAAGAGAGGAAGACCCTCTATGAGATGGATTGATTCAGTGACTGGGGTAATGAGAGTAAGCGTGTCAGAGACAATAAGAATAATGATCCTAGGGAGCTCTGGTGGCCTAGTGGCAAGAAGCTGCACTGTAATCCCAGAGGCACATGGTTCAAATCCACCAGATCCTCTGCTGGAGAAGGGGGGGCAACCTCCTCCTGTACCAGTCAGACCAGATTTGATGGTACACACACAAAATATAATAAAACAAAATATTTATTAAAAAAATAATGATCCTTTGTGCGTGTTTTTTTTTTCATTTATTTTATACTGGTTTATTTACAGAGTTCATATGCATTGCTTCTCATACCAGATCTGTCCCATTTCCTTCACCCCTGTCTCCCTCCACCTATCAAATTGCGTGACCCTATGATTAATGCTAACCCCCCATCCTCAGCCCTCTGCCCCCCTCCCTTTGGATCCTCATATTCATTCTACAATTACAGCCTTATGAAATATTTGTCCATATGGGACTGAATTCGTTCACTTAGTAGTGCTCTCCAGTTCCTCCCAAGCTAGATAGCAATTTACAAAATCCTTGCACCTGTGTACTGCATAGTATTCCATCATGTGAATGTACCATAATTTCTCAACCCATTCGATTGTGGTTGGACATTGGGGCTATTTCCATGTTCTTGGGATGATGAATAACGCTGCCACGAACATTTGTGTACAACTCTCTGTTTGTGCCTCAGTTCTCATTTTCTCAAGGTATATTCCAATCAATTAGCCCTTTGTTTTGAGGACTAAATGAGATAATAAAGTGCATAGCACAGTGCCTGTTGCACCATCAATTGTTGCTCAAAATACAGAACATGTCATTATAATATTCATCACAGCTCCCACCCTCAAGAGCACATAAAGACTAAGGAAGGAGCAGAACATTCTGTTTGAGGAAAATCACAGAGGAACCAGAGCCAGACAAGAAGTTGAAACATAAGAATTTTGACAGGTGATACTGGGGAGCAGCATTCCGGGCAGTGGGGACAGCACAGGTGAAGGCATGGCCTTTGAACAGAGTCATCAGGTGGAGTTGAAGTCAAGCTGACAGAAAGGAGTTTCCTGTTACAGTAGCAAAAACTGAGGCCCAAGAAGGGAGGGTGACTTGCTAACTCACACAGCAAAACAAAGGTAGAACCCAACCAGCAGTCAAGTTTCTTGCCTGATACCCACTGTCTGAACCTCTTTGAGCAAAAAAGGCAAATAATGCTAGTAATCTCATTTCATTTTTCCCATGGCCTTAACTGTCAGAAATTTGTAAGGACTGGAAGGGCCTGACCAAGGAGGGGATAGAGAATTGTTTATTGGTCTGGGTAGAGCTGGCTGGCATCTAAACACCCAGGATGGCCCTTCAGCCTAGTTGGGGCCACATGTAGACTTTCTCTAGTCTTCCTCAAACACCCAGATCCACAGATACCCATAAACCTCCCAGTGAACCAGGTTTGTAAGCCAAGATGTACAACCTAGGCCTGAGGGACTACGGAAAGTGGCCAGGGTAGGAACGGGGCTTGGCTGTGCTCTTGACTCTACCCCACATCACTTAACCCTCTGAGCTTCTGTGGTTTCATATGCTAGACAAAAATAAGAATGTAAAAAAAAAAAGAGAGAGAGAAAAGGTATTGTAAACTGTAAGGTGCTGTGCAGTTATGTGAATGGCTCCTCCCACACCTGGGAGCCTCCAATTCAAGATTCAAAATTTGTCTAGGGAGTTGACTGAAAAACAATCGGAGGTTACTCAGTGTCACTGAAATATCCATGTGGAAATTGCTAGAACTACATATTTTCATATATATATATATACACACACACACACATACACACAGAGAGAGAGTTGTGTACCTGAGAATCAGAACTGACCCCTAGCTGACCCTCTGATGGGTTTTTAGAGACAGTTAATTAATTGCACAAGAGATTGTCCATTCTTCTCCCACGGAGCACCTAGTGGCCTTGAACTGCCTTGGAACAGCTTTCTCTCTCTCTCTCTCTCTCTCTCTCTCTCTGTGTGTGTGTGTGTGTGTGTGTGTGTGTGTCTAAAAGAATAAATAAAATTAATTGGGATTTTTAAAAATCAGAAGAAACTCTTATGGGGGTAGAAATGGTCTATATTGCCTGGGATGGTGGTTCCACACAAGTGTATATTTGTCAAGAAGCCCTAGTGGTGTAGTTCATTGTAAGTCAGATTGATGACCCAGAGGCTAGAGGTTCAAGTCTACCAGCAGCTCTGCAGGAGGATGGGCACTTTCCTCCCATAAAATTATAAGGCCTTGATAACTAAATGGAAGATCCCAATGGAAATCAGATTCTATGAGAGTGGACTATATATTTGCCAAACTTTCTGATAAGGGAGCTCTGGTGGCCTAGTGGCAAGAAGCTGCACTCCAATCCTGAAGGTGTGTGATTTGAATACACCAGATACTCTGCTGGAGAAACTTCCTGGAAAAAGAGGGGCAATCTCCTCCTGTGCCAGTCTGATCTGATTCTATGGAACACAAAAAGCAAATAAACAAACAAACAAATGGGGAAAACCCCACACTCATCAACAAATACTTAAATGGATGCATTTAATTTTTTTTAAAGTCATGCTTCAATGAAGTTTATTTATAAATTAAAAAAACCAAGTATGTCATGAAGATGGTCAAAGTCTCCACTTTCCTAGAGCTTACATTCTCAAGCTGGGAGGCGAGAGACAGCAAATAAAATAATTTCAGATAGTGGTGAGCTCAAATAAGACAATGAAACTGTGCCATGGCATAGGACAGGAGTAGAAGTTCCTACCTTGGATAAGTTGGCCAAAAATACCTTTTCAGAGAATGGGATACTCCAAGATAAAATTGGCAAAAAGGAGCATGCACTGTGAAAATTCAAGAATGTTGTTTTTGTGACTGTTAGTTGTACTGCTAGTCTACTTCTCTTTGGTGGTTCAAATTCACCAGCGCCTCCATGGCAGAAAATCTCCTAGCATGCAATTTATAGCCTCTAAAATCCAATGAGAGTCAACTATAAGTCAGTTCTAACTCTATAATAATGATTTGAGTTTGAGAGTTGCCTTTGAATTTATTTTTTTAAGAAAATCAACAAATATTTATTAACAATTTTTTCTTCTTTTATCCAGTATTTCAGAAGAGAAAAGTTATTTGCCACTCAATACGGAATTTATTTTTTTTAAATAAAATTTTTATTTTATCATGGTTTACATAAAAAGTTCGTATACCCTTTTTTCACACCAGACCTTTCCCATTTCCTTTACCTACCCCTCCCTCCACCCATCAAATTGTGTCTCCGTGCCCATCCTCACCCCTCCACTCCTACCCTTCCCCCCTCAGATCCTCATACACTTTTACTAGTTATCTTTCTATTTCTACAATAATGGTCTTATACAATATTTGTCCATGTGGAAATGAGTTCTCATAGCATAATGCTCTCCAGACCCTCCCAAGTTAGGTAGTGATTTTCAAAATCAATGTTTCTCCTTGCTGCGTTGTACTCCATCATGTGAATGGTGGGTCCTGTGTTATTTTCATGATCTTTGGTTTATTTGAAACCATTGTTGTGACTGTTGTGTCAGTCTGTCTCATGCTGTTGTTATTGTCAAGTGTCATTGAGTTGGCTTCATCTCAGAGCGACCTTATGAATTACAGTTCGAACCTTGCCCGATCCTGTATCGTCCCCCTAACCATGTTCAAGTCCATTGTTAGGATCACGGTGTCAATCTATGTTGTTAAAGGTTTTCCTGTCTTTTGCTGACCCTCTACCTTTTCTTTTTCCACGTCCTAGCCTCTCCTAATAACATACCCCAAAGTATAAAAGACCACGTTTCACTGACCTTGCCTCTAAGCAGCACACTGGTTGTACTTCCTTCAGGACAGGTATATTTTTATGTTGGTGCATTCAATAGTCCTAACATCTCAGTTCAAAGGCATAGATTCTTCTGTCATCCTTATTCAGCTTTCAGATGCATAGGAAGCAAATGAAAATACAATGACTGCAAGCAGGTGTACTTTATTTTTTAAACTGATAGCCTTGCTCATTAGCACTTTGGAGAATTCCTTGATAGCAGACTTTTTTCAATACAACATGTATTTTATGTTTTGACTGCTGTTACCAAGGCTGTTGTAAAATGACTAATTGTCAACTTCAGTCTTTTCTCTGTCAACCACAATTGATCCAGTGGTAAGGATTTTTTGTTTTCTTGATGTTGAGATGTAATCTCTACCGAAAGAGAGATCACCTGGAGAAAGTGCTTCACATCTTCTTGACTTCCTTCTAGCAAGTTTCGTCATCTACGTAATGCAAGTTGTTGATGAGGCTTCCATGAATTCTAATGCCACATCTTTATCATAGAGTCCAGCTTTTCAAATTTTTTGCTCAGCGTATAGATTATTCATAGATATGGAGAAAGGACATAACCCTGCCACACACTTTTCCTGACTTTAAAACTTGGAATGCTCCTTTGTTCTGTTTAGAAAACTATTTCTTGGTCTAGGCATAGCTTTCACATGAGCACAGTTAAATGTTAGGGGATTTCCATTCTTACTAGTGTTGTCCATATTATATATGTTATGATCCACACGGTCAAATATTTTTTCATAGTCTATAAAACACATGTAAACATCTTTCTAATATTTTCTACTTTCAGGCAAGATCCATCTCACTTTAGCAAAGTTATCACTAGTTCCACAGGAGTGAGGGCAGCCTCACTAGTGGGAAGGAGACTAAAAATTAATAGTTCAAGGTAGATTCCTATGAGTTAGAGGCTAGGTTCAAACTTTATCATTTCTGATACCACTGGTCCCTCCCACAGAGCGCTTTATTTCTCTACAGTGATTTCTTCATTGCAATGGCCACACAGATTATACTTATAGTCCAATGTTTATTATTATTCTAATCTGTATATGCTCAAAATACAGTTCTTGGGTCAGAGCAGCCTCTTATCTGCTCTGCCTCAAAGCAGGCCACTCCCTGGCCCTCAGCTCTTCTGACAGCTCACATCTTTTGTGGATTTTTTCTATTTGTTTGTTTGTGGATTTTGTCTTGTTTGGTTTGATTTTTCACACAATTGTCCATAGACATTTTAGAACATTAATTGCCATTGATTAATGTAATTCATTATCATTTCCAATCTACCCAATTATTGTATATTACCTTGTCCTGCACCTGTCTTACTAATTTATTACTTTTACTCCCCTCTCCTTGCTATGTATCTGAGAGCTGGACAATGAATAAGGATGACAGAAGAATTGATGCCTTTGAGCCATGGTGTTGGAAAAGAGCACTGAACATTCCATGGATGGCCAAGAGACCAAACAGATACGTCTTGGAGAGGGTGTAGTCAGAGTGCTCTTCGGAGGCAAGAATGATGAGGCTTTGCCTCACATCCTTTGGGCATGCTGCTAGGAGGTTCTCCTTGGAGAAGGAAATGATGCTGGGAAAGATAGAGGGTTGGCAAAGGAGAGGAAGACCCTCAACCAGATTGACTGACACAGTCCCTGCTGCAATGGGCTCTTGTGTGTCAGGAAGTGTGAGAACACACACAGGGTAGAACAGGGTTCAGATCTTTTGTTTATAGGGTCATTATGAGTCCTACTCAACTCGACTGCACCTAAAAACCCTCCAAGATTAATTCCGTGTATAAACCTTTCCTTAGCTTTTTATAATAGTGGTCTTATACTGCAATTGCCTTTTTTGTGACTGGCTTGTAAAATACAGCATACTATGTTCTAAATTCAACCATGCTGTATAATATTGCTCTACTTTGGAAAATGTTACAAAACTCATGAGGTCTGCCAATAAGTGCTGAGGAATCCCACTCCAAAAGCAAGCCTCCTGCCATAATGTGCTCATCAATCTTGTTCAGTGCCTGGGTAGCTCTTCATGCCATCTCCTGCTGGTCTCCTGGTTCCGCTACCTCTGTTTCCCTGCCAGTGCTTCTCACCATTTCCCACCACCTCTGGTGTTACAGTTATCTGTCTCCTGGATCCAGGAGGCTCCCAGTGCAAGTACCCCCTGTCCAAAAGACATGCTCTGCTTCAATATCTTCTTCTTGGTGATAGTCAAACATCATTTGTCTGTCTCTGAAAGGGCTCATTTTAAGCCTCCTGGGACGTCAAAACTGGCCAATCCTCTCTTAGGATTGCGTGGTTATTTGCATGGTTCCACTCCCACAAAGTCTTTTCCAAGGACTAGCCCATCCTGATAACATGCTTAAAAGATATAAAAGGAAGTCTCACCATCTTTGCTTCAGATTGCACTTCTTCCAAGACAGAGTTGTTTGCTTTTTTGGCAGGTTAAGGCAGATTCAATACCTTTTCCTCCTTGGAAAAGGGTATCAGACTTGAAAAGGTAGAGAAGGTCAGTGAAAGCAAGGACGACTGCACAGAGATGGATTGACATGATTGCGACAATGGGCTCAAGCAGAGCGGAGATTGTGAGGACGGTGCCGGATTGGACAGAGGGTCACTACGAACTGGAATGGACTCAGAGGCATCTGACAACAAACCACACAAGCGTCTTATGCACCTTATTTGCATTGTTAGCAAGCTATCCAATCCCCTTGGTAGGTCACAAACACTTTATCTGCATAGTCTCCTTCAGCCTTTGGTGAAAGTTACAAAGGTTACAAGATCATGGCAAGTGTCATTTTTCAGTGATTGGTCTTCAGTGATGGCATGTCCACTGATCCACTGATGGGCTGGTACTATGTACCAGGTGTCATGCCAAGAGCTTTCCACACTTCATTCCATGCTGTCCTCACAACGTCTATGGTAGAGATAATCATATCTATTTTAAAGTTCAATAAAGTATTGTGAAGACATGTTAAAAGAGTGAGATTTCATTGTCTGCATTTAAGAACCCTTTTTTCAACATTAGAATATGAGGGATCCACCAGATGTTCCACTGGAGAAGGGGCAATCTCCTCCTGTGCCAATTTGACGGTACACAACAAGAAAAAGGGGGAGGGGGAATAATAACATGAGGGTATGGAAAGGATCTGTCAAGTAAAGTTTTCAAAATGAGCAAAGGCAAGAAACAAGAATCTTAATGGACTGCTGGGCCAGATGGCTGTCCCAGAATTTTTTGCAGGATTTCACTGTGAGGGGCTTCACTGTGAGTAGGTGGAATCTGATGGAGATGTTCTTTGAGTAGCCAGAGCGTTTTAAGTTGTTTGTTTTCTATACCTGGGAAGATTGTAAAGCTCTTTAGAAATGTTCAAATCTTTACCACTTTGTTAAAATCACACCAGTTACGATCTTTGACTCGGGGAGGCAATGAAAAGTTAATGTGTGTGTTTACTTACCAAAACCCAACCCCCCTACCATCCAGTTGACTCTGACTCATTGTAACCCTATCAGAGAGACAGAACTGCCCCACAGGGTTCCTAAAGCTGTAAATCTTTATTGCAAATCTTTATGGGACCAGGCTGCCACATCTTTCTCCTATAGAGTGACTGGAAGGTTCAAACTAACAACTTTTTTGTTTGCAGTTTACCCAACGTACCATCAAGGCTTCTGTGTATAGGTTTAAGGGGAGGGGGAGAGATATATGTTATTACTCATCAGCAATGTCAGGGAAGGGAAGAAAGGATTCCAGGAAATTAGGCATCAGGAGGATTTCTCAATCCTCAATGTTTAGAAACTCTTGACCTTCCTCTTGATGCTGTTTAGCTTTTGATTTTGAGCAACTTTTCAGACAGTTGTTGGTTGTGTTTTTCATTCACACCTTTTGTCTGCAATTCTCTTGGGGTGTCATTGACTGGTAAGCACTCCCCCCCCCCCTTTTTTCCTTGTGTACCGTCGAGTCGGATCCAACTGGCATGGGAGGAGATTACCCCTCCTTCCCCAGCAGAGCATCTATTGGATTCAAACTGTAAACACTCTTATGAATTTAGCTAACTCTAGTGAACTAGTGGTTGTACTGCCAACACAAAGGCATGCGGTTTGAATCCATCAGTTGCTCAGAGGGAGGAAGACCAGCAATCCTACCATGTGATTTACAGCCTCTGAAAACCTGCTGGAGGGTCAGCTATGAGTCAGTTCTGACTTGATGGCACAAAACAATTTACAAATTTAGTTAGAATTTCTCAGCTCCACCAGGTTTGTAGTGTATAGCTGTGAGTGGTGTCCCCTGCTCTTGTTCTAACACTCTGAATGATGTACTAGATTCTCCCACCCCTTTTCTTGGCTCAGGTTCTGGAACCTGGTGGAAGAAACCAACTGTGGACCAAAGGAAGAGATGGCTTAGATCTAGAGGAGAGAGAAGGTTTCTCCCCTGCCTACCCACGTACAGCTCCTGACTCATGGCTCCGCACTGGTCCTCACCGGTCCTTGGTCAGGAAGTGGCTGCTGCCAAATTGAGTCCCTGAAGGGCTGCCGTGCCCTACCCCACCCTCAAGCATGTTTGCAACAAGGGACTCAAAGGTGAAGATTAATGAGACAGGCAGTCCCCAGATTAAAAACAAATTCCCTGCCCTAAATCTGTCCTTAAATAAAATTTATACCTAAGTCTGAACAGTTCGTCATAGTTCATAGCTAAAACCAGTCTGTCAAATATTTGTCATAGTATAGAGTGTACCTTTCTACAAAACATTTCCAGATACACTAAAATGGCTCAACATAACAATACAGTTAACAATAATAATTATTTAAGCAGCGCTCATTTACTACAAACTACTCTATGCTGCCTGGGTTATTGATGCACTAGGCTTGACAGGGGTTGGTTCAGAACCCTGGGTGGTTGGGTTGTAACTCCGGCTTGTGCATAAATCAGATGTTCAGACGCTCATTACCCAGGAACTGCCTGTGATTACTTGAAAGGGAGGGTCCAGGAGGTCAGAGCCAGAGCTTGGATGGAGGCCAGAGAATGAAGGGATTTACCCCAGATCTTGCAGTAAGAGCCCAGACCAGGCCCCCTTCCTTGTCCTGGAGGAAGAGGAGGAGTCCTTCCTCACCCCATTGGTCCCTCTCTCTCCCCAGTTGGCCCCTTGCCTCAGCTCTACTCCCTCTACAAACCTGTCAGACCTGAAATAGCCCTGGAGAGAAAAAAAACAAACACCTCAGGTAAACAGAAGGGAGTGTGAATGAATCAGGATTCTGTTTTTAAGGAGTATCATGTGTCCACCTCTGTTTACCCAATTGGCATGGCCTGTTGTATGGAAGAGACCCTGGCACCCCTCCCAGCCCTCCCTGCTTTATTAACTGTTGAGAGGTGAAAGGAGCTGCAGCTCACAGCCGACTCCATCTGTCACCTGGCCTTGGGCTGCTAAAACTCACTTTTTGCTCCTTCAGTGGCCAAGCTGTCATCTCTCTCCAGCTCCAGAGCTGTATCCAAATGTAGGAACCCCATCCCCCCTACACACACACACACACACACACACACACACACACACACACACACACTGGCCTCCAGCCTCATCACGTCACGTGTAATCATTCTTGAGACAGCATTCATCCTTGAGACAGTGTTCATACTCCTCAACATGGCTTGGCATCTAAGGCACCCATCAGGCTCTGTCTTGCTCCTCTTCCTCTTGCCACTCTCTAGCCACCCAGACCTTTTTTCACATCCTTAAATTGCCATTACTCCAGCCTACATCAGAGTTTCCACATGTGCCCTTCCTCTGCACATAAGAGTTCCTTTCCTTGTCTTACTCCATCAAGCTCTTGGTCAGACCTCAAGGCAAGGCACTCTCTGTTGGAAGAGAGACTTTAGTGAATCCCAAATGAGGTCAGGTTTCTATTATTGCTCCCCTCAGTCAGCTATACTCCTTCATCACCATCAGCACTTTTATGATTTTTCTCATCACACACGTGCTTATTTGCTTACAGAGATTTATTTCTGAGGAAAAGTACAGTCACCATTTAAGATGACACCTGCAGCACCAGACATATCAGGAGCCTGCGAGGTCACCCTGGATTGCTGTCCTGGACACTGGAGGAAGAGGATGCCAATGAGAGAGCCGCCTGATCCCTGGGACGTTGGACTTAACAAACTCGTTCACAGAACCTGTCGGTACTCAGGCTTACAGGGGTCCTGCCCACTTTCCATTTAATGGCAAAGTCTGTTTGACCGCTTCGCCAGCCCTGGGAATCCTGTGCTTGCATACCTCTAAGGGAGGAGTGCTCACCATCTACACAGCTCCGGAGAAGAGAAAGCAAGCAGGCAGGAGAATGAGAAATAAGGACAGTAAAAACCACAAACGTTGCCATTCAAGGCAGGTTTCTGCGGTGCCAACAGTGGACTTTGCCCCCTCTGCCTTCTTTAATTTTCACCACAGCGCTGGGAAGAAGGTCCTTCTTTGCCATCCTCTCCACCACAGTGGGGTGAGGAGCACTTGTTAAAAAACACTGAACTCAGGAAGGTTTGTCCGAGGCCGCAGAGCAAGGAAAATGAAGATAAAACCCACTTTCAAGAAACCAACCCACCCACTTTGAGAGTTAACACAGCACTACACCATAAACCCTTCCCAGCTCAAACCTGTGCATTCATCTATTTCTCAACCACAGAATGAGATTCTGCCATGCCCACTGTTTTTACAACATGAATGTATTTTTGGAGACCAGAAATAATCATCTACTAATACATAAGGGCTGAGTAATAGTCTATTGTATCACTCAATTAGGTCTATTAGCTTGTCTCCTAACCCAAAGGTTGGCAGTTTGAAGCCATCCATCAGCACTGAGAAAGCAAAACCTGGCTATTACAGCAGAGAAAATGTTATGGAGCAGTTCCACTCTGTAATGCATGAATTCACCATGAGTCTGAATGGTTTGTTTTTTGGTTTATGGTTCCATTAAACTGGGCACTTGTTTCCTTAATTGTTTTCTGAAGATAAATTTCTAGAACTGGAATTTCTGGGAGAGATAGCCTTTTGTGGCTTTTGATACATGGTGGCAAATAGCCCTGCTGACATAACTGTGGCAGCCAGCCGTCCTCCTGGCACTCACTAAGAGCCTGTCATTATGTCCCTCCTCAGGAACGCTTGTTCTGTGGTGACCTGTGCATGAGTATTTTACCTTATCCGGCTAGGGCCTGGTAGTGGCTCTTAGTTCCTCTGGAGCCAGCCCGGAGGGGTTTCAGGCCTCCCCAACCCCGCCCACCTCTTCCTTGTCAGGCTAGGTTTCCTGCTGCGACACAGCTGCCCCTCACCAATGGGTGACTCAGAGCCTGTCCAGGACGGTGGTGCTGCTGGGTCCAACCTCCGAGTGACTAAGCTTGTGGTGAATCTGGGCCTGCTTTGCGGGGTGGGGTGCCTGCCACCTCCACCCTAGCCTGGCTCTTCTTTCTCTCGCCCTCGGCTCTGCTGTTTTCTGTCTTCTAGTTTGGTTTTCTCCACAGAAGGAAAAGAATGATGGATTTAAAAAACTATTTGC
This sequence comes from Elephantulus edwardii, assembly GCF_000299155.1. Classification (NCBI taxonomy): domain Eukaryota; kingdom Metazoa; phylum Chordata; class Mammalia; order Macroscelidea; family Macroscelididae; genus Elephantulus; species Elephantulus edwardii. The sequence continues at coordinate 5,204,234 of NW_006399866.1, read as the reverse complement.
TGAGTGACCACCGTGAGCTAAGGGTGACTGAGATTTGGTTCCCACCTTCCCGGGTGATGAAGGGGGCACAGTCTGACAGAAATGATTTTGTGGGAGGGACAGAGAGAAGGCCAAAGAGGAAGGCGCAGGGAAGGAGCAGCTAGAGACGTGTGGTGGGGAGCACACAGAGCTGGGCTTTGGGATAGACACTGGCAGGCCTCTGTGTAAGAATGAACCAGCCTTCAAGGTCTAGGCCATATAGCCCAGCCCATAGGATATCTGCATACCTTCGAATCAGACCCTCCTGTGACTCTTCAGAGGCTTTAAATCACATCAAAGGAGGTTGCCCATCTTTCTCCCATGAAGCAGCTGATGGACTTGAACCGTGTGCCTTAGGGTTGACAGCGCAACTTCTAGCATGGGTTCACCAGAGCTTGCTCCTGGAAGAATTAGGAAAGTCAATAAGGATAGTCTACAACAGCCCTGAGCCAGGACCCAGGCAGCTTGCACCATGGCAAGGCCCTTCACACACACATACTACCAGATGTTCTGTAGAGGGCATATCTGGACATCTGAGCACAGCAGTCCAGAAGGAGGAGAAGGCTGCAAGCACCAGCTTCTAGAGAATGTTTGAAAGTATGTGTATGGAAAGTAATTTTAATGTCACTACGAGCTCCGGTGGTATAGTCTGTAGAGATCCGACTAATCCAAAACAACTTGTCTGGTGATCTGAATCCATCAATGGCTTTGAGGGAGAAAGATGATTCATTTCCTCTCATGTGATTTTACAGCCTCGGAAACCCTTTGGAGGGTCAGTTATCACTTGGTTCCAATACAACAGTGAGTGAATTTAAGAATGTCACTATGACCAAAGCCTTCAGTTCGGATTACATCTCGATATTAAGAAAACAAAACCCCTTACTATTAGACCAATAGGCCATATTAAGACAGACAGAAAAACTCAAGTTACCAACCATTTCCTTTTACTTGGATCTACAATCAACACCCATAGCAGCAGCAGTCAAGAAGTAAAAAACCATGTCATATTGAGGAAATCTGCTGTGAAGGACCTCTTGAAAGTGCTAAAGCGTAGGGATGCCAATTTAAAGACTAAGATGTGCCTGATCTAAGCCATGATATTTTCAATTGCATCTTTGTTTGCATCTGAAAATTGGACAGTGAATAAGGAAGATCAGAGAAGAATCAAGGCCCTTGAATGTTGTGTTAGTAAAGAGTATTAATTATACCATGAACTGCCAAAAGCGCAAACAACTCTATCTTGGAGGAATTACAACCAGAGTTCTCCTTGGAGACAAAAATGGTGAAAGTTCATCGCATACATTTTAGTATGTTGTCAGGAAGAAAAGGCCAGTTTATGGAAAAAAGATAATCATTCTGGAAAAAGTACAGGGGCAGTGAAAGAAAGGAAGACACTTAGTGAATTGACACAGTGATGACATGTTTGCATATAGTTGAGATTGAGAGGATAATACAGGATACAAGGCTCCAATCGGCTGTTCACAGGGCTGGGTCATTGTCAACTCGAAGGCATCTGAAAAACAACATGTTACTTACTGTGTTCTCTTGTTGTGCTATAGGTTGAACACGCACACATTTTGCTGCTAGCCAAAAGACTGGCAGCTGCTCCACAGGAGGAAAAGAGGCAGTCTACTTCCATAAAGATGTACAGCCTTGGCAACCTCGTCCTTCTTTCTCCAATGGAGTTGTTATTCGTTGGAACTGATAGTCACTGTGTCACTATGTGGTCACTACTAACATTTAATGTCTGAGTGTCAAAGATGCTACACATTCTGTCCTACTGACCAGTTTTGCCCAGGGACAATTCCCATCCCACTTCATTCCTGGCCTTCCTAAAAAAGGTGGGCTGGAACTCTTCTGCTGCCTCTCTGCAGCCTGATTAGGTTGTAAAGAAGATCATACTGATTTTTTTTTTAACTTTAAAGAATAGTACTTTATTGAGTAAGTTTTATTCAGAGAAAAATAAGCTTTAATCCACAGTGACTGCCAGATAATAGAGTGGAAAGCAATTTTCTTAGTTTTCTACACTGATGCAAAGGTTCATATTAAATTGAAAAAAAAGCCATAAAATTATATTCACAAATACAGTATTCTACCTCTATACATTGCGCATGAACATTCACAACACTAACACAACAAGGTAAGAATCAATCAACCATTCTGCCAGGTTAGGTACAGAGTATCAATGATGAGGGGAGAAAAACCCCAAAAACTAAATCTAACAAATTACATGAAAGCCTTTGTTACATCAAATAAAAATGCAACTTTGTTACAAAGTAGCAATAAAATATACTTATATAGTAATTTTAAACTTTTATTAATGATACATACAAATGTAGTAAATACCAAAAAATCTAAATGCGTATCTGAAAACTTAAGACTTCGAAATACTTTTACCACTCAAACACTAATATGGTATTGTACAATCAAAAGATAGGTGTATTTCGTTTAAAGGAGAGATATAACTGGGTATTTCTGTCATCACAGGAGACTAGAGCGAGGGCTACATGGTGGAGGGGACCTGGGGGAGGGTTTGTAAAAC